>NC_065528.1:9633020-9671186 GCF_006386435.1 Epinephelus moara
ATTCATTGTGCCGACAGTGGCTTAGAAAACCGCCCATAACCGTGTCAAGTGGGGAAGAGGGAAGAGGGAAGGCGGCTGGAGTTCCTCCAACATTTGCGGTTAGATTATGATATTTTTTTATTGACAAAAATATAGGCTGCTTCGGCTGATTTTTTATGGGCACATGTGCCCCTAAATATTTTTTACAGTTCACACACACCTATTTTTAGTCACAAATGCGAGTGAAACGCTCGCACTGTCGAGAACTGCCTTTTAAATATATATTGTCATCGCTTCATAATTTTATCCTATTAGACAGTGACCTCAACAAATTCTTATCAGTTCACTGCTGAGTCCAAGTGGACATTTGTGCCAAATTTGAGGAAATTCCCTCAAGGCCTTCTTGAGACATTGCATTCACAAGAATGAGACTGACATAAGGTCACAGTGACCTTGACTTTTGACAACTAACATGTAGTCAGCTCATCCTTGAGTCCAAGTGGACGTTTGTGCCAAATTTGAAAAAGAAAAAAAAAAAAAAATCCTTAAGGTATTCTTGAGATACTGTTTTCACAAGAGCGAGACAGACAAGGTCGCAGTGACATTGACCCTTGACCACCAAAATCTAATCAGTTCATTGTTGAGTCCAAGTGAACATTTGTGCCAAATTTGAAGAATTCCCTCAAGGTGCTCTTGAGATGTCGCCTTTATGAGAATGGGACAGACGGATAGATGGACTACCCAAACATTATGCCTCTGGCCACGGTTATTGCCAACACGGATGCATAAAAATAATTTAAGAGCTATATGATCGTGTTAGCTCAAATAGTGTGAATTATTCAGAGGACATAGAAAAATGTCACAGCAAAGATGTCCAGAATAAACACTTATGCAATGTAAATATAACCAGTCCAAATTAAACAACTATAAATAGCAATTTGATACAGAGCTATATGACACAGTCATATAGTCTCAGGAGTATAAGAAAAATATGAAATAAAAGAAAAACTGCATCTACAAAAAAGTTTTCGCATGAAAAGCATGTGAAAGGAAACTAATAGAAAACTATATGACCCTGTCAACTAACTTAAACTGTTTTGAGCCCAGAAAAATATATCGTACACATGCGGTCAAAAATAAATTACAAGATTAGATACCAAGAATAAATATATATGTAATATAAATAATCTCAATAAGGGATCATAATATAGAAGGGACCCCAAACATCAAATAAGAAAATGTATCTGTGGGTGTTCTGTTTGTTTTGACATGTTCTCTCATACGTGCCAATGGAGGGAAAATCTGTTTGCAAGGTTTTTGCATTGGGTACATTGAGTGAAAATGATTGGTTGAAGCAATGGGTGAGAAACTGAATTAGCCAACATGTAAAAGGAATTGCAGCATGTATACAAGAGGTAAAAGAGTACACGAGTAAATGTTTAATTAGAGCAGTGAGTAGGAATCAGTGAATGGATCCTGTCTGTCTCCTCACCGAGCTGTTGCGTTGGGTGGATGTTCTCCCCCTCATCTCCGTTGATGTTGACCATGACGATCTGGGTGGTGCAGTTGGACAGACCGGGGTCCAGACAGGTCACTGCCATAAAAACAGTTACATTAATACTAGTACTGTATGTTTCTTCTTTCCCAATTTGCACCTCTGACCCCTGAACCTCTCCAACACACACACAGGAGATAAGATACAGTGAAAAGAGGGGCAGCTTATGCAATCATACTAGGTTATGTGTGTTTGAGGGTACCTGGAGTGACTCCTACTACTTCTCCTTTGTAGCCGGTTTCTTCTTTTAGCTCCCTCAGGGCAGCAGCCTCTGCACTTTCCCCCTCGTCAATCAACCCTGAGAACAGCAGAAACAAAAACAGATATACTATAGTATCAATAGTTTAAAAAAGTCCCAGTAGCCCCATTGTGTGGGGAAAAATGAAAGACATCAAATTTTTCAGGGCCTGAAGAAAAAAAAACTTCATGACATTAAAAGTTGGGTGTCAAATTGTCAAATCGCTTCTGACCTGCAGGAAACTCCAGAGTGTAGCATCCTATAGGGGGACGGAACTGCTTCACCATCACCACGCAGTCTTTATGGAGCGTCCGCTTCAGCAGGGCGATAATTCCAACACCTAAAGAAAAGTGTGTTACAGCCGGCACAAATACATTTCTGACCTAACTGTCAATGCAAGTCCGACTGGACTGAGCAGCTCACCATCTGCGTCTGTGTTGGATTGTCTCGTTGTCCTTTTCACAGTCTCCCAGGTTCTGGTGGATGAAAACATGGAGTGAAACTGCATCCAGAAAGCGTGTAACATTACATTGCTTTTATTTTAATAACTTACAATAAGTAAATTTAACCACATGGAGCCAACTGTGTGATTGTAAGGGCGTGTCAGTCACAGACAGAACAGTACCTGGTTTGTCCAGCACGATCCACGTATGTCGTCTTCTCCAGCTTCACCCATTTTCCTGTTGCCATGAGCTACAACATAAACAGACAACACACTGAGCTAAGATCACTTAAATGGCACCAGATGGTTTTGTTATGCTGTGATGAAACTGTTACTATAAAGAGAGTCATCAGGTCTTTGGACAAGTCTCTATAACACAATGGAATCTGATACAAAAAAGCTTGTAGCTGTAATTTTCAGTGTTACTTAACATTTGTCAGAGATTTGTTGATTCTGTAAAGAAGTCCAACACTAACTAGACCCTCAACAAAACTGAACATTATAAGGGACCGTTCATTATTTATGAGGGAGGAAAGGGCTGTGCAAAAAGGGGGAAGCATGTCAAATAATCTTTTAAGCATTGGGAAGGGACTCGTGTTTTTTATTTTGGCATAGGGGAGGGGTTTACAAATTTAAATAGTTGTATTTTGTATTTAACACTGATTTTAAAGAAAACATGCCTAACACCAGGTTCACACTGAACGCAGAAGTGCCCAGATTTGTTGATTGTTAGCAGTCGCCTGGCCATTCACACCAGTAGCGCATTTTTCTATGCGGGTCAGCAAGTGATTCTGCACTCTGCTCTGTTTATATCACATGCAGAGCTCTGTCTCTGTCAGCTTGTGTGTGCCTGTGTGTGCCTGTGTGTGCACGTGTGTGTGTGTGTGTGTGTGTCTCTGCTCCTCTCTCTCACTATTTGTTTAGACACAGCTCTGACAAATATGTGGAAGCATGAGATGCATATTATATTATTTAATATAGTCAGATCATTTATGTCATATTTAATATACACTTCATATACAATACATTTTCAGTGTGTTTTCCTGCCAAAGATTTGCTCAAGACTCACGGAAAATATAGATCAGACTCTATAACCATCGCTGCTGATCATCTCCAGTGTACACAGCCCAATTGGTTAACATGGGCACCAAAAGCAAGGGGGCAGAACTCCACGGAAAATCAGCGCACTCTGCAGCGCTTCTTTGTCCAGTGTGAACCTGGTGTTAGTCATGTTTTCTTTAGAAATCACCAAAACGACACCATTTATCATAGCCAGAAACTGTAAAAAACACAATAATAATAAAATAAAGTCACAACCCAGCCACCCTCCTACTCTGACAAGTACAAACAGTCCCTAAATTTCACAACAACAGGATTCATTGCTCTGTATTGTACTAAATTGGATTAGATTTCTCAGACGTAGCTACTAAAACTGCCAATGGATAATACAGCTTTAAGTCAGTGCTCATGTGGAGCATTTTAAGGCAGCTTTCATTGAGTTTGTCCAGACACATCCCTTATAACTCACTGAAACACAAAATAAAATCAGACGTACCTCCTCCTTCACTATGTGTGGAGTAGTATTCACTTTGGGTTCCTCACAGTTGCTCATTTTCAGTATCTGGACAACTGAAATTGGAGGAAAGTCGAGTCCAAACACTTATTTTAAAACACAGCTCGCTATGAGCTCAACAAGAGAACAAAACACAGAGTTATAAACAACATGACAGGACTGACGAGACGTTTCTGATCCTGAGTCGCTCAGTTAGCTGCTACAGCCATAGGCGACGCTAACCTAGGTTCAACTTCCCGCCTTACATTTCACCATTTCTACTCGAGTCTTTGTTTATTTTACTGTAGCTAGCGGCTATACACTTCTTTATGCTACCAGGGTCCAGTACTTGTGCTTTAAAAACTTTAAAATAATCATTTTAAATGAACAAACTAAACTGGACTCACGTGAACTCCAAACTGTAGTAGTTGTGGTAAAGATGGTGATAAAGCGCAGATGAGTCACTCTGTCACCACTTCCGGGTACCGCAAACGTCATCGGAGTGTAGTTTTATCCTTTTGTGACTTGGGACACTGATGTTTTGCTACTTTACGCAACGTTTCTGGATAATTCTGGAGTTTTAGATAATTTAAACAAATTAATGTGGTTATTTGACAGCAAAAATGTTGACTGGTATCCGAAAAGATTGGCTCCCATCTTGTTGGTCATGCTTTTTATTTTATTTTATTTTATATATTCACTAAATACAGTGTCAAATACAGTTTACATGGAACACACAAAGACCACGTACAGCAGCAACACACAGCCAAGACGTGGATGAAAACTGACGTTCCGCTTGTCTTTTTAAAGGTACTGAGTGAGTACTCATTTTAATAAACGATCTCTGTCTCAAATCAGCGGTTTTTCATAGACCACGCCCACATTGTGCACTTCAAAAAGGCTTCCCCTTCTGTAAACACAAATATATTACATAATTCTAGCCATAAAAATGTGAGTTTTAATAATTTGCTCTGATTCTAATAAAATTAATTCACGAAAGAGCCAATAGATAGCTGTATTGTCTCAAAATTTCGAGGTGTTGAATGAGAATTCGGCTTCGACATTTTCCAAAATATCAGAGGACCGGAAGATATTTACTGATGGACACATTTCTATTACAGGATATTGCAGCATGAAGAAGGAGCAAGTTGTCAACTGTCAGTTTTCGGTTTGGTATCCGATATTCAAGAAACACACGATTAAAAGGTAGACAGCCGACGTTTGTAAAGATATTCCCGGACATATTGTAATTTTTGTATCTTAAAAAACCCCAGTACATTTAGCCATCAGCTAACGTTAGCTACCAGACAGATAACAGCTAGCTGCCATCTCTGTCTTATTGCCAATCGTTATATTTATCTTGTCTGTCACTACATATTTGTTTAAATCCTTTTCAGAGCAGCTTCCTCGCACCTCAGTCTTCCTCTCACGTCTGTTGTCTGTTATTTATTCTAGTATTTACATGTGCTATTCTTCCTCTTCATTGCAGTCAGATTCTCCCACTGCCTCAGAATGTAATAGAGTATTTACTGGACGATGGCACACTGGTAGTCTCTGGGAGGTAAGATGCCACTGACACACACACGCGCACACATACAAATTCTGCTCAAGTTGCCTTTGTTTGAATAAATGTGAAAACATGCCAAAGTTGAGCTCCATCTCAGAGTGCTGCTCCTATATTGATATTTTGATGGCACTTGCTGTGTGTTAGAAACATCACACAGTTAAATGTGTTTTTGTAGCACACAAGTGCTGTTACAGATTGACCCTGCAGTTATGTTCACAGTAGCATATTTCAAAGCACATGTTTTCTCCATGTAAGTGTGCATTGTGACCCCCTCCTGAGCACAATCCCTTTTTCCCTCCCTTCCCCTGTTTAAGATATATATTTTAGAACTTCTCTGTAAATAATATCCGCCTCCTACTGGTGTCTTGAAATTATACAATTTCAATTATTTTTTTCTACTAGTTTTTGATACATTATCATTAGAATATTAATGCATTTGTTCTTTATAAATGGTATCTCTATGGACATGTATGCCGTCTGGATCAACTCCTGGGTGTCTGCAGGTCTTTAAAAAGTCTTAAAATGTCTTGTTACAACAATAAGGCCATAAAAGTCATTACACAGTCTTACATTTGAATATGTGAGGTCTTAAATACTACAGTTTATCTAATTTCATTTATCATTTTTTTAAATTTCTTTTTGTGAAAATGAGTGAAGCTTTTCAATGTAAAAGTCCACATTTCTAATGTTGCAAACATTTAAAAATCTATTATACTATCACTTTGCTTCCTACTTGCACTTACCTTTTGGCAAAATGTAGATTGACTTTACTCACTATAATAACCATACTCCTACATAACACTAACCTCTGCACAAGATCACATAACCACTACTTGCCTGCAACGCTTACTGTCGATGCTTAAATTAGTAAAAAATGATTTATCTGTCCTAAATTTCGTTAAAAGGTGTCTTAAACAGGTCGTAAAACACATTAAATTTAACTGTCTGATACCTGCAGACACCCTGAACTCATCCTCAGTTGTACTTGTATATTAATTGTAATATTTATGTTGAAATTAATTTTGTGTAGTAGAATTACAGTTGCTGTTGCCGTTATTGTTGTTTTTTAGTGCACCTGTTTGATTTTTTTGCTCAGCAGCACATGATTATTTAAAAGGCACACATGATGGCAATAAAGCACAGAGCAAATCTGATGAAGCAATATGTGAAACACATAGTTTGCTCCTATTTTTGTTTTTAATATAAGCTGTCAACAAATTAAGTATCAATCTGAGTATCCTGTATGTTGGAATTTTGATTTCCTTTTTGGTTCATATGGTTTTTCTGGCACTGGATGGCCCCAGGAGAGAGGCATGCCTGTGCACAGGGTATCTTCAGTTCTGTGTGCATTATGATTCCAGATCTGTTCTGTGCCCGATGCAGTCGCTAAATTGACCAGTACTCATCTGTTGTTTTTCCTCCCTTCAGTGACCATAACACACAGCAGACACATACTAACAACAGCGACTCGGACGCAGAGGAAGACATTCAGGTACGGCAGCAGAGACTAAGGTTGTTTGTCCAGTAGAAGCTCCCTACAGTATTCATCCTGTCTTGTGTTACAGATTTGCACAAAAAGGATCAGAATTCTGCTATAATTTAAGAAATCACATTGTCACTTCTTTTTATTATGTACACTAGATATTGTGCAGTTATTTGTGACTGGTTTTTAATTTGCTGAAAGGCCAAATTCTGAAGTGGCACATAGATCATCCTTGGGGCACTGAAACCTCTTCTGAAGAGTTTTTAGGTTATCAGCTTTATGCTTGCCTGCCACAGCTACTTGAAAGTAGGAAACTCTGAGATATAATACACTTTGTAAAAATGAGGAGTTGACTTATACTGAAACATTAGTGAGTAAATGCATTTTTTGTAGTCTGTTTTTAGAGACTTTTATCAGGGAGCGATGTCAACATATTATCTTCATTAATTAGCTGTCTTGTGACATCACCTTTTTTTGTGCTGCCACAACTTTATAGCACCAACGCAACAGTGAAAGAATGAAGTCAACAATTAGAACTGTACTTTCATGTTGACGTTTACTCTCCAATCCTGTTTCATGCTCTCTACTTCCCTCTAGTGGTCAGATGATGAGACAACCAGCACTGTCACTGTAAGTACACTCAGTGTTTCTCATTACCTCATATTCTTAAAGTGACAGTTCACCCCAAAATCAAAAATACATGTTTCTACTCTTATCTGTAGTGCTATTTATCAATCTAGATTGTTTTGGTGTGAGTTTCCAAGTGATGGAAATGTCTGCCTTTACTCTCAAATAAAATGGAACTGGATGGTGCTTGGCTTGTGGTGCTCAAAAGAGACATTGCTGTTGAGTTTTTCAGATGTATTTTTTTTGGTACTTTGAGCACCACAAGCTGAGTGCTATCTAGTTCCATTATATTGGAGAGAAAGCTGACATCTCTACAGCTGATATCTCCAATACTTGGCAACTCACACAAAAACAATCTAGACTGATAAATAGCTCTACAGGTTAGAGGAAAAATATGTTTTTAAAGGGGGTGAACTGTCCCTTTAATTTATTTCCTACCTGATAAAACATTTTTTTATGTCTGAAACCCCCATTTACATGAGCATGAATTATTCCACCTCACTTTTATGGTGCATTACTGCTCTTTGCAGTAATGCATCACCTCATGCATATCATTAAACAATGCAATAATTATGATCACTGTGTAATTATGTGGCTTTGTGTGTGCTAGGCTCCGGAGTTCCCAGAATTCAACTCTAAAGTGCTGGAGGCCATAAACGCCCTGGGTGGACGTGTCTTTCCCAAACTTAACTGGAGCGCCCCACGGGTACAATACTGCACTCAGCTGCTTTTAAGGTTCAGTGTGGAGGATTTAGGGGGATATATTGGCAGAAATGGAATATAATATAATAAGTAGGACTTTTTGTGAGTCTATAATCACCCAAGATTAAGAATCGTTATGTTTTCCAGAGACACGCCCCATTTGTGAGACCACTAATTCCCCATAAATCTTTCACACTGCTCCTTTGACAAAAAAGAAAACACTATGTTTGTCTGTTTCATTTCAAGTTAGCAGAGAGTTGATTTCATTACCTAAGTGTTGACATGAGTTATTTTTATTATTATTTTAGCATAACCCAATTATGTGCTGGCGAAAAGCCCCGTGCATTTGAGTGCATTGAAGAATAGAGTTGCTGCTTGTACCACTGCCAGCCTGAAGGATTGAGGCATAACTTAACATGCGTGCGTGTGTGTATGTGTGTGTATGTGTATGTGTATGTGTGTGTGTGTCCCTTTCAGGATGCTAACTGGATTGCTCTGAACAGTTCCCTGCAGTGTCACAGCCTCAGTGATATATTCCTGCTCTTCAAAAGTTCAGACTTCATCACCCACGACCTCACGCAGCCGTAAGCCTCGCCATCCAACAACATCAACCCACACACACACACACACGCACAAACACAGATTTTGCATTTAGATGACAACTGATATCAAAAAATAACCAGGCTGGGTGTATGTGAGCTTATTTCAGTCTGCAGTAAAACACAAGTGGCAGCTGGAGAAATTGCTGCGATGTAGATTTATGCCTCTGCGCTCTGCATGACAAACATTTAGTGCGGCGAGTGATTTACTGCGGCGCACAGCCTCAGGAAAACTGTTTGTGTGAGTAGAGAAGGCAGTGTGATATATGCGTGTTTGTTGGACTCTTTTACAAAACTTCTCTCTCAAACTTGCTGAGCGTAACGCAGCAGCCAAACTGTGACTGATTCAATTAGAGTGAAACCAAACAGAACATTGTTGTTTCTGTTTAACGGCTGTAACTGTTATTAATTTCTTTGTGCAGATTTCTTGTATGCAGTGACCAGGACTCCCCAGATCCAGTCATAAACTATGAGGTATTTTTAACTAAATATTAATATCATTATCATGTGTTTACTGACCTTTGAGTCCCATCATGCACTGACAAAGGCTCGACCACCTCCTCCATGTTGCAGTTGGTCGAATGCTCTCTGTGTACAAACTCTCACACCCCTGTGGATGTTATCTGTGTTGTCTTCTGTCCCCAGCTGGTCCTGAGGAAGTGGAGCGAGCTGATTCCTGGTGGAGAGTTTCGCTGCTTCGTCAAGGAAAACAAACTGATCGGTAAAAATTCTCCACTCACCAGTCTTTATTTTGAAATAATCATCAGCGTATTATTTTCAAGATAGTAGAGGGAAATGTTGTACTCTTTACTCCACTACATTTATTTGATAACTTTAGTGACTTTGCAGATTCACATTAATAATACAGGTTTAATCAACTAAAACATTATGATGTGTAATTATTATAGATTACATTGAACTACCCAGCAATCAATTGAAATCAGCTCCACCTTTATCAGCCCTTCCAGTCTTTATTAAAGTGATGCATAATGCATCACTATTTATAATCCAGTAATGTGCACATACATTATTCAGTATAAGTGGTACTTGTGGTACATCAAAGGGGCACAATGCAAAATTCAGAGTGTATGAGTTGTCTGGATTTGGCTCTCAGCAGAGATTTGGCTGAGCAGGCAGCTTGCAACTAACCATGCTAACTCCAAAAACAGCACTAAACAATGGTAACAGTGCTGACAGAACTAACAGGGTTAACCGTTGGGGAGGAACCAGAGGGTGGGCGCTTTGTTTACATGATGCCCTAGTGAGTGCAGTGCAAAATGGCGGTGATGAGCTAGCTAGTGGGACGCCCACACAAGAGCCCTTTTTACACAGAGATCGTCCTATAGAGCCGCTATGAAGTCCCTTCAATATGCCGCCTTTACATACTTACACGGAACCAAACGACAGTGGCATCATTTCGCTCCTGTGTGTCATTTTAGACAACATGTCAGCATTGAGGAATCAAAAGAGGCATGACAGGTGAGACATGTGACATAACAGCGTATGCCTCTAGTGTGACGTATAAGGCCCGAACATACTCAGGCGTACTATTAGCGGAGCGGACTCCGCGAGGAATGTCCGCAGTCATTCGGGCTTTCATAGTCGAGCGCACTTCCGCGTTGTAGTTTCCTGTAAAAATGTCCATGAAAAATCCCCGCGATGTGAAAAATACATGCCGAGTAGTCACTGGTGCGCGGAGCGGAGTCCGCGCGGTCGTAAAATCTGAGCTTTGCACGCACAGGGCTTGCGGACGTCCGCTTTGAGTCCGCGCGGACCTCTCCGGAGTCCGTTCCGCGTACGTTCCGCCCGAGTATGTTCGGGCCTGTAGCATATGCGACTGCAACGCTCTATAAATAATAAGAATTGCAGTAACAATCATTTTACTGTCTGTTTTATGGCGGCTAATCTCGTCCTCTGCCCAGACGATAAGAAACTCCCGGACCTCATTGTTTTCCTAATTTTTCAGACAATGTTCTTCTTCTTCTTGGAGTTAGCTGCTAACTGCTATCAGCTAATTTTTAAATCTCCTGCAGTTGCTCGCACTCATAGTATGTCATCCTGATCACTATCTCGTCCCGTCGGCTGTCGCGTTTATACAGAATTTGTTTCTACACTGTTCCCCCCTCCGATCCCACCTTAAAGGGTAGACCACTTCTCCCATTCCGCAATTATACCTTTTATACAGAACAGCAAGGCTGCATAACAATATGAAATTCCCACCTTGAAAATGCAGTGTAAAAGGGGCTAAGGACTCACATGCAGGCAAGGTCAGACTGGCTTACAACAACAAATAACAGAGAAGCTCAGATTACAACACAAAGAGGGGGTGTGGCTTCATTCTCTGCTCAGGATGCCATAACTCCACTATATCTTTTTATAGCAAATAGAGATTTGCTGCTATACTAATGCTCTAAATGACATAATCAGAACCTTGAAGTATATTTTGATGCTAATACTTTTGTACGTTCATTTCAGGAACATTTTGAATTCAGTGCTTTTACCTCTAACAGAGTATTTTTACACTGTAGTATTGCTACTTTTGCGTTAAAAAAAGGAACACTTCACTCACAAATTGACCATTTGTACATCAGTTAGTTACGCTGTGTTACCTTGAATTCATGAGGGAAATTTTGTTTTTCTCGCATGCCTCCATGAAAAACAGCAAACATATTGATTCAGTGATTGATTGGGGACCAGTGGTATACTAAATCAATCTGTTCGCTGTTTTCTGTGGAGGCATGTGAGAAACAACAAAGTTCTCCGCACAAACTCATAGTAACATCTCCGTTGCACTGAAGAGGTGACCACATCTTATAACAAGGGAAACATGCAGGATTGTTTTACAGCACAAAACAGCAAGAGGGCACTCCAAGCTGAATATATCTAAAAAGGGAATTAGTTTGGGGAAAAAAACCCTCTAATGTTACAGCGAAATAATGATGTTCGAGCTGTACTTTTACTCAGCAGGCTAATTTAGAAACAATTATAAAATTCAATTTGAGCTCCACTGATGGCGTATGTGTCTGTTCCCAGCCATCTCCCAGAGAGACTACACTCAGTATTACCAGCACGTCTTGAAGCAGGAGGAGGAGATCTGTCACGCCATACAGGGATTCTTCAGCCAGCACATCCAGTACAACTTCCTGGACGAAGACTGTGAGCACCAGCATCCGTTTTTCTTGCTCTAGCCTGTAGACAACTTCACACCTCCTCCAGCTCTGCTCAGACAGAAACAGATTGCTTAATTTTTTTTAAGTCATTTAATATTTATAGTTGTAAACAGGATACTGGGACGGGAGAAAATGCAGGGAAACATCCAGTGTGTTATTTTTCACTTAGAAATGATTTCAAGTAGTATTAAAAGTTTTTTTGAATTTTAGGTGTGTCTTTGTGAAACTAGCTGACACATGTTTGATAACTATATTTGTTTTTTTGTGTTTTACAGTTGTGTTTGATGTCTACAGAGATAGCCAGGTAAGCACAGTGATGAATTTTGATAAAGGCATTTTTTAAAAAAAATGACATTTGCAACCTTAGTTACACTTATCTATTGTGTGTGTGTGTGTGTGTGTGTGTGTGTTTGTGTGTGTGTTTTGCAGGGGAAGGTGTGGCTCATCGACGTGAACCCGTTCGGAGAGGTGACAGATTCGCTGCTGTTCACCTGGGAGGAGCTGACGTCTGGCGGCGAACTCACACAGCAGCAGGTCAGCCATCATGACACACTTGTTCTGAAAAACAAAATTTGTAGCGGGACAGTAAGAAAAGTCTTTGTATTTGACCTTTATAGTAGTGATGCTGAACTTCGATAAATGAATCAAAACTGACTTTTTGTTTCATACGTGTAGGAGGGACCGGCGTTCCGCTGCACCACCAGCGAGGTGACGGTGCAGCCCAGTCCCTGTCTGAGCTACAGAATCCCACGGGACTTTGTCGACCTCTCCACCGGAGAAGACGCCTTCAAACTCATCGACTTCCTCAAACTGGTAGGGTATTGTTTGTACAGATCATTTTTCATGAGAGTTTATTTAGCTTGCAGATATTGTCCTGTTGCTTCACAACGCCACAGAAGGCTGGGGGGGGCTGTCTTATTTTGGCGAGCATCAGAATTAACTCGACAAATGGTGGATGGGCCTGTACCAAGTCTGACTCATGCGGGAGCCTGGAGTTCATGTCCCACCACAGACTGGCAGTTAACATACTGTAGGCCTCTTTCTTAACCATAATCACAATCTTTGCATAACCAAGCGTTGTAGTTGCCTCACCATAACAACAACTTGAACATAACCGTAAACGTTCTCTAACCTTAAAGTTGCAGTCCTTAAGAGTTTCATCAAATCAAACCCACTTTTTGATTCCATGATTGGGATTAAGTATATCTACACTCACTATTTGCTTCATTATGCAGTAGTTTGCTTTGTCAGTGGCAGGGTCCGCCATTCCTATGGTGCTTTTAAATGGTGTACCGATGCATAAGGGATTCACAGGAACCAAAACTTGTACATACTGGATGAAATTAGGATGACTCTGCATCTAATTTGTGCAATGAGTTACACAATGACAAATCCCGGGCATTTTGAAGAGGAAACATATTTGTGTAGCTACAGAGCTTTATAAAGAGCACAGGTTGCTTGTCTTCTTCTGTCATATTTGTGACGGAGTCGCTCCTTAATCCCATTTCCTGCCCACAGTGATCAAAGAATGTGTCATTTAACGTGGAAGTGTGGTGCATGAAGACATTCTCAGAGTTTCCACCAGTAACTATGTATGTCACAAAATCAGCTATTACTTTACTCTTAAAACCACACTGTAAAAAATCATAAAATATTGTACCAGAGGCTTAAAATTATTGTAACTGAGCAAAATTTTTGCACGTAAGTCATAATCTTAAGAAAAAATGGGCGTAAATGTGTAATTTTACAAAACATCTTTTTGACACACCAACAAATCTACCCCATTGTTGCTGTTTTTTAAGCAAGCTCATATATCAATGATGTGTGGAAGGGTATGTGTCCATAAGTCCCGTTACATGTTCATCATAGCCTACACCAAGCATGGTAGGCTAGAAAGAGGTCAAATGAGAAGAGATGCAAAAACACAGACGAAGGATCCATATTTCGCCAATCTGATCATGTCAAGAAATTGACTGAAATGAGACCAACCACTGATTGTAAATTTTCGTACACTGTGGCACTTTTGGCATCATCGATGGTACGTCATACAGAAGGCAAAAACATTGTACAATTACGATAATCATCTGATCATCCCATCAGCATCTGGCAATGCTGTGTGCAGATATAATAGAGTAAGACTATTAAAATGGTGACATTGAATGTAATCTAGGGTTTTTCAGAATTGTCCTATGTTGGCGTTCTTGTCTTTTTTCCAATGTGAACCTTCCACATACTCAAATGGGGTCAGAAGTTATTTGTTCAAATAAACACAAGAAATTTGTGCTCTAGAGAAAGGATCAGCACTCAGTGAATAACCTCCTAAACCCTATGATAAGCTATTATGGCAAGGCTTAACTATACAGACCAGTGAGCAGTGATAACTAACATCTTCTTTGGGGTCATCGGGTGGGAACCTCCTTTCACCAATGTTTTGTCTAGTTGGGCTAGACAGTGATAATCTGGCGTCCCAGAGTCACTCCCCTAATGCCAGCTCTCACTGCTCCCCGCACCAACCCAGTAACCTCCTTTACCTTACTTACACATGGCTTTCTCAGCCCAAACAGCACTGCCACCTTCAACAAACCCAGGCTCCATACATGTGAGCTCCAGGTAGAGACAGTGCTGATACTACCTTTCCTAGCGCATTCACCATACTCTATTTCACATGCTACATAGCATAACTCCAATATAAGCTAAAGTTAAAGGAGATTGAGAAGATAAACTCACAGGCTTTCTCATTTTATTTATTATTATTTGCCTCTCCACAGAAGAAAAGTCAACAGGAAGAATCTGAAGAAGAGGAGGAGGAAGAGGGGGAGGAGAACGCTCCACAGTGACACGGTTCCTCTGAAACCTGAAGAACAGCTGCTAGTGTCACCAGCCCCTCCGTATAACGTTTTCTGCATGAAGTGACTCTTCACCCTCTGTCCTGTTTAAGCTTATTCTTCAGCGCAGCCTTCATCCTCTCACGCTCGTCTGTGAACAGTACGCTGTGTACCCTGGGTTTCCTTCATAGCTCTCTCGTGTTAGTCTAATAGAACATGTTAAATTAGCAGATCATGTTGATGGCTCTTTGAGGATTCATTTTCTGTCAGGTTATTCTTTGCCTCCGACACTGCGGAGCGCCGTCTTGCTGATCGTAATGGCTCGATGAGACAGTGGAGGGAGGCCTCTGCAGTGTCGATTAGCCATTTATGTCAGTTCGGGGGGCATGATTAGTTATTTTTATGGGGGGAAAGCTTGTGTTACTGAAAGGGGATGTATTCACTAATACTGTAAAGGATGCCTGCTTTTATACTTTGAAATAAGTGTGTAATATAGTTTATGTATCTTCATCGCAGCCCAGACAGTGTCTCTGGACACACACACATTTAATTGTACATGTTTGTGTGTTGCGAGGCTGTGACAGACCTCTCTATTTAACACTAAAGCTGTTCATCACCGAGTCACCTTTAATTTTTCTCCCCAGCAATCCCTGCTCCTCCATCTCTCCCTGCCAATTTCCCCTGAACAGTTTTGACACACTCATTGCTCTGAGCCGCTCCGGGCGCTCTTTTCGAGTCCTGTTTCTCCCATCATGCATCGCTGTAGACTGTTGCTCCACAAAACACCATTAAACTTCTTGTCGTGTATTGGTTCGGCTGTCAGTCTGGTGGGTGCTGTAAACTAGCACATTAGAAATTGATTGTGCTTTTACGCAACGGCTCTCATTACGCCGGGAGCTAAATGAGCTGTGCATGCACAATGCAGGGCAGTTCATTTTGGGTTGGGTTTTTTTTTTTTTTCTCCTCTGCTGAATTGATAGAGCAATTACAGGGAGATGGAAAGAGCTGGTGTGATGAGAGTTACAGCTCCCCGGGTGAAAGGCTGTGGACGGGAAACGGTGTACAAGGCACATATTGCGGGGAATGTTGCACATTAATCATCATTTTAAAAATGAAATCTGGCTGTAAACAAACCAGCCAGACCTGGAGGAGGCATCCTGGTTTGACCTGCGGTGGTGGAGGATGAGCTTCAGTTTCTGTACACAGGGTTTTTTACCAGTAAATATAAAGCTTAGCCAATGACGAACTCCACTCTGCAATGAACTAATGTACACAGAAAAAGAGACTATTATATAGCATATTCAGTTTTCTTGAAAAGATGTACAAGCAGTTGCCAGTTTTTTAGGTGCTCCAAGCAAAAACTAATGTGGTATTATACACAGCAATGCAATAAATAAGGCAGAAGCTCAGTCCATAGGGACTTGGGTTGGGAACCGGAGGGTTGTTTGTTCGAGTCCCCGTCCGGACCAAATATGGAGCGTGGATTGGTGGCTGGAGAGATGCCAGTTCACCTCCTGGGCACTGCCGAGGTGCCCTTGGGCAAGGCACCGAACCCCCCAACCGCTCGGGGCACCTGACCAAGGGCAGCCCCCTCACTCTGGCATCTCTCCACTTTGTGCATGTATAGGTCCTGTTTGTGCATGTGTGTGTCTTTCGGACCTGTGTGTAAGCAAGAGTGAAAACATTGAATTTCCCCTCAGGGGGATTAATAAAGTAAATAAACTTAAACTTAAATGTTCCTTTATGAAGGTTATAATGTTCAGTTCTTGCTTCAGCTGTTGTAGAGAAGGTGTTGATTGTGTTAATGTATACTGAGAGGTGTTTAAATAACTGGACAAAACATCAGAAAAACCTTAGGACGATGCAGACTTGATCAGTTTTTGCAGGGCTGATGTATAAGACTGCATTAGTTTTAGTTAGGTGTACCTAATAAACTGGCAACTGTGTGTATTATCATGTAACTTAAAGCTGCAATAACAAATATTTATGTATACAATGGATCAAATGACTACCTTTATATAAAAGGTGTGGCTCATAGGGCTAAAGCCACAGAGAATTATCAGCCAGTTCTGCAGTGCCCTTCAGCTCCACGGAGAATCTCTCAGTTCATTGTTTTGGTTTTCTGGCCCCAACCCGTGGCTCCTATGAGTGCCATTTTCAGATATATTAACTATTTTCAGTGACAAAGCAATTATTAACTGACTGTATGCTACATTACCAGCATCAAACAGAAGAAAAAGTTAGCAATTTATAGGTGAACATTGTGAAACATTTAGCTGCTACAGAGCAAGATCAATCCCTCAGAAGTCAGGGCTGCGTCTGAACGTCTATACTAAAATACAACTTAGTATGCTTAAACAGCATGTACGATGAAACCAATAATATGTGAATTGGGTTCCTGGTGAAATATTACAGTATGTAAACACTGGACATTAAGCTGGCATAAATACCCCACAGTGCAATGGTGGACAGAGACCAAGACTGCTTTGTAACGACAATAACGTTTCCATTTAAGTCTACAATTTCATTTAGCTAGGCGTGATGTATTTTTAAAAATTTGTTGGTTGGCGCCATAGTTGCGCGTCTCCAATTGCAAGGATGCTCTCGTCCAAAAAGATACATACTGTTTAGGTAGACAAAAGTATGCTGAACGATCGTACACATGTTGGGTATGTAGCGCATAGTACACGGTTTCGGACACAGCACAGAACAGGATGTGGATGTATAAAGAGAACCTGATACAGTGTTCGAGGTGGGGTCCCGTTCATTCCTACGAAAGTTGCTCATTGGCACGTAAAGCCAAAAAAAGTTTGATTTTCCGAGTGTGAATTTACCTGTATCATTTGCATCATTGGGCTCATAGAGCAGGCGCACTAAAGACTTTCACAAGCTTAGACGCTAACTGGCTAGCTGGCTAGTAGCTAACTTACAGTTGAGCCTTTAGCTAATTTGATTGGTGGTGAAATAATTTGGCTTTTCTAGACATATGAAATGTTACCGGACCTAATGAATCAAATTCTGATAGTAAAACGAGTTATTTCGCAGAGGTTGTGACACTCAAAAGAATGTATTCAATGATATACAGACGTCTCTTTTGACATGTAAGTCTAAAAGGAAAGCCTTTTCGGGGCCAGTAGCATCACATGACAGACCCATAAATTGTAATTCCACTGTTTGGCTGTTAGGAAAACAGGCTTCAAAGCAATGTTATTTAGCAGCTGTTTGTTGATAGTTTCCAGCTTGTTGTGCTGCCCCCAAGTGGCCAAAAAATCAGGTTTAAAGTTAATACTTGCTACATACCTTGAGTATAGATCAAAACATGAACAGATATTCCTCAGAGGTAGAAATTATCTCATCAGTTGCGTAAAACCTGTAGGTGGAGCCAAAGAATCACAGTCCTAGAAGCTAAGGAAGGTTAGCCTAAAGCTTTGAAAAACACACAAAAAAAGGCTAATTGAAGAGTTCTTTCTTTGCCAAACAAGCTTCTCCGTTAGCTTAATTAAATGTAGGCAAATAATACATTCTTCCACACCTCCCACTACGATTTTATTTAGCTAGATAGATTTATGAAGTGCTTGGGGAAACATTGGAAATGATCTTTTTTTAACAGTTTATTTACTGAATTTCGTCGCACAAAAAGCAGTCGGCGGGAGAAAACACAGAATTCTTATTTTTCGTTATAATATATAATAAAATGAAACAAAATAATAATCCCACAAGACCAATCCTTCCCGCACACACCACCCAACAAAGACCATAATAAAAGAAATAATAAAAAACAGAATAAATATTTCCCATGTAACTACTGAAACCAGACCAGCAGTTATCAAAGAGATTTGGTTTTCTTTGGCTAGTTGAGGTCAACAAGGGATCTCAAACCCAATAACCCCTTTCAGAATTTCAAATATCAAATCCCAATAATGTTTTAATATATGTTCGTTTCACATCCAGGGCAAGGAAATGAAATTTATTTATTTATTTATTTATGGAGTCTTTCTGGGATGAAAGAGGTTCTGTGGATAATGTTAAACTGCAAAAGTCAATAGCGGCTGTTACATGAGAAGGATGGTGCTTCCTTACATATCGACTCCCATTCACTGTTTGAAATAGTATACCTTATCAGCCTTTTCCACAGCAGGCATTTTGACATGTCATAGTAGAAAAAGCACAGGTGTTACTAACAGCATTAACACTGGCTCTGTTTTACTCAAGTGTCCCAGTAAGCCATGACATGCTGACAGTGAGCCAGCACGTATAATACCAGAGAGTCAGCAATCATCTAGCCTATGTTATTTATTATACACATGTGCTTTTGTAACTGTGATATGTCACAGTGTCTTGTGTAAAAAAGGCCTGTAGTTAGTGACCTGAGCGGTGTGTGGATGAGATAATGTGATGAAATTAGCCCTCAGTCTGTGCCTTTCTGATCTGTCAAATTATCTTATGTCTTTAAAGGGGAACAGAGTCATTAAATGACATAGGTTGACATGTTAGTGCACAGCCAATGAGATGATAACATAACATTTACGGCAGTGTTTAAGCTTCAAACAGGGAGTCGATGCCTTCATCTCTCTCGACCTTCATCCTCCTTTTAACCATCTCTCTGATGGCCTCCCTGCCTCCCCTCCTCCTTCCTTTGCAGCTGGGTAATCATCTTTCATCAAGAGGAGGTCAGATGTGTTGACTTGGAGTAAAGGATGAGGAGGAGGGGGAGGAAGGTGGACGGGGATGTGGGGGAGGAGGGAGAAGAGTTTTCCTTGGTTGCTGCTGAGGAAGAGCTGCAGTAGTTTGCAGCCAGAATACTCATGAGCAGCTGAGGCTGCAACACATTGTCCTCTCCCTCCCTCCAGTGTTACACACACACACACACACACACACACACACACACACATTAACAACGCCAGAGGTCCAGACTTGGTGTGTGTGTGTGTGTGTGTGTGTGTGTGTGTGTGTGTGTGTGTGTGTGTGTGTGTGAGCAGTAACCCGGCCTAAGCTGACCCCAGCGCTTGCAGCTGTCAGAGTCCAGGGGGATCAGTGCTCCTCTGCAAACTGAAACTTTGTAATCCAGGTGTTATGCGGGCTGGTTAAACCCAGGTGAACGTGCAGCAGCAGCCGGGGGGTCAGTGCTGATCCCGGGGCAGCTGCGCTGAGCCATGCCGACGCCTTTGGGGATCCCAAATGGTGATGGGTGCATGATGGTTGTTGTCAGCAAGTTGGTGCATTGCGAATTTACTGCTGCCACGTCCTGACCGGACACACACACACACACACACACCTCTCTCCCTCTGTCGGACTGGATGCGAGCAGCATCCCATCAGCTCTCCTCATTGCCATAACAACCTGCCCTGCCACAATAAGGCTCGATTTAGGGTCATTATACAGTGTACAGTTATACAGTCAGGGAGTTAACAAGGGAAACGAGGATTTTTAGCGCATAAAATTGTTAGTGAGAAGTGGAAATCCCGAAAAAGTGCCGACAGCGCAGCTATTAACGACGTTTACACAATTGCAGGTGGCAGCTGGTCTGCAGTCAAGTTAGATGGACGTAACCAGCGTAATACAGGAAACTGGGGGATATTGCCTTCAAAATAAAAGCACAACAAATTTTTTTTTTAAATTATTTATAAAATGATGGAATTGATAAATTAATAAAAGTAGAAGGTTTGTGGTAAAGGTGAGGTATCAATTGAGTGTGATTTGACTATCTTCATAACATAAAGCAATGACGATTATACCATTAGACCAAAGATACTCAACTTGAACTGCCCGAGGGGCCACTTTTCCAAAATGTAAGGAGGCCAGGGCCCAGTTTATAAACATAAACTAAAAATGAATGATATTTAATTGATCATTTTTAACAGTATATAGAATAAATACCTGTTTTCAACCTTTCAACATTTGCTGTGAGCATGGGGTGTCACTAGGATTTGAGATTATTCAGGGCTAAGCCACAACCTCCCCCTGGCACTTTTTTTAAATGAACAAACTCTATTTTTCTGCTTTTTAAAAACACATTGACATTTTATTCACATTCAAAGTCCAAAAAAGAATCCCAGTGTAAATCAATTCATTTTCATTGTGAAATAGAAAATGGATGGTGGCTACCTGGCACTAGATCGCCAGATTTGGACCATGAGCCATAAGTTGAGTATCACTGCATTAGACCATTAGCAATATTAGAAACAATCTTAACAAACTTTCCCAACCAGTACAATTAAAAAAAAAACATCCTACAAACAGATGGTTTGTGGCCACTGGCTCTCAAACCTGAAATATATTCTGGTTCTAATACACCTTTAATAGTCTTATAATGCTTTTTTTCTGTGTGTGTGTGTTTTTTTTTTACATGTATATTTTATTCATATTTACTGCATATCACCTAATAGTTGAGCCTACTTTTGGTTCCTTGCGTTGATTTCACTTTTTCTGCTGTTTATTTTTTTATTTTAATCAAATTGAAAAGCTTGTAGGAGAGTGTACAATGGTGATGATGATATTGATTTCATGTCATTAGTCCTATTAACTGTAATTATAGAGTAATAATGACATACACACTTTAATATCACCCACTGAACATTTTAACTGCTATAAATGTGTTTATGCATCTACATTAATAAACAGGCATTTATTTTGAAAGTCCTGACAGGAAGTGCCGTTATCTCCTCGCTGCATTGACAGCTGCCGTCCAGACGGCCGGAGAGGAGGAGGGGAGGAGGGAGAGAGAGAAGAAGAGGAGGAGGGAGGCAGCAGGGATACGGTAACCTGCAGGAGGACTCACATGGTCCTGCAGCAGAGGAGCACAGACCACCGGGACTCTCCAAACCTGTGTCACTCAGCTCGGCTTCATTAATATTTTTATAGACACTCCTCCGTCTTTATTGTCCTTTGTGTCACATCCCTGCTCCCGCAGCCCAGTGTCGGTCGGACTTGCGCCGGTAAAGCAGCGCCATGGCTCGGGAGAACGGAGACACCGGCAGAGGAGCGACGTGGAAAAAACAAGTCGACGACATCAAGAAGATTTTTGATTTTAAAGAAGTCCTCGGCACGTGAGTTGACTAACTTCACCTCACATATCTCCGTATATGATATTCCTGTGACATTCCCATTGGTGGTCAGTGTACATGTGGGGCTCCGTACTGAGTTGTCAGTGACCTTAGTGCACTTAAGCAATGTTACAGTTTTCCACTGATATCACCATAGGGACTCAAAATGTGTCTCAGCACCAAGCTTACACACTTGGACTTGTTTTACTCATGTCTTCCTTTATCGTATCACTGTAGTAGAGGCTTGTCACCGCTGCATGTGTAATCTGTGGTTGCTCAGTAGGAGGGTTTATTGTGTTTATTTTTCGAGATGACATCACTGGCTGTTTGTGTATAATGTAATGTATAATGTTTTAGTACTATTCCTGAACGGATCTGTTGTGCTTAGGGAAATTACAGTCTTCCGGTTTACCAATAGCAAAAGTGACTCCGTGACAACTGTTATCCATTAATTTAGCTATTTCAACCATTTAATCAACTTCTAGCAATTTTAATCATTTATCCTTTAACATTACATTTAGCTAACCATACCTAATTTACTACAATTCATTTCGTTACTTTTAGCCAGCATGTCAACTACTTCAATAATTTGCATATTAATGATTTTTAGCTGTGTCGTCATTTAAGTTTCAGCTTAGCTATTAGCATACTTTTAGCTAACTATTTGAACGTTTGTGTGTTATTTTAGCTATTCCAATAATTTATCCATAAACGTTACATTTAGCTAATGTTACATAACATATTGTAACCCAGCATCTGTAGCTGTTAGCCAGCATAACTACTTCACTAATTGAACGTTACCTATTAATGATTTTTAGCTAATATTATGTCACCATTTAAGTTTTAGCTTAGGTATTAGCATACTTTTAGCTAACTTTTTGAACAATTTCTGAATTTTATTAGCTATTCCATTTAAAATTTGAGCTATTTCAATAATTTATCCATAAACGTTACATTTAGCTAATGTTACATAATGTATTTTAAGTCAGTATCTGTTACTTTTAGCCAGCATATCTACTTCACTAATTGAATGTTACCTATTAATTATTTTCAGCTAATGTTGTGTCACCATTTAACAATTTGAGCTTATTAGCCTACTTTTAGCTAACTATTTGAATGGTGTATTTTTTCCTAGCTGTTTCAACCATTCATAAAACTTTTAGCTATTTCAATTACTTATCCATTAACGTTGCATTTAGCTTAATGTTATCTAACTATGTTAACTAACTTCAACTCATTATCTGTTACTTCTAGCTAGCATGTTAAGTACTTATTATGTCACCATTTATTAATTTCATCTTAGCTATTAGCCTACTTGTAGCTAACTATAAGGAATGGGAATCACCAGAGGCCCCAAGATACGATATTATCATGATATTTATATTTTTGTGATTTTTTTCCCCAACCCCTACTAACTATTGGAGCAATATACTTATTATTTTTAGCCAACTACTAACCATTTATCCAAATTAATTTTTCCAGACTTTGACTGACCAATATCTGTATGGATGTGTATTTTCTAATCAAATGGTATTTTCCTGTAACAAATAATTGTTACCATATTTATATAAATTAACATCAGTTTCCATACAAACTCCATTCAGTACTATTCATGGCGGATGTTAATATGTTTAAGTTTAAGTTCATAGAGACCCTGATAGCATTTCTTTTGATCTCTAAGGCTTTGACTAATAGTGTTCCTATGATTTAATGTAGTCTGTTATACTCTATGTGGTGTTTACATAGAAACTTGGACTATGGCTTAGGATGGCTGTGGTGCTTAGAAATGAGATTATAGTGATACTGTGGTTCGGCACATTCTGTCATATTCCTGGAGGTGATGTTCTTGTTGATGACAGCAAGGCTTTAACAGACCGCAGGAATTTCGGTCTCTCAGCAGTAGTAACAGTGTCATCATTACACTCACAGTCTTTCTCTTTCACCTGAGTCATGAAGGAAATTTTACTCTCCAGCTCCATGTTAGGAAATCTCTTCTTCCTTTTCCTTGTTCCATCTTTCCATCCGCTTCCTTCACCTCATTCAAACAGCAACAGAATACAGGTTGGCGCCCCCGACATCTCTGACAGCTATTCCCTGTGAGCGTCTGTCTGCCCATTCTGTATTTCCTGCTGTGAGGAATGAGCTCCTGCGGCTGTTTGGACGGCAGCCTGAAGGGGGACACACAGGGCGGATGCAGACTGGGATTAACTGCGCAAGGATTAGGAAAAGTTCCCCTGAATAGAAGGAAGTTCAATCATGTTGTGTAATGACTGAATGAGGATGGACAGCTAGCTGGCTGGAGTTTGTTACTCTGAATCACCTTTAATTTGGACCGGATGTGAAAAACACTGAGAGAGAGAGACACACACACACACACACACACACACTTAGGACGCAGACCGGCACAGGACTCAATGATCCGAGTCAGCCATGTTGTAGCCACACATTAACCAGAACTGCTGACGGATCGTTGAACCTGATGCATCAGCAGAAAGAGGAAAGGAGGAGTGTGTGTGTGTGTGTGTGTGTGAGTGAGTGAGATGGAGAAGTGATTTGTGATTAGCATGGAAAAGCAGGATGAAGGAGAGGAGGAAGAAGAGGAATAATCGGTGGTTGTGACTCAATTGGAAACAGATTAGAGTTTTTATGATGAAGCGAACAGAGTAGGGATGAAAGCAGCAGCCTGGAACCAATCAAAAATTGGACTTGTTGTCCAAAAATGTGCCATCCGATTGGATGACCAGCCAAAGACACATTGTCAGCAGTAACAGGGAAACTAATAGAAATACTAATTTGAACGTTTGCATTCACCAGCAGCAGCGTTGAGTACAGGTGCACCAGCACATGTGGGAATACTAAAGCTGTAGTGTTAATGCAGCGTTGAATGTTTTCTGCGTCAGCGTTTCTGAGCTGCATCTGTACTGACAGGATGTGATGTCACAGGTCTGACACTGGTCCCATCATATTTTGTCTCCTCACACTGAATCACCCTTGCATACACTGGCCAGTCTGTGTGTACATGTGTGTGCACATAAATGCCTCCTCTGTTCTCGGTCTAATGGCCTTCCTCAGTGTATGACATACCATTTTATTGTCCCCTAATACTGGATTAATTTTGCCAGTATCAGCTTGTATTGCCAGGTGTGTGTTTGTGTGTGTGTGTGCATGTACATGAGGCACTCCTTGGTGTCTTATTACCCTCCCCTGGTGTGTACGCTGTGTGTGTCCCTGTCACTCACTATTCAATAATTCAATACCAACAGGAGTGTGCTCTTTGTGCTTGTGTGTGTGCGTGCATGCATGTTTATGAGTCTCACGTAGGCCACAGCTCTCAGTAGGAGGGATCACACTAAGAACAAGTGCAGAATACAGACAAAAACAAAGAAAAAGAAAGAAGAGAAGGCCAAAGAGAACCAGTATGGGTGAGTTCTTTTGTCAGTTAAAGCATATTTCCACATGCTTATACACAATTGGATTTGCCTCATGTTTTAGACTCTTAAAGGGACAGTTCACCCCAAAATCAAATTTCCATATTTTTCCTTATCCCTATAATGCTGTGTATCAGTCAAGACTGTTTTGGTGTGAGTTGCCCACTTGGCAACTCACACCAAAACAGTCTTGACTGATACATATCAGCCGAAGAAATGTCTGCCTTCTCTACAATATAATGGAACGAGATGACACTCGGCTTGCGCTGCTCAAAGCGCCAAAAAAATCATACATCTGGAAAAACTCAACAGCAATGTCTCTTTCCAGAAATCATGACCCGGTTTCTCACGATAATCCACAGACCTTGTTGTAAGCAGTTTGTGAGCTTGTTTGTTTGACTCAGCACCTTGTTGCTCCGCTATTGCTCTTTCTGTTTATCCTGAGACTACTGCTTCAGGAGGGTTAGCGCCACACTGGTGACAGTTGGTGAGAGTCTGCACACACACTAGTTCAGTCATCGGCCTCGCAGTCTCGTAAGACCATAGATTTCTTGTGCCTGGTAGTTAGGTTTGGACACAGCGTCTTCTGTGGCTGTGAAGGCCAATCCGGGAGTGGCAGACCCGGCCACAGATGTCACAACTGTAGGCCGGATTCTGTGATGTTGAGGACGTGATGGTGACTTGCTGCTTTCTCAACTTTCTTTTTGTTTCTCGTTGTTGAGACAAGGTTGTTTCATGGGTCTGCAGTCCGGTGCGGAGTGCCTGCTGCCATAAGCCTCTTTCACACAGAGCGTGATTTTTGCGGCGCCCACCGCGGGGTAGGGCGCAGAGCAAGCGGAGAGCAAGGCACGCATCCTTATACCAAAGCAGAGGGCGGCCAATTGGCCTTTTGCCAGATGTTAGCTCTGCGTACAGTATGTCTTTTGGCATGCCACCATCGTGCATCTGGCAGACACGGCCCAGCCAGCGGAGACGTCTTTGCCTCAGAAGAGAGAACATTGTTACAGGGGTTACTATTAGCATCACAGAGCTAACATTACCTAGCCTATTAGTTATTGACGGGACAGAGTTCAGCTGTTTTGGTGTTGGTGTGAGTTTGTTGGGACTGTTAATTGGCTTGGTGTTAGATGTTAGCTGCTGTGTTAGCTCATGCTCACAGTTCACACTTTGAACTGACTGGGAGGAGGGTAGCTTGGAGGTGGCCCTTTGTGTTGCGTAACATGGAAGAATATGGAAGTCACTTGAAATGCCCATCCCTAGGAACTGCAACTGCCAACCGGATCACTGTGCAGAAGGCAGTTTGTATCTACTCATGGGCAAGGGGCTTGTTGTCCTGACAGCATGAGATGTAAATATTAATGGCGTCCTCCTCAGCTGAGCTTTATTGTTACTAGCTCAGTGGTGCTAGGTGAGCTAGCAGTAGATGCATGCTTCATTCTGTGTGGTGATATGGTTGGCAGGTGTAGTTTAGTAAAAGAAAGTAGTTCCTACATGAAACTGCTCACAACAAGCTCTGTGGATTATCTTGAGTAACAGGGCCATGATTCCTGAAGAGAGACAATGCTGTTGAGTTTTTCAAATGTATTTTAGAGGTCTAGGACTCAGTGGACACAGTTAAAGGTTTTTCCAAGTAGCTCTACAGAAAGACAAAGTGCAAAGTGTGTGAGCGAGATAGAGACATAAAGTAAAGTGGTGGCCGTGATGGTGGTGCATTGTGGGAGCGTCACTGTGCCATCTAGGGCACGCTGCCCTTAATTGATGCTCTACTTCCCTGCTGCTGGCACTGTTCTCTCCACTGTTTCTGGGACTGCAAAGCCCCCCCCCTCTCCCTGTCTCTCTATATCTCCCTCTATATGTCTAAAGCTCTATTATACACCATCCTGTGTGAAACTCCAACAAGCTTTTCTTTCTTTGACTTCTTTTGCACAGTAGAGTGAAGACATGATGCAGATTTTAAAGTTTCCATTGTTTTATCCCTGTTATAAATAGCCTCTTATAAATAGAACAAAAGATGATTGTTTGCTATGTGACAAACCCAGCTTCATCAGTAGACTGCTAGCCCACGTTTTTAACAGCGTGTGTGTGTGAGTATGTGCTTGTTAGATACACTTGCATATGTGTACGTGTGTGTGTGTTTCTAAGTTTGTGCCTGCATACACACTCACAAATTCTACCACACTAGAGTGAAATTCGAATACTTGCAGTATGTCGGCAGGCTTGTCCTCTGTTCATCAATCCATCTGTTCAACCCTCTCCTTTTTTTCTGCCAGCCTTTCTTCTGTTGAGCCTCAGGCTGTGATTGGTTGTTGTTGTTCCTTGCTGTTTGTTGTTGCTGCTGCTTATGACTGCGTTGGTGTAATGAGGCAGTTGTTCTTGTCATTGATGGCATTGTTAATGTCATCAGTCATTATGTTGGATTGCTGATGTGGCTGAAATTATCAGTGTTGTTTGTTATTGTGATGAATCGCTGATGACGTTGTTGACATTGTTGATTCTGCTGATGCAAGTCAACAATCATACAGTTGCTCATATTAGTCTCTATTGTTGACAATAACAAGATAGGTGATGATAAGGTGTTGATGACGTTAGTGGATTTGATCGACAGTGAATTGTTTTGTTTTTTGGTGCTATTAATGTTTGGATGTTGATCTTGATGATAATTATGTTGCCTTTCTGTTGATTTTATTGTGGCAGCTGTGGATGAATATATTAATAATGCCATTAATGTTCTGGAATTTTGTTGATAATAAGCATAGCATGTTCATGTAGATGTCGTTGATGCTGTTTGTGATGCTGATATTAATGAAAGGGCCTTTTTAACAAAACAGTCCTTACTCAAGATCCACTTACTAGTTTTTCCTTGCAGCTTTCAACCTCATGTCACAGTCTTTATCAGCAGACGGAGTTGTTATGGAAATGGATATGGAATTCCTATCACATGATAACAGGTGATCGTTTGCCATCATCAACAATAAGTGCGCCATCTCTGTGACAATTTTGAACATGACATCCACTGGTGAAGAATGTGTGATGCAGTTGAAAGCTCTGAGGGAAAAACAGTAAAAGTAGATCTTTAGTTAGGATTATTTTTCTCATTACTACTTTCAAAGTCAGGAATGAACTTCCACACTCAACTTGGGCCTTAATGAGATAGTTTGGGTTGGATGATATGATGTGTGTGACAGTAGAAATATGTCCACTGGTAGAGATTTGGCAATATGGTGACTACCGCAGGAGCTTTCAGGGCAGGCGTAGCAAATTAGGAATGGGTTCTCGCATGATCTCACAAGCTGCGTCCAGCTGCGTGACAAGGTTACATAATTCGGGCGGACATTGGGGAGGATAGTGAAATTTTAAATACAGAAACCAGTAACACTTTATCTTATTGTTCTCAGAAATGTTAAAACTTCCATTTTAAAGAATTTTTGTTTCACTGTTTTGAATCTTTTGTTTTTAGCTCAAGTGTTGTCTCCTGTAAGGCAGATGTTTTTGTTTGTATGGAAAATGTGAAGAAGTACGGTATGGTTTAGGGATGTCCTGATCCAGCTTTTTCACTTCCGATCCGATACCGATATTACAGCCTTGAGTTTTGGCCGCTACTGATCCGATCCAAGCGCGTATTATACATATTCACTTATTTTATTGTCAGTCATGTTAGAAAAGGTTTGATCAAGCGATATCACTCTAACAAGAACAACTTAATCGGGTTAGTTAGAATGATCCACAACAGTTGGTATGAGAAACTGACCTGTTTATTGTTAACAGGGTTAAATAAACAAACTTTAAACTTGAACATTAACATTAAATAAAAAATATAGCTGGTTTGCTTTGGCTGCTTTGGCCCCTTAATAAATAGAAAATAAATCAACACAAGAAATCTTTAAAATGTCTAACATTGAAATTAAAATAGCAGCAAGACTCCACACACTTGTGCTTTGGCCCCCTAATAAATAAAAAATAGATTAACACCACAAGACATTGTTGACATTTAACAAACAATGCAGCCTTTCCTTTTCAGTTATTTTTGTAGTGTCAGTGCCAGCCTGGTGCTGCTGTTTCCTGTGTGTCTGCATGCTGGCCTGGTGGATTGATAGTAAGTGCTGGAGCGGATCACTGGAATAGACTGCTTGAATCGAGGAGTGCTGGGCTGGCCGGAAAACCTGGATCGGACTCCATGAAAAACTGGATCGGAGTTCTTGGATCGGCATTTTTCCATGCAGTCCGATCCAATGCCGATGCACGTTACATTGTACGTTTGGCATGATATAACAGCACATATACCAGGATGGAGGATTTTGGCCATATTGCTCACCGCCAGGGGTCAGATGGTGAGATACGTTATCAATAGAGGTGTAACGATACATTGATCTGGATCTGTGTATTGATTTAATGATAAACAATCCAATATCATCGATGCTAAGTGAAAACATTGATACATATCGCCATCTTTAAGTTACACCTTTATTTTAAAATTCCCATGTCTTTGCACCATTTCTGTCCAAGCACCCCTCCTTCCTAAACATTCAAACAGAGCCAGCAGCCTAGTGCCATGCAGATAATGCTTAGCAGCCAAGACAAAGACAATCAGGATATTGATTGGAATTGTCTCATATTGATCACAGGCCCTTGAATTGAATAAAATCGAAATCATATTGCAACAGACTTGTTGTATTGTTGTCCAAACAGTCGATATAGTATTGTATCATAATGACCCTCTTACACCCCGAGTTGTAAATAAGCATTTCAGCCAGATTTATATCAGGGAAAAACTCAAAGTAAATACACCCACAGTGTTGCCAACTCTTTTCCAATGAAAGTAGCTAGCACTATCTCGCTGAAGTCGCTGACGTCTCCAGTTTATATCATACGCTCATTTGCATATTGGTGATGTCATTACGTATTAATGGTAGCATTAAAACTTCCACTAGAAAAGTCCTTAACAAGACATTTGAATAGCATGAGAGCTATAGTGCCTATTTTATAGTTCAACACTTTCTCGTGCTTCCAATTCAGAGAGTGAGAGCATCAACGCAACCACAGACACTCACAACCACTTAACTCCTGTGGCGAATGGCGTCTTCTCTCTTTCTGCCTGCTCCACACCTATTGCATGCGGCAAGAAGAGAGAGGAGGAGAAACCTCAGGCTAATGGTGGAAGAGTTGTTGACCGCTATAACTGTTAGCAGCATGCATAGGAATGAATTACATTATAATTTATTCCTCTCTTTTTTCCTGATGGTCTGTATAAGTTGCTGAATTTGCCACAAGCCACTTTTTAGAAATTAAGTCGCTAAGAGGCTTTGAAATATCGCTAAATCTAGCCAGAAAGTTGGTAACACTGCACACTTTGTTATAGCCATCTCCCTGCATTTCCAGACCTTTAACATGGTGAGTGAAATGTTAATATTACCCTTATGAATTATAGCCAGAACTAGACTGATCTTTTAATGGTATTGCTGTTATTGTTGCTTTGTTGATGACTCTGTTGCTGATGCTCGTTATTAATCATTGTTGACACTGATACTTTAGGCTGTCTTCTAGTTATAGATGAGTGGAGGATTTAAACACAGATTAAAACTGAATATGCTGATCTCAGTTTGGCATCTCAGTGCTACTAAATTTGAGCTACAATCATGTCACACACCCCGCACACACACACACACACACACACACACACACACACACACACACACACACACACACACACTGAGCAGGACATTTAAAAGCAGCAGAGGGGAAATGTCACTTTTTCCTTTTCGTACATGCAGCAATTAAAACACTTGCTTCTGCCAGCTGTCAGGACTTTCCTCATCACCAAATGCATTTTATGTGAAAGTATTTGTGTGTGTGTGTGTGTGTGTGTGTGTGGAGGGGGAGGGGTACCATCCCATCTCTCTGCACAGATTGACACGTGTATCCAGACCTCTGAGTATTAATGATCATAAACTTTAGTCCATTATCGGATCAGCGCTCTATTTTAAGCCTCTCGGCGACCACATCCAGCTTATAATGGCCCGAGCTGAAAGCCTGTTGTCTCTGTGCTGCTCTGTCTGACAGCTGTGTGCACACTGGTGTGTCACTGTCCATGTATGTAAACACAGTCACCATCTTCAAGTAGAAGTATGGAGAAAGTTAATGTGAGAACACAAGAACACAGACATTTATTTATTATTTTAGAAAATCCTTTTCTTAACAGTGACCTCATGCTGTACCATTAGTTGCACATAAAAGAGAGGCGTCAAAAACACTTCACACTTGTCTGGGGCAACTTGTCCTGATATCCCACTGTGACTCCATTTTTGTACGTTATTAAACTTATTAAATGACAGTTCTTTTAGGAAATACAGGTGAAGATGGAAATGTTGTGCTGAGAACACATACACCCACAAAAGACATTTCCCATCCTTTCTTTTATATGACCTGCAGACACAAATGAGGTACATGAACTACTCAGGAAGACAAACTAAATGCTGGTGCTTTTGTGGCAGCTTGGGAAACGGGACACTCAGTTGTAATACTTAAGTTTGTTTGTCCTGACTGCATTATCTGGTTTCAGGCCTGTTTCACAATCCTAAAGGGTCTCGACAACAACATCTGCTGTTCGAGAGGGGAATCAGGGCCACAGCCTGCTGGGGGACAAATGTTGCTTGTTTTGACGAAGTTAGCAGTTGGTGGGACGAACATATTTTGGTGATCAAGGACGACAGGGTGCCGGGGGTCAGTAGCGTCTCAGGGGACATGAGCAGTGTTTCTAACTGTCTTCCTGCAGGCTGTTGGCCTCTCGAAACAATATTAGAAAACAACAGAAGATATTATGTGGTGTATGTGTCGCAGTTCTGCTCTCAGCAGAGAGGAGCTACAGACTGTATGAATAGGTGCTTAATTGTGTGGTCCCCAAGATGCCAAATAAATCGATGATAGCCCCATTAAAGTTAGTGTCAAATCTCAAGTATTTCTCACATAAACGACATAAATTGTCATGCCATTCCAACTGAGCCTTGCCCACTTCACAACTATTGAAAGAGCCCAGACAAAACAACACATAGAGAAATGAGGCACTGAATTGAATTGAACTGAACTGAACTGAACTGAACTGAATTGATTGAAAATCTTTAATGTGAAATAACCAAAGTAGTTCTAACTTTGGCAGGCAGTTGTGTGTTCATGCAGGAGCCAGTTTCTCGTACCAGGGAGCAGGGCTGTACCTGACTCAATTTGGCTGTTCAATACAAATATTTGACTGTTAGTTCTTGTGAGAGTTTGAATGGGATTCTGTGGGACGTTCAGGATGAAAGTGGCGAGCTAGCCCTCCAAGCCGATAAGGACGAATCAGAAATATGCAGCATTTTTTGCCGACACTAGATATCAGACAAAAGCCAGAGTTTGTTACTGTGAGCTGTAAATTCACCACTTTTAAGCAGAAGGCAGAAGATAACGTTATCTTAGAGCCTGGCCGAGCAAAGCCTCTCTTCTTCTGGGCAGCTGCCTCAATCTTACTCAGACTCACCTCAGCTCTGGGTCCGCAGTTGCCTGTATCAGAGCAGCGTGGAAGTAAGGAGTGCTCACTCTGCAGCGAAATCTGAAGGCTGAAACGTCACCAGAATTACACTGCACACTGACTGACAGAACCCCCCCCAAAAATCAAAACCTGCATTGCAACTGATGATTTGAATCTCTGATTTTCACTGGGCAGTCCTATTAAGAAGTTGGCAGGTGAAACAAAAAAACATTTCCAGGGCCTTTACTGCACAACATTTATACATAATTAATCCTGGTTTGAAAACATTACTAATTTCTAATTAGCTGCTTTTGGGAAATACAATGGCCAGGGAATCTGAAGATAGGTCATGTCCTCTTTATTGTTTCTGGGAACTGAGGAGATTCAGTGACCTGAGTGTTTCCTGGCACTGTGGAGAGGCTTTGAAACAGCTTTTAGACCATCATGTATCATAAAATCAGCAGTAAATATAATTGAAAGAATTCATTTAAAAAGGATGTTTTTAAATACTAACAGTATTTTGATGGCTTGTCAAATATGTCTTTGGTGGGTTGTGTTGTGCTGGAGGAAACTAGACTCATCATGACCTCAGCATTTCTGAAATCCTGGCTACAGCCCTGTAAACCAATCTTGCAAGGAAACCACCACTGTTTATTCTGGTGAAAGAAAAAATAGACAGTTGGAGATAAGCAGCAAGGTAACCCTGAAAGAAAAAGAATATCTTCCTTGAGCAAGGCACCGTAACAATGACTGCTCAGCCTGTGGTTGGATTTGAAATGTCACTGTGAGGCAGAATGTTGCTGAAACAGAGCAGACCCTGTTTACTGGATAAATGAAGAGTTAGTACGTGTTGTGGTTACTGTCAGGGAAATGCTTTCAGACTGCAGTGTGTGTTGGAATTATGTCACTTGTAGTTTCACAACAAGCTTCCATACATTTATATCATATTAGAATCACCAGGAAGCACTTTTACAGAGCAGCCAAATGCCCTCATAACAGTGATTAGCTTAAGTGTCACACTATATAACACATCTGGGCTATGGATCAATGCTTAATTCATTCTCAGATTTCCCATTATCCATTTCATCACAGCAGAAGCACAGCTTCATATTCCAACTACACAAAATGTTTGAGGCAGTTAATAGAAAAGTTTTTGTGTACTCGATATCCACAGAGAGAAAGGAAAGATGTTTATTTATTTCAAAATGTGTAAGGTCAATATTTTTCATACTTCTTTAAAAGAGCTTCAACAGTAAACTCAATGGCTGTGATACCAGCTTAACTGCTGACAGATTTTCACCCTCTACCTGAACAGAAAGGCAAGTCAGAAAGCAGCTTAGCATATTTTCCCTCGAGGCTCTGCTGCTTCTGACAGTGGCAGTGCAAAATATTACAAAATACCAGAGCAGAGGAGGAGGAGGAAGAAGACGAAGAAGAAGAGATAACAGAGTGGAAATGAGGAATTGTAATGAAAAGCAATGAGGGTGGGAAATGGAAGCACATATAAGCCTAAGGGGGTGGCCTCAGGGGCCCCTACGGGTGTCCTGTTCCACTGCTAAAGGATAAATATGTTGGAAGTGATTTTTTCAGTCAGCCTTCCTCTCCTTCCACCATCTGCTGTCACCAGAAACTCTGAAAGCTTTTGCTTTGAAAGAACAGCACTCCCGTCTTATTCTGTGCCGTTAGATTTCACTCCAAACACAACCCCTTGTAAAATGGAGAGCAGAAGCTGATGATTTTGATCATGATGAATTAATGGTGAACTGTCGCAGTGTTAGGCTCACATGAGAAACGGCTGCCCAGTCGAGGGAGAGGATGTGGGGCACTGTTCAGAATCCAGAATGAATCATCAACCAGACTGTCTCAGTCTGGGTCTGTCTCCGCTCTCTCTTTGTCCTCCGCAGGAACACAGAGATCTAAGCTTCCCTCTCTCTGCTCATCTCCTGTTGAGACTGCAGCCAGCAAGAGAACAGGTTGCACAGCTGCGATTGAATTTCAGAGTGAGACAGTAAAACTTTGCAAAACAGATAAATTCATCCCAGATGTTGTGGTGAATAAAAATGTGTGTTACTGTTGACCTCTGGCGATCACCATAATGCTTTTAGCCACATTAACAGGACACAAGTATATCTCCAGGAGCCATATATAAGTTTGATCTTGTTGACCGTGATGTATATGAGGGTTCCCTGGTAGATAAGATTCAGACTGCTATCAGTGAACAGGCATGTAAGTACATGTTTGAATGTACTGTTTATGCGTCAGTGTGTGATTTACAAGTGCACCATCTCTGGGTGTTCTGCCAACTTAAACTGCAAATGTACTCAACAAGTGTTCCTACATAACGATATATGCTCCTGACCCAGTACCAGAACAAACAAAAACAGTGCCAGCTAATTCAGAATGACCTGTTTCATTCCACAGTCATACCCAGAAGTCTGTGTGGAGAGTGTTATCAAACCATTCCCAAAATGCTGTTCAAAAGTAGCCAGACATGGTGTGAAAATGTTGCATTCAGTCGGTTTTACAGCTCTGCATCAGCAAAGAACACTACCACTGTATGTGTTGTGTCTTGGTTGACATTGACCTTCAACAATGTATCATATTGTAGGGACCTGAGGCATTTCCGTCACTTAGGCATTCAGAAAATGTGTTACGGAAAAAAATAATTCACTTTGGGGAAGGCATGCCTTCTTGGCAACTCATCAAGAGAAAAAAAAATCAGTTTTACAGATTACTCTGATAGGGTAAAGGCTGATTTACACTAAAGTCAATGCAACTCATGTTCACTTAAAGATCGTGCCGAAAGTCTTCCTCCCTCATGACCAGGAGCAGCCCCCTCTAAAGTCAATGCAACTCATGTTCACTTAAAGATGGTGCTGACAGACTTCCTCTCTCGTGACCAGGAGAAACTTCTTCTAAAGTCAATGCAACTCATGTTCACTTAAAGATGGTGCCAAAAGTCTTCCTCCCTCATGACCAGGAGTAGCCTCCTCTAAAGTCAACACAACTTATGTTCGCTTTAAGATGGGGCCGAAAGTCTTCCCCCCTCATGACCCGGAGTAGCCTCCTCTAAAGTCAATGCAACTTATGTTCACTTAAAGATGGTGCCGAAAGTCTTCCTCCCTCATGACCAGGAGCAGCCCCCTCTAAAGTCAATGCAACTCATGTTCACTTAAAGATGGTGCTGACAGTCTTCCTCTCTCGTGACCAGGAGAAACTTCTTCTAAAGTCAATGCAACTCATGTTCACTTAAAGATGGTGCCGAAAGTCTTCCTCCCTCATGACCAGGAGTAGCCTCCTCTAAAGTCAATGCAACTCATGTTCGATTTAAGATGGTGCCGAAAGTCTTCCTCCCTCATGACCCGGAGTAGCCTCCTCTAAAGTCAGTGCAACTTATGTTCGCTTTAAGATGGGCCGAAAGCTTTCGTCCCTCATGACCAGGAGTAGCTTCCCCTAAAGTCAATGCAACTTATGTTCACTTAAAGATGGTGCTGAAAGTCTTCCTCCCTCATGACCAGGAGCAGCCTCCCTTAAAGTCAATGCAACTCATGTTCACTTAAAGATGGTGCTGAAAATCTTCCTCCCTCATGACCAGGAGTAGCCTCCTCTAAAGTCAATGCAACTCATGTTCACTCTAAGATGGTGCTGAAAATCTTCCTCCCTCATGACCAGGAGTAGCCTCCTCTAAAGTCAATGCAACTCATGTTCACTCTAAGATGGTGCCGAAAGTCTTCCTCCCTCATGACCAGGAGTAGCCTCCTCTAAAGTCAATGCAACTCATGTTCGCTTTAAGATGGTGCCGAAAGTCTTCCTCCCTCATGACCAGGAGTAGCCTCCTCTAAAGTCAATGCAACTCATGTTCACTCTAAGATGGTGCTGAAAATCTTCCTCCCTCATGACCAGGAGTAGCCTCCTCTAAAGTCAATGCAACTCATGTTCACTCTAAGATGGTGCCGAAAGTCTTCCTCCCTCATGACCAGGAGTAGCCTCCTCTAAAGTCAATGCAACTCATGTTCGCTTTAAGATGGTGCCGAAAGTCTTCCTCCTTCATGACCAGGAGTAGCCTGAGAAGCAGACGAATCTACAAGCTCATGTTTTATTTGCTCATACAGATACGTCAGGTCTCCTTTCTGTTCAGACAGATTTCCAGCCAGCCTGGCCTGGGTCTTTCCAAACATAACCTTTTAGCTAATATAGGGCGTGTTTCAAATGGTGGTTGACAACTTCTGGAGCCTTTGCACTTTACACAGAATACATGATGATGTAGTTTTTTGCGGGCACATCTTGGCGCAGTGGACAGGACAAGCATAAACCTGGCTTAGGAAGGAATGCAGTTGAGGCATTTTCAAAAACATCCAAGATGGCTGATGCTGATGTTGCACTTTCTGTTGGAGTACTATTTTCAAATGCGAAAGACAAACACAGCAACACTCTCTCAACATATTGATGCTTCACCATCACAGCTTATCTCTGCATCCTGGCATCCATTTACATTTTCCGCCCTTTAGCGCTATGTCACACGTTACTCTGACTGATTGTAGATCCATCCACTTGTGTTCAGAAGAGGCATTTTGATATACCCCCATTGATAACGCTCCTTGGAAACTGAAAATAAATGGAGAGGTTCCAGACTAACCCACATATGCAGTTTGGTATGGTGATGTCAGGCTAGGTCAGGAGCGTTGTTCAGCAACGTTATGCTCATTCAGTAATTAGTCCCTAATGAGGCGGCAGATGAAGGCAGCCTGTGCCAATGTGGATGCTCCTCAGCCTTCAGACTATTCTATTCTGAAATTGGTTATGACACCACTTTTGTTCAGTTCGCACATGATGGGTGTTAAAGTGCTATGTTGTAATTAGGCTTTAGAGAGCATCACTATTATGGATTATAATCAGATATGATTAGAAATCAAGATAATGTATGTTGTTTCTTTGCATCCAGTTGGAGCATGGGCTGAAGATATAGAATGGGCTTAATTGTAAAGTGTAAATTTAGAGGTCAAGATTACTATATTTACCTCTGCCAATGAGGTTATTATTTGGTTCGGTTTATTTGTTTGTCGGCTTGATTACAGAAAAAAACGCTGGCCTCATTCTCATGAAACTTGGTGAAAGAGTGTAGCATGAACGAAGGAAGAACCAATTACATTTTGGATTACAGGGCAGACACACAAATCATTTTTCACTTTCGTTAATATTGCAAGATAGGGCATTTGGCCTTGAGTGACCTTATAGTTTAACATGCAGCAGCCTCTAAGGGACCTTCTAGACATATTTCTTGACAAAAAATTTATTTGCCACTATCAGCTTATCAGTAACATTTTATTTAAGTTTAAATACAGCTTAAGACTTTAGCCTTAAAGGAGCTATATGTAAGAAATCTAAAGCAAATAGTCGTAAAATCCTCCTAATATGTCACAGAGACTAAGGAATAATGTTCATATAACATACTGATCTC
>NC_065528.1:9671706-9745280 GCF_006386435.1 Epinephelus moara
CACACACACACACACACACACACACACACAAACACACACGCCAAATCGCAGCATATTTATGTAAATCCAGTTTTGTTTAAAACATAGCAAAACTAACACACACACACACACACACACACACACACACAGAGTGTTACTGTAAAATGACACACAAACTTTCTGCTCTGGTAGGCATTACACTTCACAAGACTGACACACACATACACACACACTCATCTGCACCTTGGGGGCTTTTTCTGTATTATAGCAGACCTACTTTCACGGAGTCCCACTACTGTACTTAGAGCACTGTGTGTATGTGTGGCTGTTTATCTGGCGCAGCTTGGCCCAGTTACATTCAAGTCGTCCTTGAGCAGAACACAATGCTGTAGACAAACACAAAAGGTAAAGTGCCAAAGTTTTAAAATGTCTCAGAGTCTGCAGGGAGAGAGGTGGGGGGGGCGGGGGGGGGGTTTTTGTATGCAAAAACTGCTTTACCATTTGGTCACACCCAGCTGTGTGTATGTTGGTATGTGTGTGAGAAAATGTTTTATGCGTCACCAGTCTAGTCAGAGCAGCGCTGTGTAGCTTTCAGTCATTTGTCTGAATGCCACTTGAGCACCACACACACATACATTCACAGTACATGTAGTCACAGCTCTAAAGCAGATGTGTGTTTCATCATTTAATTTGTATGTTGGTGTGATGGCATCATTGGGATGTAATAGTCAGTCAGTCATATTATTTTGTCTGTCTGGGGAATGATACATATCAACAGCTGCAGTAACCTTATTTTGTGCCCGTCACGTAAAGGAAGGAATCAGCTTAACGTTCCATAATTTAGGTAGGCGATGAGAGAAACCTGGTTGTCCTGGCTAGATTTCTCCTGGAGAGTGCTCATTTATTGGCAGTATATGTGTAACTAGGTAAACTGGGCTTTAACATATAGTGTATAGAACACCCCTGCTTCAATTCCAGCAGGAAAACCAATTGTTGCATGTCATACCACTCTCATAGCCCCATGTTCCCAGTCTGTTTCTCAACTGTACAGTACAGTAATAAAACAGGCAAAATTTAGAGGAGTCTATGTGAGATGAGAGGAAAGATTATTAGACAGTTGGAGAAAAAATAAGTCAGTCTGAATATTTAACAGTTGTAACATTCAGACAGATTTACGCAATGAGGAAAAAGTGTGCTCTCACTGCAATCTGTTCACTGTTCCCTCAGCCCTTTGAAACACACACACACACAACGGAAAGCAGCTGTTGTATTGCTAGAACAGTTGAAGAAATAGTTTGACATTCACGGAAATACACTTACTTGCATTTTTGATGAGGGTTAGATTAATAACACTCATGTGAGGCTGGGCAATGTATCAATACTGTAATCGATATCATGAGATGTGACAAGATATCATCTTTGACTATCATAATACTGTGTTTTCTTTTCCTGGTTTTAAAGGCTGCATTGCAGTAAAGTGATGTAATTTTCTGAATTTATCAGACTGTTCTACAGGGTTCCCATGGATCCTTAAAAAGTCTTTAAAGGCATTCAGTTTATTCATCTATAGAATAAGGCCTTAATTGCTATTAAAATGTCCCACATCAATCTTTCAAAGAACTTAAAAATGAGAAGTAGGATATTATGAATCATTACTTTCTGATGTTGCATTATAAAATCTCAAAAATAATTGGTAATATTTATTTTTGAAATAATTTCATTTAATGTTGCAGATCAGGATAGAGGAACCAAGAACACTCCTATGCATTTACCACATATCCAATCAAATGAAAAATGAACACGCTTTTCCCAAGGCAAACCAAATTGATAGTGTTATGCTAACATATATAATTGTTTTCCACGTGTTCCACTCTAGAATTTTTTTAAAGTAGATCATCTAACTTTTTAACTCGACCAAAAAAGTAATGTTTTATGTTACATCAAACATTTGGGCAAAATTGTCCTTAACCCTAGGTAACTGACGTTGGGTCGTGATTTCACTTCTTTGCTGTTTTTTTTAAAATTGTTCCTAAATGTCACTCCTAGTGGCATTGAAAAAAGTCTTAAAAAGTGTTCAATCTTTCTTGCCTTAAGCTGTAAGGACCCTGGTTCTAGCTGTTCTAGTATTTGCCTTTACACACATGGTCATTATATCCAAGTTTCTGATGACAATTCATCAAAAATCTCATTGTGTAAATATTTTTTGGAAGCACCAATACTCTATCCTGCAGTATCGTCGCAATAGTGATATAGAGGTATTTGGTCAAAAATATTGTGATATTTGAGTTTCTCCGTATTGCCAAGCCCTTCTCTCATGCCTGTATGCTAAAAATTAAGCTACAGCCAGGAGACAATCAGCTTAGCGTAGCATAAAGACTGGTAACGGGGGAAATAGCTAGCCTGGCTCTGTCCCAAGATAACAAATTCCACTTATCGCACTTCTTTAATTCACTTATAAACATGTTGTATTGTGTTTGTTTACTCCATACAAACTTCTAAGAGTAAAAAGTGTGCTGGACTATTTCATAGCTGGGTGCAGTGACTTCCTGGTGTCTCAGACGGTTAGAGTGTATGAGGGTATGAAATTTATGATGAAGCCTCTTGGATAAGAGGTGAAACATCTTCTAAGACAAAACTAAGTCCAGTTGCGTTGGATTCAATTGCCTTGAGATGGTATGAGATTTATAAAATTCATAAAATTCTTTGGCACATAACCTCAACATAGAACCACAACTTGTTTTTACAGTGCAAAAAGCATCTGACTGAGGTTTCTGAGTGCACATAAATGCACTCAGTGTCTCAGATACTGCCACTGGGTAGGTCTGACGAAACTCTCAACACTGTTAAAGCATTTTAACATTAAACTAAACAACTGGGAATTACTGGCTTCTGATTGACTCATGTAGTCTGAATCATTCGAGGGCTGACATCATTATTAGGTCATATCCTCCAGCCGCACTCCAAAACTATTACATTGACATTTCATTAATGTCGTTGACACTAATGACTAATGACTACCCACAGTTAATCAGACTTGCTTGACTGTTGGTGGATGCCTTTCACTATTTGTGACCCCGAGGCCAGCCGCACCCCGAAGCAACCTTCCGCCACTGTTTGCACACCTCCCTTGTTTTGTTTGTGTAACTTGTGATATGGTGACGTTAGCAGTGATTAAATGAATTTGTAATCTATTGAACAAAGCCAAGATAAAGCTGACTAAATGACTGTTATGCTGCACCACAGCCTTGTTAGCACCTGTTCTCTTGTGTGTGACTGAGCCTGTGACGGAGGTATGTTGGGTTAGTTTTGTATGTGTGTGAAAGAGATGCAGTGGAACAGCTTGACAGTGCTCGCATAGTTTCATGAGAAGGAAAAACAAGTGTGAGCATGTATCTGTGTGTGTGCCGATACTTGGGTATAAAAAAAACAGCAGCCACATTATGACGTCATCTTTAAATGTTTGCAATAGGCTTGTTTATTCTGAAACAGCCACTTCAATAGAGGTGGTTTTTATCATGAATCTCTAAAGCAAACATGTTGGTCTCCATCATGGGGGAAGATTTGCTTGTTAATTACTAATTTCCATGTCTAACAGCCAGACTGGAAACAAAGAGCTGCATATGACAGTTTGTTGCAGCGAAGCTGAAGGGCCCTTCAGTAACACTCATTGATATTTTCATTGAACAGCCCGTGAAGGTTTTGTAAGGTGATAGCATATTATAATTCTTTAAACAGATGCTGGTGCTTCAGTGAGATTGAGCTGATGAACAAGTGACCTCAGCCTCACATATGAAAGGATTTGCATCTCATTGTACTCTTTGAACTTTCTGGTTTTGGATTGTTGGTGTTCAGGGTACATTATACTTTTAAAGGATGAGGTGGCTGTCTCACTCCGCCGACAGAGGAAGCAGAGGACATGCTGGCCTGCTTTCCTCTGACTCAGACTCCACTCTGTTAAGATAACAGGAGTGGAAAACATAATGAAAGGGCTGCAGCTCAGGCAAACACAGCGATGTTTACCATCAGAGTGTTATACATGTAGATAAAATCCCCACTGACCCAACAGGTATTATAGACTGACAATATACATGTAGGTGTTTTTGCCTCTTGTGCAGCTTTTCAAATTACAGCTCAATGTAGGAATATGGTTTCATAGGTTGTCTTTGCACTCAGGTGTCCTGGTCTCTCAACACTGAAAACACATCAAGCAGCAGTGAAGTGCAGCCTGCGTGGAGCTTCCATGCAATGGCTATGGAATGTAGTAGCGAGCTGCGGCAGTTTTATTCTGTGACTAAGTGCAGCCAGACTAAGACAGAAAACATATAGACATATATACGTAGATGCAGCATTGGCTTCAACAGGTGTTAGCATCAACTCCTTGATCATAACAGAAGATCATAAACGGACTCATTGGAATCAGTTGAGAAATGTACGATATAGTGCTTTTTAAAACTGCAGCTCTCTGTATTACTTGCATTTGTTTATAGGCGAGTCTCGCTCTCCGGTGGATGAATTGTGAAACTTACGTTACACACAAGGTAGCTGACACTAGCTCCATGCATGTGACCTCTGCTCTGAGGCCGGATATCATGAAAGAGTCTTCCCTCTCATCTCCTGGCAAATCCATTTTACTGCTCTCGTCAATATTTCCACAGCAGTTATTAGACCTCCAACATGGCCTTCATTATGTCAAGTTGTGTCTTTTTATCTCTAGCCTTTGAAAAAAAGACGATAGATGAAATGCTGTTTCTCTCTGTCTGCCCCATCTTCCATTCCAACTCTTTCACTGCCCCCCTCCCCTAGTCCCTCTCTGTGTCCCTCTGTATGCCTCCCTCACTCAGCGTGAGTCTTGATGTACTGACTGGGAGTCTGCGTGCTGTGCTGGCACTGTTCATGTTGCTGTCACTGCAGTCAGCCTTGTACCTCTTTGCTACATTTGATGTTATTGTTGCCCGTCCACCGTGTGTGTAAATGGTTAGGGCAATCTCCAAGGTCACAGGAGACAAACTGCTGAGTCACCTACTGCTCCGTCATCAAAACAGTCTTCTTGCTGTGGCAGTTTATTAAAGTAATGTTCTGCTGTTTTTGTTATAGATTTGGGCTATTGTCAAGTGTTAGATTTATATAAATAGAGCTGTCATTAACACCCACTATCCATTGATCTGACCCTCTCTCCTATACACCATCAGCTCGCATAACAACTGTGGATGTTGGTGTGCTGGAGCAAATCTTTCTGCCGGTCTGAAAAATGTGAAAACATAATATTGTATGTTATATTTTTTTTCTGAGTGGTTTTGAGAGAGTGAGTCAAGACAGTGAGCATCCTCTGCTGGCTACTTGCACTAGGCACAGTACACTTTTTACTTTTAGGGAGCATAACCAAAGCAACAGTTGTGTTGTAGAAAAACTTGATAGGCAACTGTTTGTATTTCTTTCAGTTAATTCCAAAACCTGCATTATTTATTTATTTTTTTAACCACTTTGGGGCCATGTATGAAAATAATGAACATAGCCACCATGATGTCATCCATGAGATTGTGGACTCTCATTTTGAAGCTCTGAATAGGCACTTTGGCCATTGCCATTTTGGCCAGCCTCAAGTGGCCATTCAAAGAACTGCAGTTTTTGACACTTACGCATTGGCTTCATATTTTTAGCCCTGGAGGGTATCTGTATAAAGATACTATGGCTAACATGTTGGTTAGCAAAGAGTCACCTATTAAAGCATCCAGAGCAGTTATACTCAACTTAAGGCCTGTGGGCCAAATCTGAGTGCTGGGTGGCCTGCAACTATTTTCTTATTCACAGTGAGAATAAATTGATTCTTACTTGAACTGGCATTCACACTTATATTTTGGGTTTGTCCATTCATCCATATGTCTGTATGTCCCATTCTGAAACCAATATCCGCTTGGACTCAATAATGGACTGATTCGATTTTGGTGTTCAAAAGGTCAAGGTCACTGTGATCTCACGAAACATGTATTTGGCCATGACTCCTGAAGTCATATGCTAATTACGATAACATTTCACACAAACTTCTAATAGGATAAAATGATGACATGATGACATTTTGTATCCAAAAAGTCAAAGGTACTAAAAGTCATAATTCAGGAACAGAAGGGGAAACATTTGGTCAGATACTAAACTGGTGACACCAAGCTTGGTTAGAATCAGTAGCTTCTTTGCTGTAACATCCATATTTGAGGCATTGTCTATTGTCATAGTTACATATGAGTCTGGACAGAAATGAATCTAACTGCCACTTGGCTGGTTTGCAGAGGCATACAACCACAAGGCAGTAATTCTAGTCTGTATTTTGGATATAAAGTAGGTAGACTGCTTAGACAAGCATCAAAATAGAGCTTGTTTATCTAAACAAGTGCCAGAGGAGGACCCCCTGGACTCTCAACAGAGGTCCGTGCTAAGCCCCAAATGTCCCCAAATCCCAGAAACACCCTGCTTACATCTGACCTGTGTGGGACTGCTGTGGCTGACTGTGTGGGGCTGCTGCGATTTGATTTTCCTCTTGGCAAGTGTGAATGAGGACAGCAAACGTTGAAAGACTGAAAACAGGCAACTCATTTATACTGGTAAGTATTAGTGTTTGTTTATTAACTGGCTGTTGGTCTCCCGTCATTTTTTAAAAGTGCCCACGTGTAAAGCACCCCTGGATAAACTCAATATTCACTCTCCTTTAGCTCCATTTTGGTCTCCACAACTCCTGAGGGGATGATCTGGCTCCAATTTAATGTTCTACTAATAATACCAGCTAATTGCTAACTTTGTATGTTTATTGTTTATTTCTAGTTGCATTGGTTCTATCAGATTCTCTCCTCTGCAAACAGCTGGTTGCTGCATGTGGGAATAAATGAGGATAGTATATGAAAACAGTAAAAATGAGGGTTGGAAAAATCAAACAATGAGCTGAAACATATAAAAATGTTCCATAGAGATGAGGGGAACTGCAGGGTTGGGTCATGATTATTTGTGTGGTCGCAATCGCAACTACAAGCAACTCCTTTCACACAGAACATTTGATCCATTGAGTGATATTGCCCAGCATGTTGGTTGTCATCATTTATCAAGTTTTTCCCTTTTTTCTTCTTCTTCTCTTTTGTGTTACATTTGTCATTTTAATCCTACAAACATCTACTGCCCTCATGAGTCACTCTTTGCATGCTCTCATCACTCATTCTACATTTAAAAATGTGCACTCGCAAATTGACTTTCACATTGATCACAGGCAGTCATGTGGACACATGGATTCAAAAGCATTCACAAAGGACCACGGACATGCACACGGAGTCTCTTGCTTTCACACACAACATGGGATTACCCAGAGTCTAGGCACATCCTCACACACAGGCTGAAGCTGTGTTTCCTGAGATCCCAGTAGTGGTCAGGGCTGTTGCCATGGCAAATCCATACCTCAGAGGCTACATGCATGTGTGTCTGTGTGTCTAATGTGAACACACAAAGAAGACAGGGAGCATCATCTTTCTTTCCTGCCACTCCTGAATTTGGTTTCTCTTGTCTCGGGGGAGTCCAGCTCATCAGGCTTTGTAGCAAGATGTCTAAGAATAATGAACTGAAACAAAATAGCGAAACAAAATCAGTCAAATCAGAAACGGTGGGGGAAAGAATAAATACTGATACAGCCAAAGAAGCCATTATAAACATGATTCTAGTAAGACAGTATGGCATTAAACATTAACAGTGCTGAGCGTTACCATCACAAAAGATATACACTGCCTGCTGCCTTGGTCACTTAAATGGATGGATACACCGATCAGCCAAAACATTAAAACCACTGACAAGTGAAGTGAACAACATTGATTATCTTGTTAATGCCACCTGACACGCTTCACCCACTTACACACCAGTGCAGACCAGGCACCCCACATTATGGCAACGGCACTCCCTAGTAGCTGTGGCCCCCCAGCAGGACAGTGTGCCATGCCACACCACAATAACTGGAGTGGTCCGAGGAACGTGACAAAGAGCTCAAGGCATCAACTTGGCCTCAAATTCCCCAGATCCCCATCTGATCAAACATCTATGGGACATGCTGGTACCAACGCCTTGAGCTCTTTGTCCAGTTCCTTGGGTCATCCCTTAGCAGTTTCTGTGGTGTGGCATGGCGCATTGTCTTGCTGGGGGGCCATTGCCATGGGGGGGGTTTATTTTGTCTGCAACGGTGCTGGGGTGGGTGGAGCAGGACAAGTAGCATCCACATGAATGCCTGGACCCAAGGTTTCCCACCAGAACATTGCACTGTAACAAGATGATCAATGTTATTCACTTCACCCACCAATGGTTCTAATGTTTTGGCTGATCGGTGTATAAAATCATGACTCCAATATATTGGAGAGAAGGCAGATATCTCTATGGCCACCATCTCTAACACTCAGCAACTCACACCAAAACAATCTAGATTGATAAATTGCACTACTGCTAAGAGATGAAATATGTGTTTTTCATTTTGGGGTGAACTGTCCCTTTAAGGCCATTCCCATAAGCCTCAGTTTTACTTGTGTTTAGTGCCAGTTTGCGGATGCTATTTGCATACCGACACCAGCATTTACACCTTTTACTGTGGAAGAGTGGCATCTGATACCTCACAGTTCAAGTCCAGATAACAGTTTGTTTAGTCTGCAGTTGGAGAATCCAGTGTTTTGTTGAATCTCTATTTTGGGTTCCTCTGAATTGTGGGTTTGAATCAACTCAGAACACACGTGGGATCTGAGCATGTCTTTGACTTAAATCCAGCACACTGATTCATCTGTTTTAAATGTTTATTATCATGTGATGGTGACCTGAGGTAATCTCTCCCTGCATGCGTTGGTTCATGTTTTTCTGTTAATGTTTAATTTTGTCCTACAGAGCTCTGCATGCGTGTCCCATCTGTTGTGGTATTGCTGGTGGAGTGGAGCCCATTCTTCACACCCATATGGACAATGGCTTGGATTACAGTGTCTTGAGCTTTTAGGCCAAATTCTGTTTGACATGTCTGTTGTGTGGATTTCTGTCTTAATTGCATAGAAGACTGTAGAGGCATTTTCTTTCTCTCCCTCTCTCATCATCTCTCATCTTCTGCTGTCGGAGCCACTGTGAGAATACAGACTATAATTGGCACTTAATTGCTGCCGTGGCAACAGTGCTATTTAAGCCTATGCGCTCAGCAACTAAGGCATATAGCACACACACACAGTCAAAAAAAGAGGAAGGAACACACACAAGGAAGGAGGCTCGTAGCTCTCTTCTTTGCTAATTACACTCCAAGTGTTGTTTTGTTTTTAACATATTGTGAGTGTGCGTAGTGAGGTAATGCTGAAAACTCTGTGTGTGTGTGTGTGTGTGTGTGTGTGTGTGTGTGTGTGTGTGTGTGTGACAACAGTGTTTTTATTTCACCTGTCATGTTTTTCTGCTCCGTTGCGTTAACACAGCAGCAGTAATAAAATCCATGCCCATCACACCTTGCCTCCCGTTGCCATAGCGATTCAGATCCACAGTAGTCCACCCATGGGTCGGAACCCTACAGCAGGTCCAGATATCATTTTGGAGGGGTTGTGAGATGATGAAAGCTTTGTACTCTGTAAAGTTAAAGTTACATCTGCTGTTGCTGATCTCTTGGCCTCGTTTGAATTTTAATCTGACTAAATAAACATGAAAAACTGACCTGTTAAGTCAAACTGCACGACTGTTAATGTGCAATATTGTACCTCGTTGTGTAGGTTATATTTGAAATATTAAAAAGGAAAGATTATTTCAAAATATATTGTTGCGACAGTAGATCTAGTTGACACATGACACGCTTTTAATGAATTCCATCGCACAAGATGAATAAGACATGGAAATATTCAGTGTCTTTTGCATCACTTCATTCACATTTATGTTTAGACTGTGTTATAGTCGTGGGCTGTTATGCTTTGTTAACGTTGCTATGGCAACCCTGGCTTCAGTGAATCCCTGTCTTCGGCTTGCCACCAAGTTCACCTGCTCGCTGCTGTGCACAGAGACCTCTTCACACACCGGAGAAACACTCATTGCTCAGTGTGTAATGACAAGCTGCGTTCACAGCCAGCGAGTTCTGAGACCATGTGAACTGTAGTGGCACCAAAAAGCAACACTGGGACTCCAGAAAATGAGTTCCAAGAAAATGTGAACTTATTGAGAAACAAAATTTAGAGGGAAACTTTGGTATTTCTTAACTTGGGCCCTGTTTTCTCGTGCTTTTGCATCAAATTGACTATTGACCATTTTTGACATTGGTCCAGTATTGAGCGAGACTGCTGCACCTGCAGCGACGAAACAGGCTTCAAATAATCCCTATAGGCGATTGTATACCATTAACATCAACTTAAAGTGCTTGTTTTTGCCACTGACAGGCTCAGATTGTTATGACAACATTACAGAAGGGACCCTACAGAGAAATTAAACATCTTTCTTTAACTTTAGCTGGTCTGTTTGTTATTGTGACCAAGTCTCGCTCAAGGAGGAGTGTTGTTCTGAAATCAAGCGAGACAATTAGTGAGAGTTGGAGAGAAGAGCTGAATATTTGGCTGATTTTACTAATGTAGAGACTTCAATACGAGACTTCTCCTTGAGCAAGACTTGGTTACATACACAAACAAACAGACCAGATCAGCGAAAGGTAAAGAAAAATGTTTTTTTTTGTATGGTCTTTTTCATAATGTTTTCAGACACTTATAAAAACAATGTGAGCCTGTCAGTGGCAAAAAAGTACTTTCAGTCAACTTGAGCTGACGGTTGCTAATTGCCTTTAGGGATCATATTGCCACTTGTTTCACCACTGCGGCTAACGTGGCCTCGCTCAGCACTGGACCTGTTTCAAAAATGGTTTTCTTCATTAGACAGACACAAAACATGGAAAAATAAGGTCCAGGTTAGAAAATACTGAAGTTTCCTTTAAAACATCAAGAGATTAGGAGGTGACGAATGACATGTCACCCCTATTTTGTTAAAACAGGAGTGACATGTCATCCGTGTGACAAGTAATTTGGCAATTAACTTCATACTATACATTAAATGCAACAAAGTCAACTTTCTGAGGTCACGCATGGACTCCCAGTGTGCCAAAACCGCATGGTCTGCTGGAAGGTGCTTCTGTTGAAATGTATCTGTCAAATGGCTTGTGGCCAACCCTGAGCCAGGTCTTATCCCACCATACCACACCACCTACATGCAAATTGCATTTCATCTCTGGGTCCATCTCTCTCTCAGTGTCACCCTCTCCTTATCTGCTGCACACAAACCCTCCAATCATTTCACGCTTATTCTCTCCTATTCTCTCGCGCCTATTTTCTCGCTGCTTTGGGCTTTCCTTGTATCTTTTCCTCATTTACAGCCTATCAACTACCACTGTGTGTGCGCATCTGTGTGTGTGTGTGTGTGTGTGTGTGTGAGAGAGAGAGAGAGAGAGAGAGAGAGTGTTTCAGGAACTGGCCTATCTTTCCACTGGCATCAGGACAATGACATGCAATTCACGCACATTACTTTGTATTCAAAGCACAGGAAAATCATTTTGCATGTGTGTGAATGTGTGTGTACGGGGTCCGTTCGGTGATGACAGGAGTTTGGCGCTGTATAATTGTCCTTGTCCATGCTCTGTCATTATCAGGCCTTCTGCTCTGTGGATGTGCGTGTGTGTGTGTTTGTATGTGTGAGAGCACATTCAGAGGCAACCGCTTCTGCTTTGATTAAACTACTAATTATTGATCGGGCAGGAGCAGACCTACAGAGCTGACATTATCCTTCTCTGCATGCATGTGTGTTATTGTGCGTTCATGTGAGCCACATGCATCCATAGAGCTTACCGGTTCTTTCCCAGCTGCCCTTTCTTTTCTTTTTGTCACACTGTTTGTCATTTAGCTCCCTTTGTCATCAGTTTTTTTAAGCTCTACTTAATTTTCATTTTAAGAAACACGTTCATATCACAGTTAAAAGCTCCTCACATTGATAGGAGCAGGGAAGAAAACCTTTGGAAAGATTAGGACATTGTTAAGAAGGCCAATAAAATCATGGACGCAGGAGCAATGTTCTCCAAACACTAAATAACAGCGAGTTAACAAATGGCTACAGATTAGATTGTGCAGGGAGTGTGTTTGTGTTTTAGCCTGATCTTGTGAGAGATGTGTCAACATTTTGCACTTGGTAAATTAATACAATTACTGTGCGGCCATTAATGCCATTCAGTTTACATCCATTTCACTGTACCTGACATCTTTGTGAGCCGACAGAAAGGCATTAATGGACTTTCTGTTGTTGTCTAGGATACTTGTCTACATCACTGACTCTTGTTTAACGAGCCTGTTTATGTAGGTTTGTTATTACAGGTGTTAAATCATGCTAAATTAGACAAAAGCTTGAGCCATTTTCACTCTATTATTAGGTTACTTTGTTTATCAAATAGAGATAATAATTTTTGACTTTGAATTAGTCAGGTTTATTACACGGCAAAACACTGCACTGCAAAGCTGCAGTCTTGAAGTAAACAATAGAGCTGTGCTGTTTACACTACAAAAATAATGTCCACTTGTATGCCAGATGACCCTGTGTTTTGTTTCTTGCCAGAGCCCTCTGTGTAATCTCATTGAAATAAATGAGGCTGCATTTTTTTTGTCATGCAGAGCCAATGTCTGGCTGAACTACAGCTAAAATGATTATTCCATCTGGAACCGGCCATAATTTTTAATAATCAATTAATCATAGCAGTCATTTTTCATGCAAAAATCCTCCAATGTCAGGATTTACTGCTATTCATATTTATATCATCATGAATTTAATATCTTTGAGTAAGGTTATAACTGTACACCAAGCAATTTATCAATTAAGCGAGAAAATAATAGAGAGATCAATCGAAAAACAAAATTGATGTTTCTAGGGGTGGTAATCGCCAGAGGAGATACGATATTATCATGATACTTAGGTCACGATATTATTGCATGTATTTGATACAATATATTGCGATTTGTTTCTTTTCTTTTCAACGGCAAATTACTTCCTCGAAGGACAACTTTGTCAACTGCAGATTTAACGCCCTCTGCAAGGCCAGATTAAACATGTGAGCAAAAAATTCACATGCAGGTATCCCACTGACTGAATTGTAACATCCATGTTAGAAGTGTTGTCCATTTTTTTCAGCAATCCCCCATACTTGTGCTGTGTTTTGCAGGAGGTCTGCAATGTTTGCTCCAATGTGACTTTGGTGTACTGCTCTAGTTTGGAGAACGTGAGACAGCAGTCGCCAGTCCTCTGAGATAATGTGCTGATATAGTCACATGAATCCATTGACCTTGAAGTCCAGGTGTCACAAGTTAATGCCACCCTTCCTGCTGTACTCAAAGATTCCTGTTAAAAAATCCAAAATAAGTCCAGATGTTTGATCTCAACCCTGATGGCACATTTCAGGTTTCTTTCTTTGGTGCCTCCAACTTCGTTTTGATGAACTTCCTGCCAAATGTTGCTGACTGAGACCACTGCTGACCTCACAAGGAAAAACAACATTAGCACCATCTAGTGGACCGAAAAAGCAATTGATTTTATTATTTTAGTACCAAAAGTTGTATTAAAATGTGTAACAAAATATCGCGATACTATGCTGCAGCGATTTCCCCTATCCCTAGTTGTCTCTTGCAGTCCTAGTTTGAATATGACCAGAAAAGATAGTTTTTTATTCAGTGATCTCCGCTTTATAATTCCTTCTCCCATTCGATAGCATTGACAGTGTAAGCATGTTTAGGATACTGCCTCAAAACACTGCTGTCCCTAAGCACAGTCTCACAGAGCTACAAGTGTGGCTACAGGCTCTTTGAAGGTAGTACCTATTTATTGGAAGGAACCTTTTTTCTTGTTGGTGAAGCAAAGTTGGATATACACGGTTGCTGTTAAAGTCTTTGTTTTAATCACATCCCCACTCACCTTGCTGCTGCACTGCATTCTGGTCCGCTTTTCTACTATGACCTCTTAGCCTCTTCTGTAATGGATTTCTCTGTGTATGATTGTTTTGTGCTGACCCTCAGAATGCAGCTCTTGCTCTTTGACACTAACAACTTAAGGTTGACCACTGCTGTATAAGATTGCTGAAACACTTTCCACTACCACATATTTCTACAGCGGCTGATAATAGTGCCAGGTCATTTACAAAAAACATACACCAAACTAGAAATACCATCCGGTTGTATACCTCTGCACACCAGTCAAGTTTCGCTTACAGTTTACATCCATGTCTGTGAAAACATGGACATTTTACACAGAAGGTCTGTACCATCAGCACAGTTTCAAGGTGGACACCATAGACTAGTGTCACAAATTCAGTATCTCCCCTTCTGTTCCTGAGTTATGATGTTGAGTAATGGCCTGACAAGTGTTTTATGCAGTGAAGTTAACCTTGACCTTTTGGATGTAAAATGTCATTGTCATTCGTCAGTATATCCTATTAGACATTTATGTGAAATGTTGTCATATTTAACACAAGTATGGTGGAGTTATGGCCAAAAACATGTTATGTGTGGTCACACTGACCTTATCAGTTCATTGCTGAGTCCAAGTGGACGTTTTAGCCAAATTTTAAAAGATTTTCTCAAGGTGTTCATGAGATATCACGTTCACTAGAAGGAGACAGACGCAAGGTCAGTGTGACCCATGCCAACCAAAATTTAGTAAGTACATTGTTGAGTCCAAGGGGACGTTTGTGCCAAATTTTAAGAAATTCCCTCAAGGCATTGTTGAGATATGGCATTCAAGAGAATGGGACAGACAGACGGATGACCTGAAAAACGCCATGGCTCCGGCTATGGTTATCGCCGGCACAGAGGCATAAATAAATATCTGAGCTCTGATTTTAGGAGTTTCACTTTGGTTCCAGGAGAATTTTTGCTTTTCTTAAAACACAGAAGAATCTGATGACTGAACAACTTTTGTATAATCAATATCGTTTCAACTTGACATTGAGAAACAATGATGGCTGCTGTCAGTCTCCATGTTAAATGTGTCACTGTCACCTTGTCAGCCTATTCTAGTCTCTCTGTTCCTATCTCTGTCTTAGTCTGTGTTCGTGTGTGTGTGTGTGTGTGTGTGTGTGTGTGTGTGTGTATGAGACAGACTGTTCCCCAGTTGGATATGCACTTGATGGAGAAACACACACATGCACACACCGTCGCTGTCAATACGTTTCCTGCGCGGCGCACTGACAGAGGCAGTGGAGCTCGACTGACACAATTACACAGGTTCATACAGGAGGAAATGCAATCATTGTTGCCGCGGATAACGGCAAGCAGGGACTGCCAGCCAGTCAACCCCCAGCACACACACACACACAAAAACACACAGCCCAGTTTGTGAACTCAGCAGCCAGATGTTATACAAGCTCCTTTCCTCCAATCAAATGAACCCACGGCAGTGTCCCACCTAACATGATTTTCCCACTTCACCAGTAGATCAGAGATTTACCGGCCCAGCAAGCACAAAAGAAAAAAATATATTTTTCCCATGATTTCGGTGATTGATTAAGTTCCATTTAGATTTAGTTGTTTTTCTTTAGTTACTAATATATAGTGTGGATGTACAATCCATGATGATCATTGCTTTACCCCTAAAAATGTGCTGTTTTTCCCTGCGGTCTCTCTCTGCTGCCACTGAGACGTTATCCCTACCATTTGCAGTTGCCTTGTCTGTCAGCTCAGCTGCCCATTTCTCCCGTCTCCAGAAGTAGAGACTGACTTCTGGTGGTCCATGATTTGCACTACATACAATACCTCCTCAATATAGCATCTCCGCATGATCGTCAGGATTTCTGAATACACTGGTACTGTGCCACCCCAGCCGACTGTCCACAGCATGTCCTTTAGTGTGTGTGTGTGTGTGTGTGTGTATGTATGTGTGCGTATGAATGTGTGGCAGGCAAATTAATTTAGGGTTGACAAAATGTGAAGTGGACCATGCTGTGGTCCTGCTGTTGTGGTAGAGGTGGTGTCGTTGTTGTGTTTGTGTGTGTGTGTGTGTGTGTGTGTGTGTGTGTGTGTGTGTGTGTGTGTGTCTTTTTGTGAACCTGCAGGTAGCTTATTTATCAGGTCCATTCTGCCTCCATTCACATTTGTAGCTCACACACACTCTCTCTCTTTCTCTCTCTCCTGACCTTTTTCCTCATTTCAGTTCAGTTCAGCTTCACTTTTCTTCCCACCATTCAGACATAATATTCAGCATGAATGAACAGTGTGTGCATGTGTGTAAATGCAAATGATGTAAAAATCTTTTCTTTATTGATGCAGTAATCAGTTTTAGTTGCTCTTGGTTGCATTATCATAATTGCTAACTGCAGATTAGAGCCTATCCACATTTTGTTGACCCTCACATCAGTGTTGATTATCCGTAATCATCAACATTGTGTTTGCCCTAACCTGTTGTGATTACGGCTCTGAAAGCAGGACACGTTCCAAACAGTGCAGCGGTTTATGAGGAGCTCTTCTGATCTGATGGTAAAAAGCAACACAAAGTGTCTTAATAAGCTGTTGGGCCTCCACAGGCCTTTAGAAAAGCTTCAGTGCTCCTCGAAATAGAAGTCTCTAGAATTCTACTGGAGGGATGAACACCATTAATTTGCTGAGTGCTATTTAGTATGTTTTGGAAAACAGCAGTCCCTAAAAAGCACACTATCTTTGAGGTGGAAATCACACAAAACCAACCACAGAGAATGGTTTGATCATCTGGTTTGTCTGCATATCCCTAGACCAGTTTTTCATTGAAGTGGTTTAAAGGGAGCGTCTGACCTTTAGACTCTGCAGCCATTTCACACGTTGCTTTGCTGGTTTGAGGACCGGGAGTGTTGCTAATAGGCTCTTAGTTGTTAAGGTTAGGCTGGTCCTCTGCACTTGATGCTTCACCTGTTGAATATCGCTCAGCAATCGACCCCACTGCTAGGATTCGGGATAGAGGCCTGCATGTCTGATTAAGCCACTTGTGGTACTGTTTGCATACAGTAGTTGTCAATCACTGAATCTAAAAAATATTTTTCCACACAGCTGAACTAATTACTGCCATTTTAGCATGAAAAGTTATTAGACGAAAATGCAGCAGGTGAAATTGAGCTAGTTATATCACTCTAATAACTGCAGTTCACGGTCAGTCAACACTCCATTTGCAAGCTGAATGGAAGCATAAATGATGGAGTAGGCTTCTTGTTCAGTCCAGCACATATGGAGCAACATTAGCATGCATTTGGAGTCATGTTTCTGGTCACCTGTTTTATTTTTCTTACTGCTTTATGACTAAAAACAGCTGCCTGCTACGTCCAAAAATAACGCCAATGAGAGTGGTGAGACTGAACCAAAATTGAAAAGTTCAGAGCCGCAAAACCAAAACTGTGAGCTGAGAGATGCTTAAATGCTCCTTAGAATTGGGAGAGTGTAGATGCTTCTTCTTTACATCACACATTCATTTGACCCATTATTATCAAGATATTGACTATAACATTTTTTTTTCTGGTTCTGGTTTATTATGTATTATCACTGAATTATTTTACACCTCCAATTAAAATCCTGGATTTACTGACAAAATCACGTAGCACAAGGACAACTGCAGCGGCAATCTGCCCACCTGTGATGATTAATAAGAACTGCAGCTGTGAAAATTTAAGAGTCACCGTTTGTCGTAATTAGCAATACCACTGGTGTGAGATGAAGTTGAAGCTTACCAGTGGTCTCTAATGCAACAGGAATGTTTGTTTACAGTAATTACACCAATATTGCAGTGTAATTATTTTATAGTGATGGAGCAGGAATTCTAAAGGATAGTCACGTCATTGAAGTGGACTCCCTGGTCATATTAATTATCTAACCAGACATAATGTGTGTGTTCTGTACTGTCATAATTGTGGGATTTTTGGGATTATGTAGGAGTGGAGTTAAGTGTAGATTAAGGCTGAATTCATGTATTGTTGGTTGGGTAGGTAGTAGACACCCCCCATACACACACACAACAGCCATGGGCGTGTGAGAGAGAGATGGAGAGCTTCTGAACATATGTATCCTTGTGTGGCTTTTTTGTCAGTGGATGCTCATTTATGTACGTAGCGGTCTCTTTCTCTGTCTCTCTCTTTTCTCAGAGGGTAATGAATGGAAAACACTGACTGTGTGTGTGTGTGTGTGTGTGTGTGTGTCTGCATCTGCTCATGTATGTTAGCAAGGCAACAATACACACAGCACAGCCCACTTGTTTTGTCTGGCTTTGATGTCACCAAAACCCACAACAGCCATTATCGGTGCAAGCAGGTGTCTGTTGTTTGCGTGCTAGGCAACTGAAGGGATCTGATTGGCTACTGGACAGTCCACCGTGATCACCAGGGGCAACCAGCACTACGACCGCTTGTCACTGTAAAAGATGTGTGGAGCGTGAGGTGAGAGACAAAAAGAGGAATGACAGAGGGAGGAAGAGGAGGTGAGAGGAGAGCGAGATTCTCGCTGAGAGGCGTGAGAAAAACACCAAGAGCAAGCAGTTCAGGAAAGGCGGCGACAAAAGTGTTTACCGCTGTGATGGCACGCTGGTGTTGCTAAGGCTAGTAGCCCTATTGGCAGATGGGCGGCTTGTCAAATGCGCTTCGCTCTAAGGGCTTGAGGGCGTTCTGCACAGCAGCACATATTGATATAATAGGGAGCTCATTCACAACAGCCTCTTTCCGCTTGAATGAGGAGCTGAAGACACACAGTGCAGATAGACACACTAAAATACACACAAATGTAACAATGAATGAATGAAAAGCTCAGCATGGAGAAGGACGACGGTGTGATGAGGTGCGGTGGTCGACTGTATAAAAGGCAACCTGAAGCGAGAGTCATTGTCCAAGCAGGCAAGCGTTTAAGATGGAGAAATGGAAATTAATTCTTGAATTGAGTCCTGACTGATGTAAATATAGGGCTGTGACAGATATTTGAATGAAATGTTTAATCAATAGAACAAGGTTAGTGGAGCAATCTTAAAACACAGTTGGACTCCACCAACACTTTCTCTTTTTATTGCTCCCATTGGTAGTGCACTTTCAGATTTTTCCCTATAAGCCTTACTCTTTTGTCCCTTTTCTTTTTTGTTTTAATTCTAATAATAATCTTTAATTGTGAAACACTTTTTAAAAACAAGGATACAAAGGGCTTCACACAAAGCAACCAATTAACAGTAGCTAGCAGTTATTTTAGGCTGCACTTAGGTACAGCGGCACTTAAAGCTAAATGCTAACATCAGCATGCTAATATGCTCACAGTGACAATGCTAACTAACATGCTGTGTGGCAGGTGTAATGTTAACTGCCGTCACCTTTAAGTGGTTAGCATGCTAACATTTACCAGTTAGCACTTAACACAAAGTACTACTGAGGCTGATGGGAATGTCATCCGTGTTGCAGTTACTTTGGAAGTTTCAGCTAATTGTTTGGTTTTACAGCCCACAACAGCAGACCGTAAAGGTAGCAGCTAGCTTGTAACTACAGTGGAGCACTTAGCAGAGAGCCAACTAGGGCCCCAGTGGACAGAGTTTTGTAGTTGTTTTCAGTGAGAGTGAAGGTTTTTTTAGCTGCTTTTTCATTCCTGAGAAATATGTCCACTTCCGTCTAACAGCTTGTCAGTTATTCAACATTAAACCTTAACGTTAGAAGGTAGTTAGGGGGAGAATTTATTCAGATATACCTCGGGCGACTTGAAAGTGAGCTAACATTATAATGTAACCATTTTACAACTGCTGAATTAGATTCAATAGAGTCCTCAACAAAACATTTGGTGCAATGAGAGCTTTCTCACGCTTTCAATCTAGAGAGTGAGAGTCAGCATAACCACAGAAACTCACTACAACTGTGCAAGCGGCATCTCATCTCCGTTCCTCACCTACTGACTGCCTGCGCAGTGAAAGAAGGTGTTAAAAGTCGTTAAATGTAGTGAGAAAGTTGCCAAGTCGGCAACACTGGTAAACAGTTTATTCCTCTATACGAAGAGATTAAAAAGGTGATACTGACTCAGCCAGCCTTACTTATGTTGTTCCAAAGCTTTATTGCCTGAGTGCACAGTTTCTGTCACCCTTTTTTCTGAGATTGGACTCCAGAACAGGAAAAAAGGCCCTCTAGCTGAGAGTTTCAAGCTACATACAAACTATGTATATATAAGTATACTATATATGGACTAAAAAGTCTGAAGTATAGTTATTTGCCAGACCATGCAGTGCCTTAAAAGAGCCTTCTTCTTAAAATCAATATCATTGTGCACTAAGCGGGTCTTCGAACGGTATAAATTTGAATTTGTGTCAGCTGCAGGTTGCCTGAATGTTGTACAGGACGAGATGACAGAGGGAGGGGAGATAAACACGGAGAGCGGAGATAAGGATAGAGAGATGTTTACCCTAATGCGACATCAGTGAAGCGGATGGCAGATCGACACAGGAGTCAACACACGGTTCACGCAGATTAACTCGCAATAGGCTCATCTTCATTCATCACCCTGCTTGTCTTCCCGACGCACACACATTAACAAACATGCACACACTCATAACTGAACAGAAAGACAATGGTGCCGTCGTTATTATTGAGGATCATCAGTTTTCATGGTGCGAGAAACAGAAATTTTAAATTATTTTCAACCATAGCAGCTAGGTGAAAAGATTGCTAATGTTCTAATGTCACAGTTGGCAGATCCAATCACATTATTATTGCAGTGTAATATCCTTCATATTAAGATAATCAGATACCTGTAACTGCTGTTAATGGGATCTCAAAAGCAAAATGACTGAATTCACATTAGTGTTAAATCTGGAGTTACACTGACTGTTTTTCGTTTCACTTTTATTTGCTATGGTTAATGCAGCTATAACAATTCCACTGAAAACGTGAGTCTCAGTTCTAGATAAAATGTAAGCAACCGACTACAGGAAACAACCCAAAAAATGCAAGTGTTGAAAGGGGCACCCCACTGACATCGCTGTGTTTGGTTATCTAGGGCTCTGATACTTCAAGTTTGACGAGTATGTTTTTTTAAAGTGTCTCTTATGCTTCAACTTTATTGAATTGCAATACTAAATCACCGGAGCACTGCATAAACACCTGGAATGAGTCTTTAAAGAAATCAGGAAACTTGTCCTTGTCCTCATATAGCCTCTATGCTACTGCTAGATGATGGGCAAATTCACAAAAGGACTGCGCAGCTTTTCAGGCAGCTAAATCTGCACAAGTTAGACAAAAACAAAACTTTAATTCTCAATGCACCTGCAGAGGGTAAAATGCACCCCTCATTGTGCTGCCAAACAATAATGTCTCAGCGCTCCTGTGCTATTTGCAAGTGTTTAAAGTAGGTATTGATGCAAAATTGGCCACTTTCTATGCAAATGAGCATTTCAGAAACAGTCCAATTCACAATGATCAGCACTAAAAGCCACAGGCAGTTACAGTGAAATGACTGCATTAGCGTCTTGGTGGTAACTGAGGCACATTTATAAGGGGTCTTACGCCCACATGCAGTAAAAACAGCACTGACAGAGTGTAATATTAGATTAATACATTTTCTCTCTACATCTTACCGGTCACGATCTGATAATTTCAGTTGATGCGCAATTCATGGTGTAATCAGCAGTTGCAATCCAATGCGCTCCTTGTTTGTATCATGCTGGTTCATGTGAGGGTGTAGATTTAAGAATGAGATCATACTAGATCCCGTAGGATGCACAGTCAGAATGCAATCTGTCTCCCAGCTTCGTATCATGAAAACTTAATTAGTGTGAAAACCAGTAGGGTACCAGTTGAGGATGGAAGGTATATTGTCAAGTAAATTATCTGCTTGTGACTCACGTGACAGTTTGTGTATGTGTTCACAGAGGGGCGTTTTCCGAGGTGGTCCTGGCCCAGGAGAAGCTGACAGGCCGGATGTTTGCAGTAAAGTGCATCCCGAAGAAAGCTCTAAAGGGGAAGGAGAGCAGCATCGAGAACGAGATCGCCGTGCTGAGGAAGTGAGTGGTGTTGTAAAAACACACATACACACGCGCCTAAGCCTCCTAATTCCTGGTTACCGGGGCAACTGTGCATCTCCTCTCTCTTTTCCACACATCACAACCCCCTCCCAAAAACCCCCGCCCCCAGGTCACGATCCACAGCCCACCTACCACACATATACACACACATCACGACTGAAACTTCTGTCTGTCTGAGCATAAAACAGCTGCACAGTATAACCACAAGAATCCTGCAGTGAACTCTTCTAGGATAATGGGTCTGTGTTGGACTTTAAAGTAAATGTGAATGGTCCAGTCCATGGAGAGGGAAAGTATCGATTTCTAATGGCTGAATTTTTATTAGAACAAATTATTCTTTTTGCCAGAGTCAGAACTGCACTCTCTGAAGATGGTCACGTTTACATTCAGCAAAAGGAAAGATGACAAGAACATTGCTGTCAGATGTAAACTGTGTGTAGGTAGCGGCACTAAGGCTCCTTCCTCAAACCTCCTGAAACACCACTACTACAACCAACAGCACAAGAATGTGAAGCCTGTGGAAATAGAGTGTGCCAGGGCTGACATCAAAACCCGGAAGTTTAGCATCGCGCTGGTTCCCGGAAGAGAAAGTGAATGCGATTTTTGCATTGCGTTTTGGATTATGTCAGAAAATAAGCTCTGTGGCTAACACAAGTTTACGATACTTACAGGTTTTGTTCAGCGAGATAATCTTCACATATGAACACCTTTCATACCGCATTTGAAGCTTAAATGCAATCGCTAGAAGTAAAAAGCTAACGTTAGGCTTTAACGGACTACATGACTACTCCACGGTCGCATGACTCTTGACGTCACCGCCACTAAGCTTTCAACTGATTTCGGCCGCTTTATTTTAAAAACATTGTATAATGGGGAAATCGGACTGTTTAAGCTAAATAAGAAGCTGTAATGGCGGACTGCCAGCACTCTCGCCTGTTCGGGGGTGATAACGTTTAATGTCCCAGACAGGGTTTGTAGTCGTATTGAGCAACTTGTTAGCAACCGCCTTTTTTGGCACGACACGTAAAAGCTTCAAAATTCACAAGTAGGATATTCACTGACGTGTTTTATGTCTTGGAACAAAACCTGAAACTCGCTTAAGCTTTTGTTAACCACAGACTTTATTTGAGGCATTTTACCAAAATCCCATTCAAAAAATGTATTGACTTTTAGACGAGAGAATCGGAAGTGCTAAAAGCGCTAACGGAGTTCCGGGTTTACTGGCACACTCTATGCACCCCACCAAAGGCGTGGAGGATAGCTGTAGCCCTAGACTGGCTAAACTGGATGTTAAACATGGACAGCTGCAGGCTACAAGCTACAAAGAACTCATGAAGCTAATAGCTGGGTATATGGTGGTTGAAATTTTCCCTATCTCCACAATTAACTTAAAAAATAGCAGTCACAGTCAACAGAGGATTTAGGAGATTACCCTGAAATTCACATGGAATCTTTTTTTTTTTTTTTTAAGATATTTTTTGGGGCATTTTGCCTTTAATGGACAGTACAGGTAACATGAAAGGGGGAGAGAGAGAGAGGGGGATGACATGCAGCAAAGGGCCACAGGCTGGATCCGAACCCGGGCCGCTGCGGCAACAGCCTTGTACATGGGGCGCCTGCTCTACCCACTAAGCCACCGACGCCCCGTCACATGGAATCTTTAAGTCTGAATTTTGAGGAGAAAGGACTCAATAACCAATTTTGTTGGGTGTAAAGGAAAAGTAATTTAATAAGTGGTGTAACTTATTACTGTTGGCAGAGAACAATAAGTAAAGAGTAAAGTAATAATATTACCCTTAAAGAATAATCAGTAATAAATTACATTTACACTGTCTCTTCATCATGGATGCACAAAGCTGCTACCTCATCCAAACTACTGTGTTGTTTTCTCATGAATAGGCCCAATTAATGGCAAAGTCTCTCCAAAATGGATGCTTGTGATAATATAGTGAAAATTCTTAGTATTCATTGCTAAATCTGATTGCAAGGCATAATTTCATTTGGCTATCCAGGGCAGGCATTATACACAGCAAGCAGAGGCGTCTGTACTGTGATGAGGTGGAACATTGCAAAGTAAAGCAATGTGAGACCTTGACCAAAAAAAACCCAAAAAAACGCAATTTTTCAGATTTTTTTGCCTCATAAACTTGTGACTTTAATTTGAGAAACTATCTAAGCTAATTTATGACTTTAATCTTGAACATTTTATTTAGAAAGTTTTACTCCCCTGGCTCTTTTTTCAAAATGTATTTTAAAAAACACGATTGCTTAATAAGACCTAATAAGCTATCCATATCACACACACATTAGAAAACAATATTAAGATATTTATGATTCAGTCCATCAGAACCATCCACCTAGAGTCACATCACCATTATTGTTATGGCTTGAATGTGTTCCAGCAGTCGGCCAGACAGAAAGAGAGACAAAGAAAAAGACACCAACACTCGTGGTTATTTTCTGTACATGTGTTGCAGGTGAGCAGATTTCAACTGGAATGCATGAGCTGCCATGTTTGGACACATCATCCAGTGTTTAACACAGAACCATGGGAATAACTAGATGGTTTGTCAGTGTAAGCAGCTAGTAACATGCAAGGGAGGTAAAGTGTAAAAACAAAACCAACTGTTGGGCTTCTCTGTGCAGTGACAATACAGATGTATTATTCTATTAGATACAATACATTTGTTCGTTTGGCTACACTGTGTAGAGTGTAGAGTTAGAGAAAATGAGACTTGCTTCCAGTAATGAAGGAGAGGCGTAGACTTTTATTCAGACAAATGAGTGTCATTACTGTAAACAAATGAGAGTCTAAGTGAGCAGACTGGCAGTCTCTATCAGCTCGTACGCTGTGAGACACCGGGGCGGCTTTGGAGGGAAATCTGACAGATTACTTTACGGCACAATCAGGAAGAGGAAGATGTTCTTCCACAGCAAACGGAGCTTTCAGAGAATCTCGTGACGGTAGATGGTGGAAAGAATTCTAGAAAAATAAAGAAAATTTGAGAAATTTTGTTTGAATTTAGAGGAACACACACGCTGACAACACTGCCTGTACAACAGAAGGTAGAGGCCAACAGCATCATCCTAATAGTTGACATTTCTTTCTTATTTCCCATGGTACAGAATTCCCAGGGAGTGTCTCAGCCTGAGTGCAAAAATAGCCAGCTGCAAATCAGTAGTCTTATTAGCTTTCAGAAATTGTACCACAATAGACACTGCAAAGTCTTCTTGTTATACCATAGGAAATAATGAATAGCTTAGAACAGTCCAAATCTTGAAGGTATTTAATTAACAATTATATAAAACAAAAAAGCAGCAAATATTTGCTGACATTTGAGAATGTTTGTCAATTTTACTTCACAAATGACTTAATAATTAATCACTAACTAAACAGTTAATCAACCATTTCAGCTCACGTCAGAGCTTATGTTATATAATATATTTAAAAAGATAAAAAAATGAAATAAAAATGCCACCTATTACATCTGTCAGCTTGATCTGTGCGGCAGTAACAGAGGAAAGAGAAATGTATGAATGAGACCAACTAGCGGTAGCATAAAGCCAGTAATGTATGAGGGGGTTTTTCTGAATGCATCCTGGCTCTCCTCTTCCATTACGCTCTCCTCATTATCTCAGGCAGGGTTTAAATACACACACATTATCGTTTTTCTACCTGCATGCCTGTGTGTGTGTGTATGTGTGTGTATGAGTCACGTCTCAGCTCTGCGGTTCATCGCCTGCCTGGCGTCGCAGAGGTCGCACGCTCCATAATAAGTGTTAGATGCTCACCTGCGCACCTGCTGCTGTGCATTCCTGCATGTTTATGTTTGTGTGTGTGTGTGTGTGTGTGTGTGTGTGAGAGAGAGAGAGAGAGAGAGAGAGAAAGAGAAAGCGGGAGAGAGAGATAGACCAGGGGGAATTACCTCTGTTCACAATGAAAAAGATGATTAACCCACACACCCACACACAAAATCAATCGTGTTTCTACAAGGTATGAGGTGTTAGGATAACGAATGTACACCTACACACACAGGCGCACACATACACACGCACAAGGATGGAAACACCCTCATCACAGAGCCGTAACCATGGAGAAATCAGGAGAGAGCTGACAGAAATGAGCAAAGGAGTGAGGGGAGGATGAAAATGGGTTTTAGACAAAATGGCCCCCTGTGATTGTAAGGTTGGCAGCTCAAATCCCTGAAGAATTTGTGCCGAGAGAAAACAAAAATGTTAGTGTAAAAGTTTATTCTTGATTTACTCAGTGTTTTTTTTTAGAGCTTTTAACAGCATCTCTCAGTGTCCTTCAGATGTCAACAAGCCTTCAGACATAACATTCTTACAGGCTTACATTGTTTCATCTGTGATGGTGTTTGCTGTCAACTGGGCAAGAAATAGATTACATGGAAATGTAAACATCTACATTTCCATGACAACTGGACACACTGTTTGCAGATGAATCATGTAATATGATTAAAACCTCCAAAAATGCTACTAAATAGACCTTGAGAAGTTTGGATACTGACGTCTGGATTGCCAAACTAGATATAACGCTATGTGAGTATTACTCTGGATTATCTCCTATGTGTATTAATGTGGCAGAAAATTAATAGGGAAGCAAAATGTTTACGATGAAACAGCAATGGTTAGGATGAAATTAGGGATGCACAACACTGGATTTTTTTTGCCGATATCCAATATGCTGATATATAACAATTTATTTGGCTGACCTAATGTTAGTGATCATCAGGTCTCTTCTGTAGCAGAATTAACATCATATTATGCATGAATACTCTTATCATGATGGCCCGCCAACAGATGGAGACATGAAATACAGTGCTTTTCAATTAATATAACATTCATTCACTGTGCAAAACAAGAAGAAGCATGTTGGGTCATTCTAATACTGGCCGATATCAATGACATGACAATATTATCATGCATCCCAAGATAAAATGTCTTTTAGTTCTATTGATAAGTTATTGTGTGATGTAAGACATTGGTTCTCAAGCAGGCGTCCGAGTTCCAGGGGTTCCCCAGAAAAATGAGAAATAGTTTATCTTTACTATTTAATTCACTGCAAGTGCCCAAATAAGAGACATAAGCATAGGTGTAGATTTTGGGGGGAGGCAGGGGTCACAGCCTCCTCAATGTGTAGAACATGTGTATTTGTACCCCCTAGTAAAAGCATGAAAGTAGTAATAGTACTTTCAATTTGACGAACAGCTAGAATGCAACTCATAGATACAACAAGGCCTATAAATGCCAATAAAATAGGTGGTGGCAGTATAAAACCTCAAAAGCTCTGGTTGCAATCTGCCAAAATAAAAAGAAAGAAGTTGAAGCAATATGCACAGTTGAAACAGGAAGTACCCTTTTCACCATAAATGTATGCACAAAAGGCAAATATTGTTGTTTGAAATTTATCAGAATGTATGAAATGAAGTGTTTGATGCTCAAAATTTCTTGGTAGAGGATCCCCAGACCCTCCGCAATCCCAAACCCTTGGACAATGAGTAATGGAGGTCCCTGAAGCAAAATCTTATCAAACTGGGGTCCATGACCTAATGTGTATCAATTTCAAGGTTCTTGACACGAAAAAGGTGAAGAGCCTCCGATGTAAGACATGTTGAAATAAATGCCTTACTGATGGATTGTCTTTGCTTTGCAGGATCAAGCATGAGAACATTGTGGCACTGGAGGATATCTACGAGAGTCCTGACCACCTCTACCTGATCATGCAGCTGTGAGTTGAAGTTTTATGTTCTTTTTTTTTTTGTTGCTTTCTACTTGAGCTTTGTTGTTCAGTATAGTTGGTGAGAAAACAGACCCCAGAATCCCGCATGTGTCCCTGGGAGATCGTTTAATCAGGTGATCTGGTAATAGTGAGCTGTGTGCTGAAGCTTAGTCCACTCAATTTACACATGAAGTTCACTTTACCTGTACCAATACTACTTACTCTGTCAAAACACTTGTATAGCGTCTTCTGTGGCTTTGGAGGGAACTTGAAAAAATAAACCTGACTGTGTCATCAGGCTTATTTCAGCTTGGACATTTTAGAAAATGATAGGAGAATGATAGGATGAAATGATGTGTAGCAAAAGTCCTCAGCTGGACATTGCATTCAACTTCAAGGCCACCAGGATGCCCTAGACTTAATGTTTTTAACAGAAAGCCTTTGTTACAAGCTGGAGGTACAGGCTTTGGAGGAAGTGCGCATTTCAGAGGCAGGGATTGTTTCAAACTACCCACCTAGGGGCAAGCTGCAACTATCTGTGCAACATGTACACTTAAAGGAGACCATTATGGTTTTCCTTATTTTCTGTCATATATTTAATGTTACAATGTTGGATGTTCATATTAAATGATGTCAAAGTTTTTACATGCTAATGTCAGGCAAACATCTAAATTTGGTTGCCGATATTAAATTTTCCCTGATTTCAAATTATATTCCTGCTGAAACATGTCCAGTTGTAACAGGAGAAAGTGTTTCTATACAAGATAATATCCAAGATACAAAAGACTCTGAAATGCTGACCAATCAGAGCAGATTTGCTTTTTTTGCAAGGGGGTCTTGAGACAGGTGCTAAAACAGAACGTCTCACACAAAGAGTACATACAGGTGTTTCAGCACAAACAATTTGAGTAAAATAAAGTGTTTTTCTGAACATTTAAGCATGTAAACATGTTCTCATAGAAACCTTAAATACAAGTATGAACCCAAAACTGAGCGTAATCCTGTACGTCCCCTTTAAGCTATGATCAGCAACTTTGATTTAATGTGGTGCACAAAAAGGTCTCTTTCTAACCCTAAAAGCAAGTTCCCCTGAAAGGTGAAGTTTTCTTGTGGAGTTAAATGTGAGTGCTTCCTGACTTATTTATAAGAATGTTGTGGTTCTCAGGCATTTTTCTACTAAATATGCAGAGCAGTATGACTCAGCTTTTAACTTTCCACCAAGTGTTGAAGTGGTCCCCCATAGGAGAGAACAACCAGGCCTGTGGATGCTGATAACTGCATTATGGGTACTGTAGTATACAGCATTGTTAGATCATGGCCCAAACTAGACTCTGGTCTGGCGAAAGGGGGGAAAAAAAGTTTCATTGGTTTTTGTTTTTTATGTCCAATATAGACCCAAAAAACCTCTCTATTTAGTGTGTGTGTTTATTTATTGATTTTTGAAAATCAGAGTACAACTTTCATATTTCTAATTTCAGTAGTTGGTAGTTTACAGAGCAATTTGTTAAAACTACAATATTTTCTTGCATTATTCATAAAATACTATTTATGAACCAGAGATTCATATTTCTGTCTTTCTCACACTTTTAATCTTATTCCTCTGCCCACTCACCCGTCACCTCACACAAACACATGCACACTTTTCATTTCAATGACAGCTCTACTGAGACGACAACATCTCACACATTAACACACACATAAAAAGCCCACCCGTCCGCCCACACACACGCAAAAACACAACACACAGCTACAAGGCCTCGATTACATCAGCAGCATCTCTGCTTTGATGGTCAGCTGTAGAGGGAAGCAGAATGGCCCGTGGTTCACCCATGGGTGCCCTACTAACCTCCTCTGCAAGGTTGCTGCTGCTTACATAAGAGGAGACGTTGGACTGGAAGTTTGGCACTTGTACTGGAAACATTTTAGTCAAGTTCAGGTCTGTGGATTACACAACAGTGGCTATGTTTACTGGTTATCTGACGTTGGCAAATTATGTGTTCGCCTACCACACGTGGGTCCCTCTACGCCAACTCTGAAAAAAGTACAAGATATAGGAGAAGTTTTGTCTTATGACACTGTGAAATCACTACTTTTTTAGATTTGATTGAGGGATAAACTCTTGAGTTAAAGCTAACATTTTACTTTGATTGACATTAAAGAGATTCTGTAGAAGATTCAAGAAAATTCCATGGACTTCTTCAGTTACTAAAGACTGAATGGAGTAATCCCATTCACTATGATGTAAGAGTTAATGTTGCAGCAGTGTGACATAATCAATAACAAGTCACTTCTCAAAGGTTTACAGCAAGCAGAGCATGTGTTTTAAAAGACAGACAAACCAAGGGAACTTACAGGCTTACATTGTATCACAATTTTTTTTTTTATAAAGATATTTTTTGGGCCATTTTGCCTTTAATGGACAGGACAGGTAAGCGTGAAGGGGGAGAGAGAGAGGGGATGATATGCAGCAAAGGGCCACAGGCTGTATTCGAACCCGGGCCGCTGCAGCAACAGCCTTGTACATGGGGCGCCTGCTCTACCACTAAGCCACCGACGCCCCATTGTATCACAATTTTAATAGTAACAACTGTGGAGAAAAACTGGCAAACATGTTAGTGTTAGTGGTAAAGTGTTAGAAACAGAGAGTTTAAACAGGCTGCAGTGGTGTGGCTGTACAGTAGTAACATTCCCAGTAATCAGTTGATAAGATTTGTCTCCTAAATAGGTTACTGTGACATAAAGTAGTTACGTCAGACCTCATCTGATAACGGAAGCTTTATCTGACATCACTGGTATTTAATGGTATTTATGTTCGGCAGCAGTGACATTTTCAATCCAGGCTAAAGGAAGCCATCTAAAGAAAACTGCAGTGGCTTAAGGCATTAGGAAAATTATTTCCCTATTAATGTATACTTAAAGGGACAGTTCACCCCACATCAAAAATACATATTTTGTCCTCTTACCTGTAGTGCTATTTATTGGTCTAGACTGTTTTGGTGTGAGTTGCTAAGTGTTGAAGATATCGGCTGTAGAGATGTCGGCCTTCTCTTGAATATAATGAAACTAAATGGCACTCAGCTTGTGGTGCTCAAAGCACCAAAAAAATGTATTCTGAAAAACTCAATAGTAACGTCTCTTTCCAGGAATCATGACCTGGTTACTCAAGATAATCTACAGACCTTGTTGTGAGCAGTTTCATGTATTTGCTTCCTACCAAACTACACCCGTAAACTGTATCATTGTGCAGAAGGAAGTGTGCATCTACTCATGGACGTGACAGCGTGAGATGTAAAACTTAATGGGGTCCTCCTTGGCTGAGTTTTAATGTTAGCTAGCTCAGTGATGCCAGGTGAGCTAGCAGTGGATGAACGCTTCCTTCCACACAGTGATAAGATAGATGATGTAGTATAAAGAAAATAATTCCTACATGCAACTGCCCACAAGGAGGTCTGTGGATTATCTTGAGTAACCGGGTCATGGTTTCTGGAGAAAGACATTGCTGTTTTGAGCACCACAAGCCAAGTGCAATCTAGTTCAGCCGGTATCTCTAACACTCGGCAACTCACACCAAAAGAATCTAGATCGATAGATAGCACTAAAGTTAAGAGGGAAAGTACATATTTTTTTTATTTTAAGGTGAACTGTCCCTTTAAAAGGTAACAATATTGTCATTTGAGAACATTTGTATTTGTAGCAGAACTATCGTCAACCAAAGGCCAAAAAAACAGGTCAGATCCAGAATGCTTTAAAGCAATTATTTTTTTTATTTTTTTTATTATTTTTTTTTACTTTTGTTGAACAGCAGTCTTTGAGGCAACAGGTGGTAATTACAAGTTAAAGCTAAATGCCAAAACATAGTATAACAACAGCACAAGTAGAGCAGGGTCACAGAGTCAGTAAGCTGGCTCAGTAACATCAGTTATACAACAGTATCTATGTAAGGTTTGCTAACATTAGCTAATGTTAGCTACCATATGGCTGCTACTAGTCTTTGCAGACTCATTAATTCAACCTGTCATTTGTGAGGAAGATTGAGGCATTTCTTCCATCCGGTATTATTTAATGTTCAGTTCTTTTCAGAGACTCAGATGGTAAATGAAAGAAACACATTCAGCTTTTCACAGAGTTGAAGGTCCTCCAACACGTCTGCTGCAATGCGTGTTACGTCACCTAAAATCCCTCCGTTGGCCAGACTGCAGCCGAAGGTTTTGCTCTGATTAAGCTGTTTACCTTCTATATTAACTTTTTGATGGAGTTTCCTGTTGTCATGAATAAACCAATTAGCAGTTTCCTGGCTGCCTGCCACCACCTGTTTGTTAGGTTTACTACTGTTGGTCACATGAGAGGGAAGTGATAATCCCTATTCAGTGTTAGCTTTACTGTTAAATAGGCAGCTGTGGTTTTTATGTGTAGTTAATCATGCTCAAGGACTAATTGCAGCTTGAAATTCTCTCATTAGACATCATTAAAGAGAGATAACATGACTGATATGTAAGGTGATCACCACCAAAATTACAGCTGAAGATTTTTCCATTTTATCCAAGATTGCAAAAATAGGATCTCATCACTTTAGGTCGAAGCTTTAAAGAAATACTACTTGGTATCACTGATGCACTTTCTCTGTCTCTGGGCAGCAATTGAGTCTATTATGAATGCTGTTGGTTCTGTACTTACTTCTGCCATACTGTACAGCAGAGTCAATAAATCAACATCCCAAGAGGTTTTGACTGTAAAAACTGCTTTCATTTTACTGCTCTCACTGTGTTTTTCATACCAGTCATTTCGATGAATTAAAGGAGCTGCTTTCAGAGCAAAAGACAGTTTTAATTTAAAAAAATTGTGACAGAGACATTAACAGGAAAGACCCGACCTCTGCTCTTTCATCCTCCTGTACTCTCTCTTTCACACCATCTGTGCTTCTTTCACTTCATTGCTTCCTTTCCTCTCCTCTCACACTTTATTTCCATCGCCATCACCTCGTCTTTCGCCTGCTCACTTGCATTTTTTACTTTTTTCATTTTTCTTTCTTTTTTCATGCAATGTAGATCAGTTTCTATAGTAACAGTGTCAAAGGTAACACCTAGGTTATAACATTTCAGGGGGACCTTGAGAATTGCAGCGGGTGGCATTATTAGCGTGAAAGATTTGGAACGTTGCAAAACATGAATTATAAAGTGTATTTTTATCCGCTGGGTTGAATTTAATAAATATATCAACACCTTAACAGCAAATCATATTACAAACAAGATGCTGTTTGTCTTTATCGACCATATTTCACACTGTCTGACGATAAAGGAAAGATAAAACAAATTTAAGAAATGCATTGAACATTGAATGGAATTAAAGTCACATTGATATTTTTACATTAACAACGTAATGTGAAAGGGGTTGGTCAAACTGATGAACCCACCGAGTATCATATGATACTGCAGTTATCCTAAGCTGTACATTTTAGCATCTTCCAGCTTGTTGTTTTGGTTTTACGGCTCACAGCTTCACTGTTTTCTTTTAGTCTCACTGCGCTCATCAGCATTTTTCACATTCAGCAAAAAATTTGGAACCCACTAAACCCACTGTGCACTACCTTCTCTGCGCGACAGACAGACAAAGTAAGCAGCTAGCTAGTGAACACAGTGGAAAATTTAGCAGCTAAAGATCAATATATTTCCCTCAGGAGTTGGTGTACACCAGATTAGCTCTAAATGAAGAGATGTTGCTCAGTGTCCTGTGGATGTCTAAATAAGCAAGTGCTTGCTAACATGTTCACCACCATAAGGTTAAAGTATGTCAATGTTCCATTTACAGCTTGTTTCTCTGATTCAAGGTCGCCGGAAATTCAATTAATTCAGGTTTAAAGCGGCACTAATTACTTTTCTCATTGACAGGAGATGAGATCACTATATTAACTCTTTATTAACTCTTCATGAGTTCCTTTATTTCCTCTGCAGCAGTTTGTGGGGTTTGAGTCATAGGGTGGATAATAGATCAGATCAGATTAGACCAATGAATGAGAGGAGCAGCTGCTGCAGAGGAAGTTTAGACCCAGTGCAATGAATAGTAAGGTTTCACTTTAAGTGAGTACACTCTGTATTGCAAGATTGTGGAGTAATAAATAACTGAATTGTATATGTATATATATATTCCAACAGCGCTCCTAAAGAATGGCCCAGCTCCAAAAATAGGAAATCAAAACGTTGCAGCAGATGTTTTAATTGTGGCTAGTCACCGCCAGCCATTTATCAGCCAGTCAGTATCGACTAAGCATCGCCTTGTTGACTAAACGTGTTTGATATGAACAGAGATCTTCCCCTGGATGGCTTCAGGAAAAACTGACACAGTAATTTCACTGTTAACACGTCAGGGGACGCACCCTATTTTTTTCGCTGATAATGCTACATTGTGAACAAATCTGTGTTAATATCGGCAGGTGGAGAGCTAGTGAGCTGTAAGCTAATAGCAAACAGAGGTTGCATTGAGTTGCATTATCATGCATTCAATCTCTGTTCAGTAAAAATAAGTATTAGGCGAATGTAAATTATAACTTGAATAAATACAGTTGTTTGAAAGCGAAATTTGTTGATGTTTTCACAGCGATGTAAAAATGATAGTAGAGTTCCTTGTTTCCCTGGCACAAATGAGGGAATAAATAACAACAAAAATAATAACAATAATAAACAACTACAACAAAGAAGAAAAAAACATCTGCTGTCGGCCAACTTGTAATTTTAAACATCAGTATTAGCCAAGAAATCCGCAATCAGTGCATCCCTATGTTTTAGTATCTCTTAGCTGAATGGAAAGTGAATACCAGACCTACATTTATCAGTTGGCCAGAAACGCAGCAGCTTAAATACAGCTTAAATTAAACTATAACTCAGTAATGTTCATCATCATCCAAAGTACCTTTGTTGATGGTATAACTCACATTTTTGCTGTGCCACTTCTTATTCTTTTTGACTATTCACGGTGCTGTTTTAAGATTCTGCATGTCTTATGTTCAGATGGAGAATCAATGAAAGAGATGATTTGCTGTGAAAAATATGTTAAAATATAGAGGACTCTGTGTAAAAGCACCAGAAGAGAGTAGCTCAGTCTCTCTTTTCATCTGGCCTCAGTGCTGCAGGCTGCTCTTCCTTATGCTGCATGCAGTAGCTTCATCATGAAACAGAAAGCATTTGTGTCCATCATCAGCTGTAACTGGTGACAGCAAAGTGTCATCAGTGCTTCAGCAAACATGAAGCAGAAATTGGGACACTCTGCTGCATAAATTTGTACCAATCACTACTGTAATAAGTAACCTCATTTGTTATAATTATGTGCGTTTACTGAGATGTCAGGAATCTCATTTAGGAATGTGGATTTTTGAATGTTTTCTGTGTAATTGCGGCGTGGTGGATCGATGCAGTCTGACAGAGCTTCCCTCGCTCCCGTTCATCACAGCTTTTCTTACGTAACCTCAACCGTGGGGAGGCAATCAGTCCGTGCTGCTATGAAAATCGATGCAACCGAGTGCAACTTGGGCCTTATATTGATGCTGTTTGTATTTGGGAATTACATATTAGTGAAGATAAAAACACATGTAGTGTAGAGAGAAACTGGTCTAAGAAATCCATAAGACAGTATGCAGCATCTGACTGTGATGAGGCTATCATTAAACCTCAGACAGGAAATATTGAAAATTCATAGATATGGTATAATCTAACTAATTAGAATATAGTTTTTGTGTGTATTTTATATTTAGTGATTCTCCTTTTGTTGTCATTCATCCATAGAAAACCTAAAGCAGCAGTAAAGGCCTTAAAACCAATGTATGGGTTGTTTTTTCGTCAACAAGCTCCCAAACACACAAACTCTAGTACAGCAGGGCAACTCTTGGCTATTAGCATATATCGACTGTTGGTCAAATTGCATGTTGAGGATATGATCATACCGTCTTGACATTTTACAAAATTCTACTGTCCCAATTAAGAATTTCAGACAAATTATCAACAAATCATCAATTATGATGTTCAGACCTATATGTATTTTGTATACATTTGCCATATTATATATATATTGATATCGGAAGAGTAGCGGTAGGAGCCCAGGAATCCAGAGCTCAGCGTAGAGCTGCTGTTCCTTCATGTTGTAAAGGGACCAGTTGAGGTGGTTCGGGCGTCTGATCAAGATGCCTCCTGGCCGCTTCGCATTAGAGGTTTTTCAGATACGTCCAACTCGTAGGAGGTCCTGGGGTAGACCCAGAACATGCTGTAGGGATTATATATTTCATCCATTCTGGGAATACCCCAGGATAAGATAGAAAGGGTTACTGGGGAGAGGAACGGATCGAATACCTTGCTTAGCCTGCTGCCCCTGCGACCCTGGATAATAACAGATGGAAGGATGTGAGGTGGTCTATAGGCAAATTATATGAATTCTACAAACTGAGAAGCAAAAGAATTTTTATTGTTGTCCATTATTTTACTTGGTGCATACACAAATTCAAGAGCAAATGGTCAGATAACATCTTATTATTGGTCAATAGCTTAATGACTGTCTGGCTGTGTAAATCAAGTTATGTTTGCACAGATTAATAGTTAGTGCAATTATAGTGTTTACATGACAGTTTCCGCAGAAATGCCTTAATCTGATTTAAGTGTTCCTGTGAACAAACATCGACCGGATCACAGAAAGCAAACGGGAGGTGTAAGTGCAGCCTTAGAGACAGTGGGGCAACTGTGATTAGTTAGTCAGGTCCCAAGACTGTAATGGTTCTTCATCTCTGCCATTGAGAACAGCATGTATCACACACACACACACACACACACACACACACACACACACACACACGCACGCTTGAAAATAAGGCTTGCTGTCAGGCATGATGCACAACCATCGCCTCGAGAGAGCGATACGACTGCCTGCCTCTAAACAGATGAGCTGACGGAGGAGAGATGGATGAGGGGATGGTAAAACGGGAAAGGGGGGAGGGGAAATGTTAATATCTCAAAGTATTTCATCAATAGTTGGAAAAAAGAGATGAATCTCCCCCCAGTAACATGTTTGTGCTGTGAGCAAGCATGTCAAATTTAAATCTCATAATGTACATTATAATTTAAAGCCCAGCACACTCATTCTGGCTGATCACACTCCTCTCAGGTTGAAGAGGGTACAGTGTAGATTTTTTTCACACAAGACATGTTGACATGTCACTGAAGGAAAAGCCCTGGTGTAATCAATGTGATAAATGATGGCTGAATTTCATTTAGCTGCTTCAGTTTCAAGGTCCTGGTGTTGTGCATGTTGACTAACTGTCACACTGTCATGACTTACTGGGACACTTGATGGAACCATCATTGATTGTTTTGTAATGTACAATAGTTTTTAATGTACATTTTTTAATGTACAACAGTTTATGGCATTGCAATTAAACCGTACATCCTGAAACAACCCAACTAGGCTTGAGCGGTATTATAGTGTATCAGGGTATTTAGAAATCCTCACAGTATAATTTTCAATACCTTAAAAAATACAGACACTTATGCCTTAACACAGATGCTGTATTAAGGTGGTGTAGTGCACAGTATGTGCCACCAGAGGTCAGTCTCTGCTGGTGGAACAGGCAACTGAGCTGAGGAAGATGACTGCAAGTGATGGGGATAACGTTACAGGACCAATAAAAAGCCGACTGGCAGCAGTAGAGAGAGACAGTAAAATACAGGAGTTTTAAGGGGCTTAAATGTGTTTTTGTTTTGTTTTGTTTTTTAAATAAGTGTCGTCATATACTGCATGCCCTGTTGAAATGTCAGGAAGTTATGAAGGTTTAAAAAATAAACAGACAAACAACAAGAATGACATTAGTTTTTGATAATTATTATTTATAATAATGATTATTTCTTAATGTTATTAGTAAGACCTGTACTATATGACAAGTTAAAATGACTGCTGTGAAAAAGGGCTATTAGGTAAGGTCAGCAAACTTTATGAGCCAATAAGAATGAGAGCTTTCCCAGCCTGACAGGTGCAACAAAACTTACTAAAGCCAGGGAGATTAAGAGGCTGTGTAGTTTGGCAGCACAGGCACGTCAGTTAGTTTATGTTTTTACAGTGCTGTGGATAACATTGTGTTGTATTTACGCAGTGTTGCTGATTCAGGTCAGCATAAGCAGCATGTGCCGAATTCTGTGCTGAATTGAAACCACACCCAACCAGCACAAACCAGCACTGTTCCGGTCAGATTTGGAGCCCACCTACTGAAAGCACAGTCTGTACACACCCACACAGTGCTCAGAGGAGCTTTAATCAGCTTCAACAAGTGAAAACACCTGTGTGGATGGACAGTGGCTGTGGAGGGCCTTTAAAGGTCACAGCTAAAAAATTTTCCTGCATGGATTTGCTTTAAAAACATGATTGTGTTGTTTTCCATGAAGTTTCTTCTAAATGCAGAAAATGTCCGGTGCTACAGTGGACAGTATGACACTGGCTGCATGTGCATCCTTGATTGCATGTATACTGGAGATGTGTCTGAAGTCACTCCCTTGTTCACTCATTCACTCCTCCCTGTATAATAGATAGTGGGCAGTAAATTGAGATGGACACTTATAATCATTATCATTTTTAATATCAATATATTGCCTGAGATACGCTGCATTGTGGGATTGTTATAATCATACATGCCATAAACATGTTTTCACAGCACTATGTAGAGCATACATATTACATATAGAATAGGGACACTCAAAAAATACTGTGGTTAGTAAAAGTGCACTACAGTGAACATTGATTTTGGGCACAGCCTGGGACATTAATGAAATGTCAGGGTGCCATGACCTTTGACCTTCCTGATATTGGACATTTAGAGATTTTTTTTTTTATCATATATCAAATGAGGAGGTGATGTGAGGTAATTCCACAACCCCTCAGCCTTATTTGACTCGCTGTGTGTATGTGTGTGACTTTGTGTTAATTGTGTGTGTGCTGTAAGTGTTTGTCTTTGATGTGTGTGAGCGTGTCGGTGTGTGACCTTGTATGTGTATCCTTGGGTTTTTCATGCTTGTCTTAGTGCGTCTGTGTGTGCGGGTGTGTGTGTGCTTGCTTTTAATATGTTTTTATCTGTGTGCGTGTGGATGTGGTCCTGCCCTCGCATCTGTATGTGTGTGCTTGTGTGTACGTGTGTGTCCATGTGTTCTTGTGTGGGTGCTCCTGTCTGATTGCCATGGTCTCCTTACGCAAACGCTTACGCAACCATGCAGCCTGGTGGCTGATCTCCCTTTTGCCATGTGTGTGTGCGTGTGTGTGTGCGTGTGTGTGTGTGTGTGTGTGTTTAGTCCTTTCTTGTCATTCCCAGACATGACTGCCTCTGAAACTGAACAAGTGGCTGCCCTCTTTGAAGAGAGAGAGGATTAGCAATTAATTCTGATCTCTTTTTTTTCAGCAACTTCATTAGAGTTAAACTTCCACAGGCTCTAATCTGATCCGTCGCCGTGACGACGCCCCTCAGATACGCCGTGCAACAGTGTGTGCGCATGCACGTGTTTGCCTTTCTGCATTCTTGTGTGTCTGTGGTGTTCTATGTGCACAGTTGTTGCCACTAGTGTATATTAGTGCTCATGTGCGGATGCCTGTGTGTGTGTGTGTGTGTGTGCGTGTGTGTGTGTGTGTGTGTGTCCGTCCATTATGCTTAAAATATAAACATGCTTTATAAAGACAAGACTACAAGCTTGATGTGGTACTACACAGGGTTGGATACGAACTATTTTGTCACCCTTCCACTGTGGCTAGTGGATTCCAAAATCCACTAGCCACTCAATAGATTACTAATGGTATTTTTTGGCTGCTGAGTGAAGCAAATCTAGCAGCCATTTGCATATGTGACCAGAATTTGGCTGGTGGCTGGTGCTAATTTCTAACCCTGGTACTACAACTTTTACTTCTACTACTACTACTATTATTACTAGTAATATTGGAATAACTGAGACCATTAATACAATTTGAATAACATATAAAGTAGATGATATAGTGAGGTGCAGAAAGATGTTATCCTCCAGCAGGGGGAGCTATGTGTCTGTGTCAGATGATGAGCCAGTTCCCATCTCTTCACACTGTATGTACACCTTAACAAGTCATTTCATGTGGTCTGGAGTCATAAAAGAATCTGCCAGAGGGGAGAAAATACAGATGAGCCTCTTTAAGTGTTTTCTTTTCTTTCTTTCTTTCTTTTTTTTTTTTTTTTTGTTTAACCAGCATTGATGGGTTTCATTCCTTCTGCTCGCACAGAGCTGCACTGCAAGTATGTCAGGATGTTTTACCAACCTTGGCAGAAGCTTCGACTTCTTTCACTTTGTTTTGTTTTCCTCCAGAATGGTTGATAATTTCTCCCGTGAAGACAGCGCAAAACAACTGTTTGATCAAAAAATCACTATCCAAATTGTGCTGCTGCGATGATAATGAGATTAATTCATCTCTGAATCCAATCAGCATGTTTTAAGATTTGCATTTCTGCAAGATTTTTTAGCATCTGCACTGGAATTATGTGAAATATTTTCATCTTTATGGCATACAGAGACAAGAATCACACACACACACCTGCACAATTGAGTTCTTTTTCGTGGTCCATCATTTACTTGAAGGAACACCTCACCCCCTAAATGATTATTTGTATATCAGTTACTCACCCCGTGTTAGGTTGACTCTGCAAAGAGAACTGTTTTTCCTGCATGCCTCCACTTTGAACGAGGAATCCAAAAACAGAGAAAATTCTTAATGAACTGATAGGAGTGTGTGTTTAACAACGGCAAAATTATATCAAAATATCTGTTAAACTCACACAACTCATTCAGTCTCATTTATTTAGTCATATACTCAGCACTTCTCTAACAGACAGCTCTTTTTGACAGACATCTGCACTAAAAGTGAAACTTATCTATGCTCCATTGACAAAAAGAGTAATTTTACCTCTCTGAACACAGGAGCTGCTGGTCTACCACTGCCTCAATCTGTACTTTATGTCATTGTGTGACTTTGTTTTAAAGAGTCGGTTTGGATTCACCAAAATCACATAATGACACTAACAAACTAAGTCACTGAGGCAGTGAGCATGAGAGAGATTTTAAAAGGATGTCTTGATATAGTTTTACTGTTGTTAAAAGCTCCCTCTACTTCCAGTTTTGGATTTGTCACTCACTGTGGAGGCCTGCGAGAAAAACAGTTTGCTTCACAAATTCACCATAACACTGGATGAGTAATCAGGGGGGTTAAGTGTTCCTTTAAGGCTTTTTCTGCTGCTGTTCTATCTAAAAAAAAAAAACAGATTCATATTGATCAAGGGATAACCAAGGAATAGTCATGGATTCTGGGAACTGTGTACAAAGAGAGGACGGATACTTTCCAGGAATAACGGCAAACGCATTTTCCAACTTTCATTCCACTTTGAAAAATAAGATAAACATGTTACAAGCTATGGTAAACGCTGCAGGCTATATGAGTGTTTTGTGTGTATGAGTGTGTGTATGTCGTAGCACATGGCTCACAGCTTCCACACACTCTTGGCTGGAAACATCTACAGCTCATAAATTACCAGAAATCTTGACCGAGCAACCCCCCCAAGCCTTTTACTGGTTACTGCCATGTGTGTGCGTGTGCCTGGCAGAGTGTGTGCATGCATGCTAATATTTTCAGTAAACATACACTGATATACACACACTCCTTCCTATTCTGCAGGGTGTCCGGCGGCGAGTTATTTGACCGAATCGTGGAAAAAGGTTTCTACACAGAGAAGGATGCGAGTACATTGATCCGACAAGTCCTGGATGCTGTAAACTACCTGCACAAGATGGGAATTGTACACCGAGACCTCAAGGTACTTTAACACACACACTCTCACACGTTTGTTCTCACTTGACAGGTAGTGATTTACTGCAGCAATAAGGGCAATAGCTTGACACATGTAGTGAATTGTGGGTCAGCGTTGCGCGTGCCGGGTGTTGGAAGAGAGGGGATTGGTTAGAGCAACCTCCATAAAAGAGGGTTGTGTCTGTCACTTTTTTTTAAGATGTATTTATATTAGCTGCTCAGATTTTTCTCTGACATGAGACTCTGATGTTAACAAAGAATTGAACAAAATGACTGACTGTCAATTTAAGCCCATGAAAACCAAAAAAATGAAATAAAAACGCTTGATTCACTTTCTTTCTTCCTCTCTGTCTTCTACCTCCAGCCAGAGAACTTGCTGTATTTTAATCCCCAAGATGAGTCAAAGATCATGATCAGCGACTTTGGTCTTTCCAAGATGGAGGGCAGTGGTGACGTCATGTCCACGGCCTGTGGAACGCCAGGATATGTGGGTAAGTTAGTCCGTGTTCCCCAGTAGTCTGTATAAGTGGATGTGGTCTCCAGGTCTGAAAAGTGAAGCAGATGCAGAAGTGCCTTAAACCTTCATTCGTTCTAATGGCCAGCAGGGGGCGACTCCACTGCTTGCTAAAAGAAATCTTACCGTATACAAGTCTATAAGAAAATGACCCTACTCCTCACTGGATTTTTTACCTCAGGAAACATTTTCCTAATGAGTTTATGGTCTCAATCACTAGTTTCTAGCCTTCTTCAATACAGCATGATGTTCATTTTTTGAATTATGGTCCCGCTTAGAGGAAAATAGACGATAACGCAGCGTAAGTTTAAGGGTGTAGGTAGCTTGTGATTGACAAGTTGCCACCATGGTGACCTGTCAGAGGCGTAGCAGTGTATATCCATGGCACTGTGTACATTTTAATAGCAGTGAACTTCTTTGTAAAGTTTACCTCGAATTTTGAAAGCTCACATTGTTAGCAGAAACTTTACCAACGCGATTTCATGCCAACTCGTCAAATATCAAGTCTAAATTGTTACATGCATTGTGTCTTTTCAAATTACAATTTCTGCTCGTTAGGTGCATACAGTCCTTTACCATTGGTAAAACGCTTTGGTAAAATAAAAGCACATGGTTAGGTTTAGAAAAAATACATGGTTTGGCTCAATATTCATACAGGAAGCAAACAGCAGGGTCCCAGCTGAAAGTCCGGGGTTTGTCGTTCCTTGTTGTTCAAAATGGTAGTTCACAAACCAACGGGTGACATCACGGTGGCTAGGTCTTCCCTTTATACAGACTATATTCTTCCCTGACCTCCAACAGTCTGTAATTGTTCTCCTCTTGTCCCCCCTGAAAAGTCACCACACTGTAGTATCTTGGAAACAGTTGGAGAAAAAAAAGTTCCTTCAGAGCTAATATACTGTTCACTAGACCTTGCTGTTCTTAGTTATTGTTATGTCTGTTCTTAAGCCTCCATTCCTCCACAGCACACATGTGAAAACAGAGGCAGATTTGCATCTTGAATCTCTTTGTAATTTTTATAACAATGGGTCCTTGATTTCGGACAGAGGTAGACAAAAGCAGGTGACTCATCTGTAGTAGGCAAGTATCAATTTTACCAACTGAAATGAAAACAATTGCTGGCAGCTAGCCAATTAAGCTAACTTTAGCTCGGTGAGTTGGCTCAAATCAGGGTCTTTTTGTTATAAAACCAGACCCCTGTAAAATGGTTTTGCACTTTTCTAAAATGTAACCTGTAACCACACAAAATAATGTAGCATGAAATGCTTCTTAGCTTTTGAGGTAACCCGGAGTCACGACTGTACGTCGTGAGCTAGTTAGCTGGACAGTGATTGCAGCTTACATCAGAGCAGATAAACACACCAGCTCTTGTATGTTTGTTCTGCGCACACCAATTCAACATGTGGAGAGAGCCAAAGCTTTCCAGACTTGCTTTGGCTAATTACAGTAGCTAAGCTATGATTGGACAGTTACTGTTTGGGGGAGGGGTTTAACATACAGCCATGTGATTTTGTGTTTATATCATTGTCATGGTTGGTGATGGAGGTCGTAGCTCACACAGGTTTTTTTGTTCCTCAATCTGTCACTACATGTCAGTGTGAATATGAACTGAGCTGTCTCTGAAGACTTCTGCAGGCGTCAATCCAACAAAACATATAAAAAATTCAAAGAGCGCATGTTGTTTCCATCTGACACCATTTGTTTCCTGCATCAACTTTGTGTGTGTGTGTGTGTGTGTGTGTGTGTGTGTGTGAAATGACGAACTGTGTGTACCTCACAAACACACTGCGCTCACCAAACAAGCTTATCACTCTCTGACAGACCCCACCCACCCCTGTAGAGTCAACACGGAGCCGAACAGAACTCTTGTGTGTGTGTGTGTGTGTGTGTGTGTGTGTGTGTGTGTGTGTGCTTGTACGTATGTGTTGATGTATACATGGGTTTGTATATATAACTGTATATACTTTGTGTGTGTGTGTGAATATGTGTCCGCAGTTCAGTGCATTTGCTTGTGCGTGTGTGCGTGTGTGTGTGTGTGTGTGTGCGTGTGTGTGTGTGCATTTCTGTGTTTGTGTGTCCGTGTGTGTGTTGTTAGAAGAGACAGATGTTCAGTGTTGACAGCACACACACTTCCATGTTGGAACACCAACAGACTGGTTGTTCTGACAAACATCGTACAAACTCTCACATAAACAAATCTGTCATGGGATAACAGGCAGACAGATACAGAAATAACAGTTTTTAATTTTACTGGAGGACTTTTGGAATTGATTTTGTAGCGCCCTCATCAGGCCAAATTTATAAAACCCAGCTAAAGTTCATGTTGTGTAACAGTTTAAGATTTTTTTTGTAGTTTTAGATTTTCCAGCTGCTCATAAAGTGCCTGCTGTTATTAGTTTTTTTTTGTTTGTTTTTTTCATTTAAAACCTATGAAAATTGATAAAACTGCAGATCATGAGCCAGACATGCACATGTGGAGACATGTATATAAAGATATACACAAACTCAAAAAATCTAAAAAATCCCACTGGCCAGCATTTGACTGTGAATGGTCTCTTTTCCGCCTCTCTCCTTACCTCTCTCATCCATCTAACCCATTGAGCTCATTCTGGGCTTCACCCCGACCCCGAGCCCCCTCGCCCTCCTGCAGAGGCTTGCTTGGCCACAGGGCATTTCCACTCCAGACAATGTGTGTCTAAATATAGCTCAGGTATAAATAACCCTGGAACGCACCAAATTAAAACCAGATTTGAACGATGAGCATGAGTGCGTGCATGTGTATATATTTATGAGGAACTTCCATTGACAAAGTAACCTCGCAGGAGTTCTCCAGCTGAAAATTTAGGATGTTCAAAAAGGCTGTGGAACTACTTTTAAACCTGTCACTGTACATTTACCCCAACATCAGGACCGCTCATTAACAGATGCTTCTTCACCATATGCAATGCATGAACTCTAACCTAAATTAAATTTCTCATAATATCACACCTACAGCATGAGCAGTAGGTTGTTGGATGATACAGTAATACAAAGATGTAAAAATGTCATGAAACTGCCACTTGAACTTCCTAGAAAACTATAAATTCCTGGAAAACGGTACATATTCAGTGGTGACTTCATGGCACTCTAGTTGATGTTCCCATACACCCTGGACAGTTCACCAGATTATCGCAGGGCTGATACATAGAGACAGACAACCATTCACGCTCACATTCACACCTATGGGCAATTTAGAGTCACCAATTAACCTGCATGTCTTTGGATTGTGGGAGGAAGCCGGAGTATCCGGAGTAAACCCATGCTGAAACCCAACTAATATATAATATTACTATGGTGAATGTTCATATTAAACGTGGCCAAACTTTTTTAATAATAACTATGTAAATGGACAATGTATGAATGTAAATATCTGAGGACAAACCTCAAGCTTCAGACCATTCTGAATATTCTGTTTTCAACGTTTTTTTCTACTTTGGCTACAAGATGACGTCAGATCTAGACACATTTCTTTATATGGTCATCTGCTCCAGGCACACTGCTGCAAGTGTTTACATTACTTTGCTTACACTGCTACATGTAGCAACATGCTAACATCAGGGAAACATATAATCTCTGTAGATGATGTAAATTTTTTGCCAGTTTTGGATCGTTTTCCTGCTGGAACATGTCAGGTTGTGTTTAGAGGCTATTCTCGGTTGGAGTCATTCTCTGGCTGCAATGATGGAGTAAAGACGCAGAGATACTGAGGACCCTGAAACACTGACAAATCAGAGCAGACTGGACTTTTCCGGGAGGCAGTTTGAAGAGACAGTCCTTAGAAGAGTGTGAGCACATACAGTAGGAGGAAAGTAAAGTTGTTTGACCATTGAAGCATAGAAACCTATTTTATTAGAAACCCAAATTACTCGCATGAACCTTAGAATGAGCATTTATCAGTCCCCTTCAAGACTGGTCCCTCAGTGTCTTATGTCCCACCCAACAAACTGTTAAAATTAGAAATTCTATTTAATTAAGGATGTCATGGTACCATTTACCCAAACTTTTGCTGCATCAGTAGTGTGATTGGCTAGTACCACTCTCTAGTACCAGTCACTTGCCAAGAAAAGTAGTGGGATCCATAATAATGTGACAATGACAGTGCTCATTCATCAGCAGAAAATAAAAAATAAAATAAAATAGTTGTAAATGAGCCAGTTAGCCTAGACAGCTACTTTCATTGCCAGATGTTAAAATAGCACCTTACCAATAGCATAAAACAATATATCTTATAAAAGTCATATATTCAACATGATAGATATGCACAGTATATAAAACACATGGCGGTTCACTTTAACAGCTTTTACTGTGAAACAGCTGCAGGCACATAGTCAATAGGAATCAGTCAAAGCAAAACCTCTGTTTCCTACATCCATCTTTATCTCAGCAAAACTCAAAAAAGTAATCTGAAATTTTAAAAAGCAATTGACAGACAGTCCTTTGACCTGATTTTGTTGTTTTCTTCCACACACAAAAAGTGAAACCAGCCATCTGAATGCTTATGTTAACGAGACACTTTTTGGCACAACACAATCAACAGCAACAGCAGTTTGTTTTGAAATAACTGAAGAGCAACCAAAAAGAGTCAAAACAGAGACTCAGAGTCCAAAGATGATTAGATTCCTCTCAGAGTTTGACGGTGATTTGTAGAGCATGCAGTGTAGAAATACCAAAGTAATTAGAATGTAGCAACAGAAATGGTTTAACAAACTGAGTCAACAAAACATTTGAGATTACTACCATGTTTCATACATTTACTTTCTATCAGCATACTTGACCCTAAACTCACTTTCTGGAGTAGTGAGCACCAGACACAATGACCTCAGTGTGTAAAAATGTTCTAATTGTGAATCCAACAAAACAACACACACACACAGACCAACCATCACAATGAGTCAGGGTAGACCTATAAACAAAGCTCTGATTCAGCACACATGTGCAAAGTTTATGTTTTGCCCCAGATATCAGTGGTATTTTTCATATCTTGCTAAGTGTGTGTACATGTGCCAAATCTATTTTGATCCAGCCTTGTGTGTGTGAGTGTGAAGTGATGTTATGGTGAGCTCACCGTAGTCAGTAATTCGCTCTGTCCGAGGCTCGGTAATGAGCTGCAGGGGAAGGTCAGGCCAGAGCAGTCTGCCTTATAAGCAGCAGTTAACTTTATGTTACATACAGGAAAACTAAAAGAAAATTAGCCGATAAACCATGACATCACTGCTTTGTTTGGGTTTTTATTTTGGGTCTTTTTCATGTACATGTTTTCGCAGCTGTGAGAACCTGTACCTCCCGCAGAAAATTTCCCACCATTAACCAAACTGACATGTGATTTTAATTTGGACGGACATGGAGAGTGTGCACATTTTCTCTGTGTTCAGGCTCATAAAACTTCTACTTTTTCATGTAAAAATCGCAGAGGGGTTTTTAAATGGACCTCAAGCTGACAATGTTAATAAAACCACAATCCAGGATTAAGCTTTGTTAAACACCAGGCTACTGCAAAATGGAGTCACATTAAAACAACATAAACAAGTAGCCAAGGCTCACCAGTTTTGTTTTTTTCCTACTTCCAGCTCCAGAGGTTCTTGCCCAGAAGCCGTACAGTAAGGCCGTAGACTGCTGGTCCATTGGAGTGATCGCCTACATCCTGTAAGTACAGACTGGTCTTGTTCGTGTTACATCACACTGCACAGCAAGTGGTTTCATCCAAGCAGACTGACTTATCACCACACTTTTACTTTCAGACTCACAGTTTACATGAGTTTCTCACCAGGAACAACATTAGCACCTTATGTCAGACAATCAAGTTGGCTGAACACATCGCAGAGTTCTGCTTGGACTTTGTTTTGCTGCAGGCCTCCACTCATTTGACTGACTGTAACAAGTCAAAAAGGCCTTTTCTCCACCTGAGCAGAGGTCTGATTAGCTGTCACAAGTGGAAACACCTGTGTGCTTGTTCAGAGCCTTTAAAGACTGCAGTTAGGTTATGGAAGCAAAAAAGATGAACAGTTTTGACTCATGTCTTTAGTATTTGGATAAAAAGAATCATGGTCTAATAATTTATGACGTTGCAGTCCCCCTGAAACATTACTGTTGAAGAGTATTGTGACAGTTTTGCAGTTGTAGGATATTAGAAATAAATGATATCTAGTTATTTAAGCAATATCACATTAGAGAAAGTACTGTTGTTCTGAATATCAGCATGGCTGTGATTTAGTCGTGGGCACAAGGCTACAGGCCGAGTGCTGAAGATCATCACAGCCGTGCTGATATTCAGTACAACAGTACTTTCTCTCATGTGATATTGCTTTTATACACAGTTCTGCAAGTCCTTTTTTAAAGTTAACAGTAAAAAGTGACAACAGATTATGATTTGTTTGTTTCTTTAATCATTCATTTGACTCCACCAACACAAAGTTTGGCAAATGGACTGTTGCCAAGCAAGACAAACATTCCTGCAGACTAGCTTGCTACTTAATGTGAGCTAGGTCTACACGTTGCTGCAGGCTAGTTGTTTTATATTATGTGCATTTATCTGTATGTTTCCATTTATTGTGGCAGCACGTGTGATTCCAGTGAGTTAACAGCTTGTTACAGTACATTGCCACATCTTCTGATGTCACATGAACATAACGTTACCTGGAGATTTGCGTTGAAGTATCCAGGCTTCTGTCCTTCCCCTCGACATTTCCTGACAACCACTCATAATTTAACTCAGATATTATTTGTGGAAAAATGTTCTTCTTTGTTATGAGGACCCTTAGGCTAAGTAACGGTTCAGAACACCTGTAAAGAGGGGTGATATATGCATAGTGAGAAGTCCCAGTGACGTTATACCCTGTATCAGCACTTATGAAAAGCCTCCTGTCCAATCAAATTGCTTGATTGCAACCAACTAAAATTAGTCTTAATCCAACTGAGGTTTTTTTTCACAGCAGATATTTGACTTGTCATAGTAGGAAACACACAGGTGTTACTAGCAACATTAACAATGGCTCTGTATTGTTCAAGTGTACCAGTAAGCAGCCCATATTAATGCTGTATTCATGTGCTCCATGGATGGTCCTGTTTCCCAAGTTGGGAAGTTGATTTTGGTGTGTTCATGAGCTTCGAGTTACAATCTGCATGTAGCAAGGATGCTACAAAGAAGATGTGTTCGATTTTGTTGCTCAGAGCATTTAATCTACTCACTGATAACAGTTTGAAGCTTATATTACGAAGTGATTTTGTTCTAGACTTGTTGCTGCACCAGCATATCCCCTAAAACTGCTAAAATATTGATTTATCTGGCTAAGGCCAATTAAATAGATAACTTTTCTTACTAATCAAGGTCACACTTCATGGATAGCAGCTAATGGATAAAATCTAATGTCATAGTGCAAATTACATAGGAACAAAACATTAACATGAAATATGTCAACTCATAAAAACAATAATTACCGTTGACTGAACATTTACTTTTGGCCGCCATGTTTCTGGCTATAGGATGTCTACTCAGCAACTCTGGCACCAAAATTTATGTCGACTTTCCATCTTGAGGGGGAGTTCATGTGAATTTTCCCAGTCAGGAACTCATTTTTCCAATTATTCCAACACCACTTGAATGCACGAATGACAGAAAGATTTGGTGCTTGAGAGGTTCATCTGTGTGAATCTGTTGACAGAAATGTACAAATGTGAATTTAGTCTGTTGTGCACAAATATTTAGATTATTTTTTTCACTTCAAAAACCATTATTTACATTTTTAAATCTTATAAAACATGGGTAAATGATATTTGCACTACGCAATACTTGAACCTCCATCAGATCAGTTGGAAACATCCTTCCTCCCACATCTGTTTTCTACATGCAGGAATCTTTAACAGCACATCTATTGTAAATGAGAGTTAGATATACATATGACACAGAATGACTCACAACCAAGTAAGCTTGTACACACACACACACACAACCACTGGCTGAGCTGTGATGTATTACACACTTAAACACCTGAAACCACCTCCACGTTGTTTTCACCAGCAGCTGCAGTAACAGTTAGAAATGTGACTGTATGCAGATGTGTGCGTGGAGCCTTTTGTCCTTAAAGGTCATATAGCATGACTCTGCTCTAGAGGTGAACTTGAAACATTTGTGCTGCTGTGTATTTGTTGATTTTTCCCTGCCTGTGTGTGTGTGTGTGTGTGTGTGTTGATGATGTTGCTTGTGTGCCGTCATCAGTGCCAGATGGAGCTCTGCTGAATGGCCTTGTATGGACATGGAGCTGCAGGCTAGACATCTTTTTCTCTGCTTTTTGTTTTTCTTCTGCCCCCGTCACCCCCACCTCTTACCACACACACACTTTCACTTGTGTGTATGTGTGTGTGCTCATGTTTCAGTGGACGTGAGTAATAATTGGACCCCCATATGTGTGTGTGTTTGTGTGTGTGTGTGTGTCATAAGAGCATGGCCACTAATGTGTGTTTACAATGCTCTTGACGCCTGAAGCCACCACTTTGATTATTTTGATTTGTGCATGTTTCTCCATCCGGCCGTATCCAATTTATGTATGTTTGTGTATGTTTGTGTATGTCTGTGTGTGTGCTCCACCTGACAGAGACATTATCTTGATCCTGAGGTCAGATCATTGGTCAGAGGTCAGCAGCAGGTTAATGTGATGCAGAGCATGTGAGGAATCAGAGAGGGAGGCACGTACAAACTACCTTGAGTCTGTGATGTGACTTTGATGTTTTAAGTCAAGGTCTCATACCCCCCCCCCCCCCCCCCCCCCCATTTCTGTCGGTCCCTCTCTTTTTGTATTATATACATTGATGAGCTTGTGTGTGTCACAATATGTGTCTTTATATGTCTGTAAATCATTGGTTAAATAGATGTTTTTCTGTCAAAGTGACTAAAATTAGGTTTTGGTGCAGCTGCCATCTCAGTGGAGAAAGTGTTAATGTGTGTGTGTGTGTGTGTGTGTGTGTGTGTGTGTGTGTGTGTGTGTGTGTGTGTGAGTAAGAGAGCAGCTCCCTGCTGGCAATTAGCACAATTAGCGTTGGGATTCAGACCTTGTTAGCTTTTAGCTGCTGCTCAGGTGGAAAGATCACATTAGCTAATCAGCCATGATAATCACCTGGGATCTTGACTTTGTGCGTGTGTGTGTGTGTGTGTGTGTGTTCAGTGGGATGGATGGTGAGCGACGGCTGATTCTCCAACCAAACGTGAAAGCAGAAAAACAAAAGGAAAACATCTCTTCACACTAGGCAGAAACTTAGTTTCTTCTTGATATGTGTGTTTAAAAGTGTGTTTGTGTGTGCATATGTGTATGTGCGTGTGTGTTTGTGTTATGAGGGTGTTCGATGGAGTGGAGGGTTAGCTGAGTGACAGGTGAGTCTTTAACCAAATAAGAAACCAGAAAAAAACAAACGGAAAGCCTTACTTTCCTCACGGCAGGCAGACTCTTTCTTCCTTTCCTCCCGGTGTGTTTTTCTTTTATTCCTTGTGTGTGTGTGTGTGTGTGTGTGTGTGTGTGTGTGTGCGCGCACACACACGTGGATGGAGCACAGTATTTTAATGAGTTTTTATCAAAATCTCTTGATGCATCCAGAACTTTTGTAATGAGGTACAGATGATGTTTTTGGTTGAGCAGCAGCTCTGCTGTTGGTTCAGTCGGCTCATTATAGAGAATCAAACTGGAGCTTCTGTTAATTTGTGTTCACCAACACTGAGTAATCTCACGTTAACATGTTTACAGTGATACAGCCAACTACTGCCAAGACTACGAGTAAAGAGGCTGACACATTAGCTACTGCTGTGACCAACATGACTCTGTCCTCTGCCACAATTACCCATTACATCCAGAGCAGGGCTGGGTATTTCACTTTAAATTAATGTCCGACTATTTGTCTGATATTTATATAAATCATCATTATGGCAGATATCCTAATTTACATATGAAGTAGTCAAACTGAGGTTTAAAGCAACAAACAGTTTTCAATATTAACAAGTTTTGTTCATTTAGTTACAATTTAGTTAAAACCATCATTTCGTCTCAACGTCATGTAAAAGTTCCAGCAAACAACAATGAGCTTGTCAGTCATCACAGTGAGTAAATTAATGTAGTCAAGGTTCATTAAGGCTGTAATAAGACAATAGTGAAAAATAAAATGTCCATCACAACTTCCCGGAGCCAGTGTTAAAGCTGGGGTTGAAAGAAACCTGTTTATCAAACCACAAATGAGACAAGAGTTAGCTAGCTTGCCACCCCGTGGTCCCTCCACCTCACTACCCACCACTTTGGATTGCTTCCCTAGGAGGAAAGCAGGCAGCAGCTCAGGAGACAGACCTTTGGTTGGCTGCACAAATTCAGTCAGCACAAAAATCCCAGTGCCGGGTGTCCAGCGGCAGCAGCAGATGTAACGGCAGCAACAGAAAGTTAGCTGATGTGGGAGTCAGGGCTTTCTGGGCCCTCAGAACTGGGGTTTGTGCTTCCTGGGTCTCATTTGCAGCTTTAACATCTTCAAATAACTTATGTCCAACCAACAGATTACACTCTAATGATTTTCTGACTAATCGTATCAGCACTGAATGAGTGATGTACTGAACCAGTGAATGAATTAAAGCTTTCATGAGTGACTGAGTTAATAGAAAAATCAATTAGTAAAGGAACAGGCGGATAACAGGCGGTTTTATGCAGGATGAAATGACCTTGTTATTTAATAAATCGCTTAATGACTGATCGTGGAATAGACTAAATGGATGACTTCATGAATGAGTCAGTGAATCCTCAAATGAATGGCTGACTGAGTAAACGTCTTGTCTGCAGGCTGTGTGGTTACCCTCCGTTCTACGATGAAAATGACTCCAAGCTGTTTGAACAGATCCTGAAAGCCGACTATGAGTTTGACGCACCATACTGGGACGACATATCAGACTCAGGTGAGCCTTTATCTTCCTCCATCTCCTCTTCTGCTTTCTTGACCATTTTCCCTTCCTTCCCCTCCGTCATCCACACATGGCACATATGGACCACACACCACCTCTCCATCACGGCCTCTGACATCATGTGCCTGGATTGAATGTATTTGGGAATGTGCGTGTGTTTAAGGGGGGGTCATCAGTCACCGCCACAGTTATGTGCAAAGCCTGGCAGGAAAACCAGCTTTTGCTGGAAACTCGCTCGAGATTCCAGCCCTGTGTGAGTGTGTGAGTGTGTGTGTCGACGGGGATAAAATAGCATTTATGTGCTGTCAGGTAAAGCCTTGTTTCCAAAGTGTCAGATTTCCTCTTGAAGCAAATATAGCAGACAGTGAACAAATGGAAAAAAACTCAAACCAGAGTTACGCAGGTTTTTCCTGACAACAGATTTCTGCTATTTTGGGTGTTTCATTTTTTCACATCAACTGAAGATGCAGCTCTGTGTTGACACTTTTCAACCCTTCACCAAACTCACATAAAGACTGTGTGTAGCCATGTTAGGGCCACAGCTCTGAGGAAGACAACTGTTCCACCACCATAGTCCAGACTGAAATGTCCCAAAAACTATTGATTAACTGATACCTGGGTGATTTTCTCTCGTGCCAGCATGACATTTATATTAATGGTCTCGAGTGAAATGTCTCTAAATTTCTATTCAATATTCTATTCAAAAAATCTGCGGTGAAATTTTGTAAAGACATTCTTGTCTGCTCAGGATGAGTTGTTATAATTCTTATAATGCCTTTACTTTTCATTTAGCGTCATCACCAGGTCTTAATTTTGATTCTCTAAAATTGGTCAATGAAAAAAATGCATTCCCATCAGCCTCAGCTGTTTTTAGTGCTAATTGGCACGTTAGCATGGAAAGCTAAGATTTAAAGCATGGTAAACATTATACCTGCTAAACATCATTATTGTCTTTGTAAGCCTGTTAGCATGATGGCATTAGCATTTAGCACAAAGCCCGACAGAGACACTATAGCTGTAGACTTACACCTCTTCCTAGCTGGATATGTCAGCCAAGAGGCTAAGTAACATGTTGGCTCTTTGAAAAAACATTCACCCAGGCTCTATATTTGTGAAGTTTAGCACACTAGCTCCACTTCCAGACTTTTTTTCCATGGTCAGAATCAAAGCTGGCATCTTGACATCCTTGATGTTTCTGTTATCTCTCCAGTCAGAAGTCAACATGGATGAAGAGAGACTCATTCATGATGTTGAGTTTTTAAAACTCAAGAAAATTACATTTGATTTGAATAAATGACTTACCTACTTGCTCTTATGCAAAATGAGAAATTACAATGCTTCCCAAAAAAAAAAATCCAGCCCTTGCCCTGAGACATCATTGGTATTATATCTGGTAAATTTTTCATGTTCCATCTGCCAGAGTTCGCTCGTTCGCAGTGTGTTCGGAAGAGGTGTTTGTCTTGTGCATTGGGGAGATAATTATTTACAGATACCAGGTTTTCAGCAGACATCAACAGAAAACATTTGCACAAACTGAACCAAATATTAAAGATTGTCAGTGTTATTTGGGTCACAAATTGTTTCAAAAGGATGTTAAAAGTTGATATGGTGTTTGTGTGTCTAAAGTTATTGACCTTTTTGTGGCCTTTTCAATGTTTTTTATCTATTTATTTTTCCTCTCAGCCAAGGATTTTATTGGCAGTCTGATGGAAAAAGATCCAGCCAAGCGTTTCACCTGTGATCAGGCACTCAGACACCCCTGGTGAGAAACACACACACACACACACACACACACACACACACACACACACAGAATGTCATAAACAGGCTCACCAAAAGGCATAAAATCAATATAGATATTGACGTACTGTCAGAAGTGTTAACAGAGAATTTGTGTGGTTGTGTGTGTGTGTATATGAATCAGGATCGCAGGGGATACAGCGCTCTGCAAGAACATCCATGAGTCAGTCAGTCGACAGATCAGGAAGAACTTCGCCAAGAGCAAATGGAGGGTAAATGTTGTTTACTGTAGTTTATTCTTTGTGGTTTTGGCTCTATTGCAGCGTATTACTGCGGTACGACTCCTCAAACGATTGTCTGTGTTTTTATAAGATGAATCACTGTAGTAAAAACCTGGCCCGCCATATGGTCCGCAGTTAACCTTCATCATCCACTTTTCTCCTGCGGCTTTTAGAAGAAGAGAGAGTAACCTGCAGACTTGAAACAAATTCCTTTTTCTTTAAGAACTGCTCCACACACAGTATGTGATTTTCAGCTCTGGGTGTTGTTAGTACATCCAGCTTGTGTTTTATCTAAACCTCAGATGCTTTTCATAAAGATAAACTACAACAGAAGAGCATATCATAGCATTTTTGCACTTGTGCCAGTTCATCGAAAGCAGATTCTGGTCTGCGACTTCAAAGCCAATATGAAATGAAAAATCACTTTTTTGATCTTTTCGGTGACATAAAACGCTTCATATAATCCCACTCTTACTCATGAAACAGTACACTGATAGTGTGGTGATCTCATGACGAACCAATGGATAGAAATCAAAAGCTCAATGAATAAAACAGTCACAGACACAAAACATTTCTGCTCCTTCCCACCTCTATCAACTGATATTCATTTGGTTTACACTTGACCCAACGCTGGTGTATCACACCAAAGCATCCTATTACAGAGACCCTTAATATGAAATAAACAAGATGCTCTTAAGTCCAACTGCTTCTATTAATTGAGGCAAAGTGAGTTTTTTTGTTTTTTCACTCCCCATATCCTTCCTCTCTCCAGCAAGCGTTTAATGCCACCGCCGTGGTTCGGCACATGAGGCGGCTGCAGCTTGGCAGCAGCATGGGAAGCAGCATGGACGCCTCCAACCCACCGACCAGGCCCAGCCAGACGCAGAGGCCGGCCCAGAGCCAGAGCCAGAGCCAGAGCCAGGCAGGCCAGAACCAGCCAGCTCAGAGCCAAAACACCGGCCAGGCGGCGCAGAGCCAGAGCACCAACACCACCGCCAGCAAAACCTCTTCCACAGACAACAACATAGCAGCTCCCCGCAAGGAATGTGAGTCTGAGTCAGTAGTATCAGTCACATCAGAAAGTCAAGAGAACATATGTGTATTACAAAAAGTTAAAGAATTGATAATTTGATAAAGCCTTCCCCTATACAGCAATTGTCCAATACTACTTTAGCAACGGTGCAAAGCATGGCAGTTCAGATTTCCCCATAAGCTGAAGATGTGTGTAGAGTGACTCTCTGTATGCACATAAAGAGTTTCGAGGGTTGTGTTTCAAAACCAAAAACAGAAGAACAAAAATGTAGACTATGGATCAAACAGAGTGCTTGTCTGCTCTACGGGTGTGACTGTATGTATTGACTAACTGTGATACTTTTGTTCAGTTTTGTACAGTTATGGTGACTGACTTTTGAGTGTCATTCATTTGCCAAAAACAACAACAACAAAAAGCATAATAAACAAGATTAATTTGGCTGGTAGCATTATTATTATTTTCTATAGACATCCAATTATGTTATATTGTGAACTCTTGCCGACAATAATAGTGCAGTGAAAATCTTACATTGTGTACACCATAGTCTGCTTTAACGTTAACTCCAGACGTTAGAATGTGGCTGCATCTGGCTAACTAGCTTACCTACCTGCTAACAAAGGTTGTTAGTTTCATTTAATTTTGTTGTCGACAGCCCAACATTCATTAACCGGTTATTAATCCACTAATTTAAGACAAAAAAAGTGCAAAATGACATGAAATACAAGCAGCCTTTCATTGTAGTCCCGCGCTTAATTGACTCGTGAGCTTTAGCACCACATTTCAAAGCGCTATTCAGTTTGAGGTAGTGAAATTTGAATGTTTTGTAATGTAAATGCTGTACCTTTTATTTAGCCGGCTAGCGGTTAGCATGGAGAAAAATAGTGGTCACTGCACACTCTCCACTCTCCACTAGTTAGCTAACGTAAGCCTAGGCTGCTCTGCACTGCGCACCAATCCGGGTCAGGTGAGAGCTAGCTGGTAGCGTATTTTGCGATTTCCACTGGTAACACCGTCCCGTTTCTGAGATGCTGGGGCGCCAAAAAGGGGGGGGAAAGGAGAAGGATTCTAGGGGCCCAGAGAGGCCCCTAATAAAATTATAATACTGACAAAAAATAATATGACACTAAGTTATTAACTAACTTATAATCACAAATATATTTTATTTACAGTGTACTGGTAACAATAACTTTATTTGTTTTGGAAACATTAACGCCCCCCCCTCTATTTACGTAAAATGGTTCAGTCCGACTGGATCAGCTGCAGTGCGCCGGTAATTTGTCACAGACAGGGTAAGGAGGCGGAGACGGCAATATGCCTCAAAAATCAGGTAGCCAAAAACGGAAAGAAAGGAAGCTAGAGGAGAAAGAAGCAAAGGGTCGACAGTATGTCACCCAGTATTTCAAAAAAGCAAGGTGGGTTTGTTAGTGGTTCATGTGCTGGAAAGTTATGGAATATTAACTTTGTCCCTGGTCTATAAGCAGCTTATAGACCAGGGACAAAGTTAATATTCAGAAGAAGGTGATCATTTTAGTTCATTTACTTTTTTTTCATTTTTTTTTTTTTGCTGAGCGAAAACTAACTAATAACTTACAAATTATGGCAAAAAGGTAGTTTCTTGCAACCCTAGAATTAAGATAAAAATATTCACAAACGAAAAAACACGTCTGATTGCTGATAAGTAGTGTTTAACTTTTGATTTAACACTAAAAATTGAAAACCCTCGGCCCAGCACTGCGCACTGCGACAGATGCGCGACTCAGAGCAGCATGTGTCACTGATACCAGACCGGTGGAAAATGTCACCATCAGCATATTATTTTACATCACTAAACTCTATTTTATCATTATTTTGAGTCACATTGTTGAAAGAATTTAGTTGTCTGTGTTCAAGCAGGATAATAGGTCTCCATTCATTGCACGTCAGGCTTTCTATTTTCTTGTCGGAGATGGTGTTGCGTTCAAGGTCCCCCCAAAAAACGAGAGGGAAAAAAAAAGGCCGAATATTGGATTTTTTTTTTTTTCACAATCGAATTCCGTGCCATCAAACAAAGCTTCGAAGCTTTGAATTTTTTGGGTCAGCCCTACAACTCTACAGAGCCAGGTCCAGGAACCTCTTCAAGTTTGTCAGGGAGGAATGTGGAAGTGGAGGAAGACTTTGTTCTTTTTTCACAAATGTGGGAATGATAGTCAAAAATACCATCAAAATGCATACTTTTATGTAAAATAGCATCAAAAATTTTCGGCGGCCTCCCAGCCAGTTGTGTATAGGGCCCAGTAAAAATTCTTTTCATGGGGCCCAAAATCCCTGGCGGCGCCCCTACTGAGATGACATTGCTGTGGAAACATGGTGGCCACCCTCAGGTCTCCCCTGACGTCGCCCTGATGAGCTGCAAAACCCTCATACGTTTAATTATGTTAGCACCACTAGCCGTGCTGACGCTGCTAATGGTGCTAACAGAGCTAACTGTAATAACATTTTAATTATGCTAAAGGGGTTTGCAGCTCAAAATTGAGCTGCTTACTCATCGAGGTGACCTGGGGGAGACCGGACAGTGGCCACCATATTTACACAACAGCCCTGTTGGGTTGGTGTGGTAGTAATAGCAGTAATAGCCAAATGACAGACGCAGCTAGCTAGGAGGATCCTGAATCCTACTATATCAGAGTGTAAGCTAACGTTAGAGGCTCTGTCCTGCTCTATTAGAGCATTCTATCAACTCAAGCTAGAGTCATTATCAGAGATAGTGTCACACTGACATTGCTTAATCTTAAAATTAAAACATAGTTAGTAGATACAAACAAAAAGCATAAATCTAACCTCTTGCTTGTCCAAGAAGCATTCCTAAGAATTTGGAGTGGTATACCTGCGACTATTATTGTGTATTGCACATGTGCCGTGCAAGAATGGAAGGCATAGTGCCAAAAACAAAAGGGGGTGTAGCTAAGCTAAGGGTCATTTACAACATTATATAAAAATGTATTATTGCTGATCTATCTGCCGACTCTTCCTCCGCAGGTGTAACTGCACCGGTCACACCCTGCAGTCTGGCGTCTGCAGCCTCTTCTCCCGCCGCCGGGGCAGAGCTGAACCGACCACATCCCTCAACAGTTCCCGCCCCGGTGCTCACAGAGACCAAGTGACGCCAGGTCCCGCGGGGGACCAGCTGGGAGGCCACAGCGCTGTGAGACAGAGCGACGGAAAGAGACGGAGGACGACAGGAGAGGAAGAGGATCCCCCTCTTCTTCGTTCCTCCCTCTCCTCGCTGCATTTCCACTTGGATGCGCCCCCCCAGCAAGTTCCCTGCCCTGCTCCTGGGAGAGCAGAGGACTTTACCTCCACCCCCACCGATTCAAGCCACACAGCGCCATACTGTACGCCCACCACCCACCCACCAGGACGCCGTGTAGGATTCCTCCTGCCACAGCAACAGCACGGCCTCTTACTGAGGATGTTTGTACAGCCGGCTGTGATCGGATACTGTTAAATGATAAATGGGAGTCGACTGCTTGAGCAGTAATTGGTGGTTCACAGTGGGGCTTGGGGTGTCATATTATTCAATGTCAGTCAACATCAACTTCCCTCTTGAATCTGGTCTTTCCTGCACCATTTTATTTAGCTTTTTTCCAAATTAGGTTTGACTGTTGACAACTGGATTGTTTTATTTTTTATTACTGTTGATGTTAAAGGTGCTATATGTAAGTTTTAACATCATTGTCACACTGCAACTTTGGTATGATTAATGTAAATAAACAAGACCACAGCCAAGACGTCTGGTCGCCTCCAGCAGATTTCCCTCCAAATGTGACCTACAGTAGTGACCATAAAATGCAGAGAAGAGGCTGACAGGTCTTCTGAGTGATGACCTGATTTGTTTACACTAATTTTACTAATGTGACAATGATTTATCCTACTCATAGCACCTTTAAGACATTTTATATGTCCTTTCGGGCTTGTTTGTCTGTTTGTTTGTGCTTTAAGAAGTGCTTTAAAAGTACCATATGACTGTTGAGATGTGGAAACATGAGTAAGCGCTTTATGTATTTTGCACACAGAGGTTCAGATATGTTCTCAGACACAGATTAGCCACCATCCACTTATGTTTATCAGAGAGTAGAGATTGTAAACCTTTATAGAAAAAAAATAATAACCCAGAGTGGATGTCAGAGCATTGTACAACTTGTTTATTGTCTGAAAGATTCTGATCCGTTTATTATTTTCTTACTTTATAAGACTTTTATAACAATCACCCTTTAAGGGACACACATACAGGTTACTATGAAAAATGCAGCAGGTTTAGGATTAGGATAGGATAGAGGTATTTACTGGAAAACTGCCTCCAGTTGAGAATGTTAAAGACTACACAATAGTTTTAGCGTTTGATTTCCTAAGCCGAGGAGCCACATGCAGCGCAGTGCAGTTTGAAGGTGGCTAAAGAACACAAACCATCTCTGAGATATTTAACTGATAGAGACGCTGTCGCCTGCTGCTGCTGCTGTTCCTCCCCCCCATAAAGAAGCCATGATCTCACCTTTTCACATCGTCAAGCTGCACCCAGTTCAGAAGTGCTCAGGGAAAACTGCGGCTGCACTGTGAGCTGGTGAATACCGATTTCCTGGTTTAGGTTTTTCTGTCAATGTTGTTGGTCCAGGTGTTGTGGCATCACAGTTAATGATCCAGCTCATAAGACGTTAGCTGTGTCCTTATTGCAGTGTTGTAGTGACTCGTGACTTGAATTTTGAAGACTCAGACTTGGACTCAGACTGTTCCACCAAGGACTCCAAGATGTTTTTAACTTGTTCCAGTATTTTTGTTATAGTACAATCCCCAACCAAGGCTTTTTGCTTGACTAAATTGGACAGAACTGCCAAAAAAAAAATAGAGGATAGGTTAGTTCTTGCTGTATCCGGTCATCCCTGCCTTTATGAACCAACAGCAGACAGCTATTGCGACCAAAATCCCTAGGTTGGTTAGCGTAGCTTGGTTCTTGCATTTGGTGAAATGGTCCAACAATGGCAGATTTAAAGTATTCATCTGATTAGGGGCGGTGAAGCCAAAGTATTTCATGTTCAACAAGTCACCTGACGTCCACAACCTACTTCCAGTTGCACTCTGGGCAGTGGTGGATGAAGTACCGGAAAGCCACACTTAAGTAAAAGTAAAGATATCTTACCAGAAAATGACTCTGATAGAAGTTAAAGTCACCTATTAGAATATTACGTAAGTAAAAATCTTAAAGTATCTGATATTAACTGTACTTTAGTATCAAAACTAACTTTATTATAGTAAGTGTACTTAAGTATTGAAAGTAAAAGTACAAGGAAATGCCAATGTTTATTCCTTCTTAACATGTACCCCACCTTAAGTATGGAGCCTACATTACACTTGAAGAAAAAAGGTCATTTTAACAACCTCCCTTCCTTCCCTTTTTTTGTAGTAAGTAACAATGATGCTCAAGGGAGATGTACTGGAGCATAAGTATACATTTAATGTAGGAAATGTAGCTGAGTAAAAGTGAAAGTTGACAAAAATATGACGATTCAAGTCAAGCACAGATGCTCCCATAAAATACCTAAGTACTGTAATGATGTATTATTACTTTGTAACATTACACTACTGTCTGAGGGTCAGGCTTAACACAAGGTTTTGAAAAGTCCAATGTCTCCTTGATCCGATGCCCAGCGAAACCAACAGCCACAAGGGATCCCTACTCCTTTAAAGGTATACTATGCAGGAATTGTCAATTACTGTTTGTAATCACACATTTAAAGCTGGCCCCTCCTCCTTAGACAGATTATACATACACTGCAAACTACCAATATAGCAACGTTGCATTTGTTGTGATAGAAAAGCCGATACGTTAGCATGCTAACTAAGCTAACCGCCGGCACTTGCCTGTCCAACAACCGGCGAAAGTGAAAGCCAACCTCAGAATCACCCTTGTGTTGGAACAAGCTTTGTCTGCTTGACGTTTGGCCTCGCTATGTTTGCATTTTTTCGTAGATTCCTCTCGGATGCGTGCTGCTTACAGAGTGGCACTTTGTCGCTACCTTTTTATAAAGTCCCAACCTCATCTGCACACTGTACCCAGAGACATCCCGAACACAGCAAAATTTAAAGGAAATTAAAAAATACAGGCTGAGGGCAGAGTCTTCTCATGGGTCATAGGTGATAGTTGAAAGGGAGTACTTGTATATGAGTCTATACATTTTTTTTTTTTAATTTTATTTTTAGGAAAATCCTGCATAGTATTCTTTTAATGTCTCATTCGCCATCCATTAGAATGATCAACTTTTTGTATGTATTAATCCAACACTGCGTGAACTCATGCATGCAGTGTTAGACATTGTTTTTTTCTTTAAATGCTTCTCAAAAGTTGTACCTGATTACCCTGTGGGTTAACAGTACAGGCCAACTCAAAACATCAGAGACCTCACTGCCTGAGTGGGAGTCCATTTTTAAGTACTCTACATTTGACAAGACAGACTGACTTTAATTTGTTGTTGACTGAACCCTCTGACGACTCTGACATGACTACAGAAGCTTGGCTTGTGTCACTGGTTGTAATTGTCCTTTTAGACAGAACTCAGACAGCAGAACTGTACGACGTTGGGTGCTCACTCACACATATCAGATTGTCACGTCTTTGTTAGATGCAATTCTACTGATCCCTTTATTGTGAATTAGCCAAAGACTAGTGCTAGGTACGAGGACAATTTGGTTCATTCTACTTGATGAATTAGTGAGAACAGAACTAGTCAGATATGAAGCTGTTCGAGAAACAAGTGGACTAAAACTAAGGGCTGAGAAACTGATTGACCTTTGATCCCTTCCTGATCTGTTGCCATTTACCTTTTTTTATTATCTGCACAGAGTGCTGCTGAGAAGTATCTGCAAAATATTCATAGTGCTCATTTTAATCTGTGTGGTATGTCAGGAGAGTGTGAGACCACAGCTGGATGAAAGTCAAATCACGCTAAAAACGACAGTAAATCAACACTCACCCAAGCTCACTGGAATTCAGTCTTGGCTCGCTGCGTTGTTGTGTGTATTAAATTCCACCTAATTGGCACTGAGGTTGACTAAAACAAACCATGATGATTTGTGAGCACTATCCAGTCTAAATCGGTCTCCCTCCTCACCATGTTCTCTGTTGGTGGACGGCAGCACCTTCTTCATTTAGTAAGCTCTGCAAAATAATTCCAGTGTGTTTGGAGTTTCTGCTCTTCCCCACTGTTTCCTAACCAACAATGTGTTAGTCCCCATCTCTATACTTCCGGCACATCTTAACAAGGAGAAATACAGTACCCACCTACTCTCCCTGAATGTGTACATCAATATGAAACATGTAAATCTACAACTTTAGGTTAGCAGTCTGGTTGTAAACAGTCATTCACAGTGATGGATTACACTGACTGCAAGAGATGGCTCACAGTGTAATGCCTTATTTCCTCTGCATGGATCAGCACCACTTAAGTCACTTTTGGCACCAGTCACTTTTCTCTGTTTCTTTTTCCACTGCGGATTGTTCCCCCTACGTGCTGGCTGGATTCTCAGCTGATTACGATAGTGATGCAGTGTGAAACTGCCGTGACATCATCTTAAACTCAACACTTGCTGAATCCTTTAATCTGCAACCAAACAGAGGAATGTTTTCTCTGATATCAGACAGAATTGTTACCTCGTTACTCTTTATTTCCATCTGCAGTCTGACATTGCATCCACTATAATCTATTTCTGTAGGGAAGGGGATTCGTTTTCCCCTAACCAGTCACTAGAGACCAAAGCATCCGCCTGAATCCCTGAATCTGACGGCAGTTTAAGTCCACGCTGATAGACAGACATGCCAAAATACTGGTTTTGCTGGGATCTTAAGAGTGGAGCTGAGCGAAGTAAAAATAAACTACAGTGTTGGGCAATATTTGGAAGACATTTTGATTTAGAACAGCTTTGATAGTAGTGTCTTTCTTGTCCATAGCACTCACCATTATTATTACTCCTCACTGGTTGAGGTGCACCACTTGAAAAAAGCTTGTCAGTGGCGTCAGTCCCACTTGTGGCACTCACTGGGTCAAAAGATTGTCAACCAAGAAACAGCTGTTTCATGTCAGTGCCAGAAGAACCTATCAGTTTGGCGAGAGGGTGGATTTGGACATAGACAAAGGAACATCTGAACTTTGTCAATTGTTCTACGGTGTAGTTTTGTGGGCTGTCATTTTTTAAAGTTTGGGTTAGGTAAAAATTGCGGTTGCTAATTATGTTAGCATGGCTATTTAAAATGTCGTGTTTGTGCAGGCTTAGGATCGCTAATTTTGATTTTTATGGGTGAACTGTGAACAGAACGCATCAGTTTTCAACTTATGAACTTGAACCTGAGGGTTGTTCACTCTTGCAACAGTTATTAACGCTCGTTTTTGTAGCACCCAAGGATTTACAGCACCCGACATGCCGATACAACACCGGCATAGCTAGTGCTAATAAAAATTCAGACAACGCAGTAACCAGTACTGCTGAAGCCAGTTCATGTGGATATTTGAATTACTTTTATGAGTCAAATCATTAAGTTACAAATTCCAGTGGAGAAAATCTCGTAGTTATTTGCAAATTGTGCCCACAGGGTCTGACAAAACAAGTCTGAACCCCAGCTACATCGGCAACGAATTTGAACACATCAAGTTAAAGCATCTGCAGTCTTGGGAAGTGCGTGAATGATGATCAAAGGATAGAACAGAGATGATAAAACAATGAAAGAATTTAGTTCAAAATTTAAATTGTGAAGTATGAACGTGAAATAGCTCATTTTAATCTGTGTGAAATGAGCTTCAAGCTAGCTCTTGTGAAGCGTGAGCGTGCACAACACTGATTGTATTGACAGTTCTCTCTGACCAGTGGTCTCCAGTGTTTTAACTCCACCTTCTGGTATTGGCTCAGTTCAGTTGTAACCTCGACTGAGGTGGTATCAAAAAAATGTACCAGGTACTATCCACAACTTTTGCTAATGGAAAACCAATGAAGAGCGAGTCGAGTTGAGTAGAGCCGTGCCGTACCATGCAGTGGAAATGTGGCACAATTCATGCTGTTTAAGGAGCAAGTGAGCCTGAGAAGTTTTAGCATACATCCACCTTAAGGAATAGGACATTTTTGTCAGAAACTTATTCCTGTGTGTGCTCCAAACACACACCAAGCACTATAGCATAAATTGTGAAACTTGCAGATGTGGTAACCTCACTGACATGCTTGATGCTTAAAGACAAATCATTACAGGTATTTTGTGCACGTTGTTCTAGCAACTAATCCAGTCATGAAAGAGTTTTAGTTTAATAATCTTGGTCGGGTTACGTTTTTGAGAAAAAAGGCCAGTTAGCCTGATTTATTGTGCTACTTTAAATGTGCAGTCATAGAGAAATTTTTAGTGTTTCATATTGATTTACAACACCTACATGCCATGGCTCCTACTGCACGACTACACCGTTCACTTTTCAGAATATATATATATTAATTCTGACGTTTTTACAGTGGGGTCTTGTGTTACATTTTTCTCCACCAAGCAAACTCAGAAGTCGGTCCATGTAATTATCCATGTGTTACTGCGGGGAACTTTCAACCATGTAAGGGCTTTATTCCAATGATCACCTTAATCTGATTATTCATTGTAACCATGTATACATACCCATTGATTGCTATGCATTTTTTAACATTTTTAAGTGTGTCGTCAAAGCTTTTTCTTGGAAGTGGGATCCAGAAACAACATCAGCACCTATAGTTAAAAAAATAAATGTAGTTTTAGGGAACAAATAAGTGCAAGACACTGAATCCCTGACAGATCTTAGACTTTTTCAATCACTGAACTGTTAATTATAATTATTACGTCGGTGTACCAGGTTTTTCTCTGGCACAGAAGGTGTTAATGAATCGTCAGCCAACACTGTAAGAATATGTTTCATTAAATGTGATGTCGTCCACTTCAGTGTGGACGTTTGGGTTTACGAATGTATTGCGAGGCAGGTCGAGGGTTCAGGTTCATGCTGCTCTGTGGTTTTATGTCCGCTGTTTAAAAACAACAACAAAAAAAGACGTTTTCTGAATGAATCTTTCCATGTTAAAGATGCTACTGTAAATAGATTGTGAATATGAATGATCATTTTCAAGATAATATTTACAAATGTTTTGCTGTTCAGGCATGTGAGAGTGAATGAATGAGTGAGTGAGTGAGTGTGTCGAGGGAAGTTGATTGTATTCTCTATGGAATGTTTAATGTAAAAAAAAAAAAAGAAGAAGAAGCTAAAATCCCCTTTATTCCCCACTGCTGTCATATATACTGTCCAGCGCCGTGTGACTGTCACCTGCAGAGCCACACAGTGCAGTTTAATGCCATCAGTGTTCCTCCACCACTTCAGTGTCAGTCCAACTAGAAGTGAAAGCATCGTTTACCGAACTCAGGCTTACGTTTTTTGCCATTCTAAAGGAAGAAATCCAAAGCTGTGACCGACTCAGAAACACACTGTTATGGACGAGCTCTCGTCCGCCCCTCTCCCCTTTGAGCTCGCACTCCTTTTTTTATTGAGGACGCCGTCACAAAAGATGAAAACACAAGCATGTCGAAAAAAGTGCTTCAAGAATTCAACTTCACCATGAGTGTTTGCATAATCTTATAGCCCTTGTATGATGTTAGTATCTCTGTATTATGTAAAGACGTACACAGGCTGTGACGTCTGAGTCCACAAAGAGCTAAGTTTCACTTCTACAAACAGTTTCAATCGGCAGAAATAATCTCATTGATTAATGGAACCTAGCCAAGTGGCATTTATTAAAAAAACTGGAGACCATGTTCTAATGTAAGTTGCTCTAATGCTGCTTATGAGTGACATCCAGCCGATTCACTGCGTACATGAATGACATGGTGTGAAAATAATTGATAATAATTAAGGACTAAAGTGTAAAGGATTGTTGTTTTTTTCCTTCCTGACCTTGACATTTATTACATTCATTTACCTAGTTAGCAGTAGCCCAGCCTTTTCTCCTAGGAATTACATTTATAAACAAATTTTTGAAACAGCAATTTGTTTGAGGGAAACTTAATGCAGAGCAAACCAGGAACCCTCTTGCTGTGAGGCGACAGTGCTAACCACTGCAAATCAATTTCAAACCAAAGACCAATTTCTTGATGTAAAACAAAATATAAAGTATGTTAACTTAAGTCAGGACCAACCAGTTTCAACCAATAATATCATGACATCCGCTCATCAATTGATTTGCAACTTTAAGCTGCACAGAGCTAAGATTCAGTAGTTAGCTAGCTAGCAACAGCATGGTACGCTGGTGTGTCTTTGTTTCCCCAAAATACTGTGGTCATCACGGGCTCTCTGGTTAGAATTTTTTCCACATGGAGGAAAGTGGTGTCTGTGACAGCTCCAGAATATGCACAAGGCATTTTACAGTGGACTGCTGCAGAAACAGGAGCCTATGGTGGCCTTCATCTCTCTCTCTCACTGACGGGCGCCACTATCCCATCACTGGATATACTCCAGTTACACTGTCGGGACCTCGCTGTTTTGACACCCAGTTTTAAATGATCAAATCAAATTCTTCCCAATGCTATATCCCACCTGCCTGTCCTGTGTCACTTGGAAATTCATTATGAAACCCACAATACTGACGCTAGATACTCAAGAAAAGCTGTTTGATCCGGACTTAAACCCAAGTGCTTTTGTTGACCTGGTCGCAAACCAAGTATTACAGTGTCACAATCCTGCACTTTGTGTGGCCGTCATTCATCTCGACCGCCTCGCTGTGACACACGCATGGTACATAAATGTAATGTTTTATTAACTCAAAGAAACTTTGTCTCTGAACATAACCCAGACAGCAATTATGTTGTCACCAGAGCATACATACGAAAACATAGTAACATACAAAGGTAATTTTTTGGAGACATGGTTGCAATAGCCTTGTATGGCTAATTGAAGCTAACAAGGCTAGGCTAGGTAGCTAAGTATGCTATCTGTTTTATCCCATGAAGGCAAAGCCCAGTCCTGTTGCTAACTTCCAAGGAAGTAAAGCACACGTCTTCTGCCTAGGCAAATGTTACACAGTTAGCGGTGGATGTAGTCTACTGCTTAATTTTACACAAGAATTTGTTTGCTATATCGGCTGAATTTCTGTCAGTTGTTGCCAAATGCTTTAGGAGTCACAATGTTAGCATTGTCTTTCATGGACCAAAAAAGTTTCTAGGTTTGTTAGCATTAGTAAATATAGTGCAGAGCTACCATGCTAGTAGCTGTGCTTCAGTGTAGCTAATATTAAAAACAGTCCTTTACCTCGTGATCTAACTCAACTAATGAGAGCAGCTCTGCCTCTGAGAATTGTTTGTAAAACTGAAACTTTATACAAGCTACTTTTTGGGACCCTGAGTCTCCCTGTGGGTGTCCTCGTCCAGAGCCTGCTGAGTTTAGCCGGCTGTATTGTATTTACTCTCTGCATGTGACCACAACAAACTCCCATCCTGTGCACCGCCGTCACGCCGACGACACCCTCATTTCTCAGAGTGGGCACCGCCTGCCGCACTTCTTGTGCTGTGATGATGATGATGATGACTTTCTGTTAATGGGGCTTGTATATCAGATGCCTTCGACAATCATGTGCACATATCAGAGTTACCATGACGACACAGGCCAGAGCGACTGATTGTGTTTCGTTTGTCTTTCTCCTGGAATAAATCCTGAATGATCGTAATATATGACTCTTTGCTTGTGTTGTGAGGGGGGGCTATGTGTGTCTGCCTCATTAGTAGGCTACTACTCATTCTCAGAATTACGACTACACTTCCTACACTTCCTGTTTGCACTCAGTATTTCAACACTTGCAAACACTAGGGTCCTTGCACCCCTTTGACCGACATATTGCCCTTATATATGCTGCACAACAGATGTTTAACAGACAGAAGACAGATGTTGCAAACACACGGAGCACATGTTGACTTCATGGGCACATGCTGGGATACATTATTAGGGTTATATAGCTCCAGGAACATATTGTGTACAGATGTTACTCACCCATATAAATGTATGTTCAGCCTCCTTGGGTTTACACTCCAGTATCCTCACACTTAAGTGATTGTGCAGTTGCAACTCAGGGTTCAGTCAGAGTTCAGATAAAAACAGCCTTGAGAGAGAGTGATCACTCAGCATTACTGCTGTATCATTGTTTTTCTGTGACAGCAGTTTCAAAACATCTTTGAATCTTTACAGCTGCCCAGCAGCACCAGTGGGGGTGTCTCAGTAGGTATTGATGACGTATTGGCTGAAATAAGCAAACCCATTCATTTTTAATATTTGTTTTTTTAATTTCACAAATCAACATATGAATTACTGTATGATTTGAAATGAGCGTGAACATGACAAACTGAAGTGTTTTGCTGTCCATGTTTATTGGCCACAAACAGCTAGTGCTCTTTAACTGGAGTGATGAGAATTCCCATCAGCCTCAGTTATAGGCTACTATCTAACATGCTAATAACATAATGTTAGCATGCCAGCACACTAAACTATGATGGTAAATATGAACCTTATACAGTATATGTTAACCAGCATGCTAACGTTAGAATTACTTAAGTACCACTGTGCCTAAGTGCAGCCTCATAGCACTGCTACCTTTGCTGTAGACTCGCAGAGGCACCGTTTTGTAATTGTTTTTAATGAGAACAAAGCATTTGCTTGTGGTTTTTGCGTTGCTAAGCGTTTCGCATTTTTGCACTCTAGGCACCCAGCTGTTTTTGCCAGAGCGCTCTGAACTCCTCGAGTTGAAAAAACTTCAATTCAAAGCAGGAAAACGCCCTACATCATCTCTTTTGTTATCATCTTTTTTGCCATTGTCCAATTGAATGATTTGAGAGGTAGTGGGTCTTCTGTGGTTTCACAACATCAAGTTTACAGTTGGTAAACAATGGAGGAGAAACTGGTGGTAGCGGTTGCTGGAGCTATACGGCCCGACGATAGACAGCAGGTTGTCAAACTGCCCCCCAGTCAAATATGCCTGGAAACGGCCATCATCAAGGCGAAGCTCCTGGACCAACTGGTGGTACTCCCCATGACCCAGGCCACCCTCTTTTTTAGGGTCTCATGTACCCACACAGATCTCAGTTTCCCTGTGCCCAACAAACTAGTTGCTGACAGCCTCTCACCCTCAGCCAGAGCCTCATTTGGTACCTTCTGCCTGTCCATTTAAGTAACTAGGTAATTATTACTGTCAAATAACTAAAATTAATAAACGGTAGATTGATGACATGGGAAAGTTAGAACAAGGAGATGGCATTCACTTTAAAAAACACGAGGCATGAAACTGAATGCCACTGGCAGAAAAAAAAACCCTGCTGTGCCTGTTATTTTGTTGCCAGGCAGCCATCACATCCTTACACTAACCTTCCCATGTATCAATCTACTGTTTTTTTCCCCACAGTAATTAGTATCTAGTTCCTAAAATGTTCAGGCAGAAGGTGCTTGCTGTAGCTCTCGTTGAGGGTGAGAGGCTGTCAGCAAATAGTTTGTTGGGCACAGGGAAACTGAGATCTGTGTGGGTACATGAGACCCTAAAAAAGAGGGTGGGTCATTGGGAGTACCATCAATTGGTCCAGGAGCTTCGCCTCCATGATGGCCTTGACAACCTGCTGTCTATCGTTGGGCCATATAGCTCTGGGTATCTAGCAACAAGTACCACCAGTTTCTCCTCCATTGTTTACAAACTGTAAACTTGTTGTCGTGACCACCACAGAAGGTCCGCCTCTCAAATCATCTGATTGGACAATGGGAAAAAAGATATGAAGAAAGAGATGATGCGAGGCACTTTCCTGCTCTGAGCTGAATTTTTTTCAACTAGAGGAGTTCAGAGTGCTCTGGGAAAAACACCTGTGCCTAGAGCCTTAAATGTGAGGTGCGACAATTACATAAGGGACCTCCAGCTGCTAAAACGTTATCTGTGTGATTGGGGCCTTAGTCTTGCTCTTTTTATACATTTACACAATAACACGAATTTTGGCTTCTCCTCCATCTTAAAGCATTTGGTGGAGAAGAAAACAGTTAGTGGGAGGTGATGTATCAATATAAGACAGAAAAGCTGCAGGCTACTTCCTGTCCTTGTATTCCCTTTTAACACTGTAGTTAATATATTAACTAATATATTGTACTGTAACAATGCTTACATTTAAAAGCAGTTTCAATTGAGGGGAAGCTACTGTAGCTTGAGATGATGTTGAGTTTTCCATGCTGAGCAGTGTTAGTCCAAAAGTTTGAATACCTTTCTTCATGTATTTAATGTAACGGGTGATATGCTTTAACATAGCAGCAAACAACTGAGTCACCGGCTCAGGCACCTCCATGTTGACAGCTGTGTGCAGACAACCTCTAAATCATAGATACACTCTGAAAATCTTATGGAGCTCCTTTAAAATTGGTGTTTTATTGGCAGAGTTTGGGCTGGTGGAGCTTCATCATACTTCCTCTGCTTTTCCCTCCGTCTCAGTTGGAGCTTTTCCTCCTGACTGCCTGCCTATCTCGCTTCACCACAGAGGAAAGCACGCACACATGCATGCACATACACATTCAGTGCTTGTTGAAAAATATTCATCCCTCTGACACACACATACACACACACACACACGGGCGCGCACTAAAGCACTGAAATGAAAATTGTGAAATCAAAGTATTTTACATCCCTTTGACACAACATGCACACGTACAACATCAAGTTCAAACACAGTCGTATACACACACACACACACACACACACACACACACACACCAAAGCAGTAGAATTGAATTTCTTAAATCAAAATTGCCTGTCACTTTCACACATGCTGATACAAACACCGCTTGTTGACTTTGGCTGTCAAGCTGTAAGTGTGTTTGTGCTCGGAGTCACAGATCTCTGCTTCTTAAACTGATTTCTCCTCATCTTTAATTCAGGGCTTCACCCTCACATCCTCCTCTTTAGCTTTTCTCTCACTGCGGGCTTTCGTCCCCTCCTCTCCCCTCTCTCCCCCGCAGTGACATGTTGTTTTGTTCTTTACTAAGCAGCATATGTATATTCCATAAAACTAATTAGAGGCCAATCATCTGAAACAGTGAGATAACACACAGTTATGTGTGTGTGCTGGTAAATCTGAAGTGTGCGAAGACCGTCCGTGTCGTTGGACAGACAGTTCTTAATGCAAACAGCAGGGGGCGATGTGATGTTTCCCTCTAATGTCCCACTGTCTCTTTGCCAGTAGTTAGTAAACTCAAAACTGAACCAAACTTTAAACTCTGATGGAAATCATCTCACAGGATCACACTAGTAATTACACTAGTAATGACTTCAAATTTTTACTTTGAGGGAAAAAGGCTTCTGTACAAGATTATGTTCTTTCAGAAGCAGATACTTAACATCTCATCTCAACATCCTCTCTCCCTCTGCCAGATGACAGTGAATTAGGCCCACAACTGTCCTACTGCTCTGAGGTCAACTAGCTCTTTGTGTAGAGGTGACTGTCTGTGACATGCATCCAGTGTATGGTGTCACAATAATTAGAAGTGGAGTAATCACTTAGTTTCAAACCGCTAGCTCTGCCACCACTGCTGCCATTTCAGTCATAGATTATATGGATGTTTCCCAGCTGCTTATGCCAGACCTTCTTTAATTATTTTTTTGTTTTCTCTTGGCTTGAATTGCTCATCATACTGTGCAATACTTTATACTTTATATATTTTACACATTTGCTTCAATCAAAGATGTGGAATTTTTGTCAAGAAAAGCTTACAAATAAATACCTTAAAGAGGACCTGATAGGCGTTTGGGGTTTTTCCTTCTTCTTCAGAGTTTTATATTGCATTTTTATCCATCTATAAGGTCTGCAAAGTAAAAAAGAAGCCCAAAGTCCAGGCCAAAGGGAGCTCTCTCTGCCCACAGACACACTGCCTGAAACGTTTGCTTTCCTGCCTTCACTTCCGTAACTTGGTTGCATCACTATGTGACACATTTTTAATGAACACAATGCCCGCCTGCGGGCCACTGAGCTGTGCCTCCAAACAAACCTACTTAGAGCAGAGCTGGGGGAGCAGGCTGCAGAGTTTAAACTGTAATTGCATGTGGAGGAGACGCTGCTTTTTTTCAGTGCAACTGCAAATTACCCTTGTTTGGACTGCCAAAGGAAGAAAATATGTTGGAGTGGTTGGAGTTTATTTTTAACACTATTCTTCAACAATATAACTCGGACATTTTATTGTATTCCCTCCATTTTCCTGAGGGCCGCTTCACTTGCCAGTTTGTGAAGTTGCCCTCAGGAAAATGGAGTTGTTGTCAGCAAACAGCTGCACAGGGCTACTCTGTGGGAGCAGCCCGAGAAGCAAAGGTATATAAGTACTTTGTATACATACATATAAATATATATATATATATATATATATATTTATACAACAGTTAGTTCCAACCGAGTAATTTGTTTGGACGAGGGCATACCG
>NC_065528.1:9745315-9775555 GCF_006386435.1 Epinephelus moara
TGGATATTTTCCCCAAAATTACATTTGAATTAAATTATGAGTGGTCGTCAGGAGAGGATGTGGAAAAGCAAAGCCAGGACTCTTCTGTGCAGACCTCCAGGTGTGTTTGTGTAACATCAGCCGACCTCGACAAACTGGAGAGGAGCAAAAATGAAGCGAACACAGTCAGGAATTATTAATGATCATCTGATGAGGAACTGATGAGGATGAGGGAGAGTGGAAGCTGAATCCGGCCGTGCCAACATCCAGGTTTGCCAACGTTTCATCAGCCGAACTGGACGAAGTTACACAGTTGCAGATCAATGTAAATACAAAGTAGCTTGTGAGTTCCTGGTGTGTGTGCTGCATTGCCTGGCAACAGACTGGGGGAACTGTTTTTTTTCGCGGAGCTACATAACATACTTAAATAATTTATTTCATCACCTTTTGTTAACATTTCCTTACTCAGCATTGCTCTTTAAGCTGTTGTTGAACTGTTGTATAAAAGCCTGCGGCCTCGTGCCTACGACCGAATCACAGCTGTGACGATATACAGTACACATCACTCCTTCTCGTGTGATGCTGCTTAAATATATGTGTGTATATATATACAGTACTGTGCAAAAGTTTTAGGCAGGTGTAAAAAAAAAAAAAAATCTTTATCAAATTAGTATTTGGTGTGACCACCCTTTGCCTTCAAAACAACATCAATTCTTCTCGGTACACGTGCACTTAGTTTTTGAAGGAACTCAGCAGGTAGGTTGTTCTAAACATTGTGGAGAACTAGAGAATTGGAGAATTGAAATCCTTTTCGCAGATGATGTGGTTCTGTTGGCTCCATCACACCGTGACCTCCGGCATGCACTGGAGCATTTTGCAGCCGAGTGTGAAGCAGTTGGGATGAGAGTCAGCACCTCCAAGTCTGAGGCCATGGTCCTCTGTTGGAAACCGGTGGTTTGCCCTCTCCGGGTTGGGGGAGAGTTACTGCCTCAAGCGAGGGAGTTCAAGTATCTTGGGGACTTGTTCACAAGTGAGGGTAGAATGGAGCGTGAGATGGATCGGCGGGTCGGTGCGGCTTCTGTGGTGATGCGGGTGCTGCGCCGGTCCGTTGTGGTGAAGAGGGAGCTGAGCCGGAAAGCAAAGCTTTCAATTTACTGGTCCATCTATGTCCCAACCCTCACCTATGGTCATGAACTCTGGGTAGTGACCGAAAGAATGAGATCGCGGATACAAGTGGCCAAGTTTCCGAGTTTTCTCTGTGGGGTGGCTGGGCTCAGCCTTAGAGATAGGGTGAGGAGCTTGGACATCCGGAGGAAGCTCGGAGTAGAGCCACTGCTCCTTCGCGTCGACAGGGGTCAGTTGAGGTGGCTCGGGCATCTGATCAGGATATGCCTTCTGGGCGCCTCCCGCTGGAGGTGTTCCGGGCACGTCCCACTGGTAGGAGACCCCGGGGCAGACCCAGAACACGTTGGAGGGATTACATATCTCGCCTGGCCTGGGAACGCATTGGGGTCCCCCAGGAGGAGCTGGAAAGTGTTGCTGAGGAGATGGATATCTGGGATGCTTTGCTTGGCCTGCTGCCCCCACGACCCGGCCGCCCTGGATAAGCAGATGAAAATGGATGGATGGATAGAACCAATATATTTCCTTTTTCTTTTTGGATTCTTCATTCACCATGGAGGCATGCTAGAAAAACGTATTTTTTTTCCGTGAATTCAGCATAACACAAGGTCAGTAACTGATATACAAATGGTCATTTGGGGAGTGAAGTATTCCTTTAATTGCATAGAAATTCTCAACCGATCCTCATTCAACGATTCGTACAATATCATACTAATTAGTGCCCCACAAATGATGTTATGTTATTTAAAAAAAAAAAAAAAAAGTTAGAGAGGTTAGGTTTAGGCAAGTGAAGTTATTGAGGTTAGGCTAAAGAAAAGAAACATTGCAACAACATACCTTAAAATGTTCACACAGTTGGGACACCCATTAGCTCACCTGGTAGAACAGGTGCCCCATGTACAAAGTCTTTGTCCTTGCCACAGCGGCTGCTAGTTTGATTCCAACCTGTGGCCCTTTGCTGCATGTCATCCACCCTCTCTCTTCCCCCTGATGCTAAAACAACTGTCCCATCAGTTAAACACAAAGAAGCCCAAAAAATAAACACCAATCTTGTGGGGAAAGTCCAACGTTTTGTGACCCATACACCACCCCAACCTTTGAGCAAACAAGACTGCTTCCGTCTTTATTGTTTACTCCTATCAGCACATTGATCACGTGATGGCAGCCTTCCCAAACATGTGGATTATACAAGAATAACTGGCTCATGATTACGCAGTATATGTACAAATTTTGGTGCAATCCTTTTAATAGGAAAACATACACCAAGTGCAGGAGACCAGCCTGAAATTACGCACTCAGTGGCTTTAATCACCAGACTAAATATTACATTGTATGTTTCTGCAGACTGTGATTATGTTACATTTGTTTGTCTCATATGTGGCCGACATGTTGAAATCATGTGTTTCTTTACCCTTTAGTTGTCTATTGTATGTGGTGACAGCACTGTGGTTAACACATGGTTATGCTTAGCCACAAAAACCATGTAGTTGGGGTTAGGAAAACATAATGTCTGGGCTTCAAATACCCAGTGTGGTAACTACAAGCACAGCTGGAAATGTCTCGAACTCTAGTTAAAAAATACATTGGCTGCTGCAGAGTTTGCAAAGATATAAAGTACTTCCTGTGCCTGTGTTACTTGCATGCTAACTAAGCATATACCAGAAGATGAAGGTCTGCTACACCTTGTTATTTTAACATCTTCATCACAACTGCAGGTCATAATTCATCCATCATCCATCACCTCATCATCACCTCACCATCACTGAGCGTTTGAACATGTGCCACATGAGAGAAGCTGCAATTTAGCTTTTGATGAATGCACCTCTCTCTCTTTCTGCATCCTTCTCCATCCACCCTGCCTCTCGTTTTGTCATCATTTGGTGATTTGTTTTCCTTGCATTCGCCGAGGTCTCGTGATGTGACGGTTGCTCACCTCCCTCCGGAGCTTTTGGTTTTCCAGACTGAATTAGAGGAATATTTCGGCGACGTCCTGCTGCTCAGAACATTGCTGCCCACACAAACACATTCCAGTCACTTGATGGACCAGACACACACACACACACACACACACACACACACCGCTCTCTCCTCAAGTACTACACATATACAATGTCTCCTCTGACCTTAACCTCTCTTTACACTCTCTGCGTGATGCTGTAGGGCTTAACTCAACCGCTGAGTGTGTGTGGCTATTTGTTTTTTTGTACTCCACTGACCCAGATGTTAATAGTCTTCTCTCAAACATTGTCACGTTCACACTGATGTTCATCCAAGTTCAATTTTATATGCGGAAAAAACATTCATACAAAAATATCCATGTACAAGCTGATGTTCCAGACTTTAAAGAGCTCAACTTAATAATAAATGAACCTTTTCAAACATCCCAGAATTCTCATTCTCAGTTGCACCACTCACTACTCACAATGTCAGTCAAAGAAACAGTCACAACATCATTGCTTCAACAGGCCGTGAAAACATAAAAGGCATTTTTGAATTTGTCTTTTTTTGTGTTTAACTTCAGTTGTGTGGTTGCTGCAGGTTGTCCTACAATATGTGTTGCAAAAAGCTGCATAAACTAAAGACTATAAATGCTACTACAACTCATTCAATGACTTGAAGCTGTTATAATCAAAATGTTTATATTAATGAGTCAAATTAGTATGTGTATAGTGAAAAGGGTTGCTTATAGTGAGGTACCAAAAGAGAATTATCACCCAACTCTGCAGTTCCACTCAGAGCATTTTAGCATCTTTCAGCTCAAGTTTTGTTTTTAGCCTGCACCTTTAATGTTTTGATTTAATCTAATCTCTCTCATCAGTGTTTCCAGTTGCAGCCAGGGGCTCCTCTCTGTAATAAAAGAATAGGTACACCACCCGTCCAACACCGAACAACAAACGGACTAAAGTTAGCAACTAGCCTACGAACAAGTCGAACATTTTCCAGCTGAAGACACAGACATTTTTTTTCACTGGCGTTCACCAGGTTGCCAGAAGCAAAAGTTCAAATGAATACTGGATGTCTCACCCCAGTCTCACTCTAAGGTCATTGACATATGGCGCTTGGGCAGTTACTTGTAGCGTCAGGTACCAATGAAAAAAGGTGTCCTTCAACGTCGGCATGATACATAGCCGCTTGAGTTTAACGGGGCCCAGTGGTGTCAGATGGAAATGCGGCGGGGCAAGATGAAAAGTTAAGGCGGCATAAGTCCCAGTGGGGCAGGAGGGAAGGGTAGTGGATGGGTTCCAGCAAACACTGACTTTCACCCAGGAGAGCGGCGTTTGCGTCCTGTAAGATTGTAAAGCCAAACCCTGTTCTTTTTTCCTAAACCCAACCATGTGCGTTTGTTGTTGAAGGGAAAAAAATGTAAATTTGCGGTGTTATACCAATGTAGTGCGTTTATTTTTAAAGAGACTGTATGTAAACGTTAAATTTTCTGTGTATTTTGAAAGAAGACAATGCATGTAACAGGCAGAACTTGACACAGAGTCCCAGAACATCAACAACCAACGCATCCAGGGTACCTTGCATGTCGTATCTGGATGTCGAAAGTCTATGACCAAACATCATGGACTTTCGTAAGGGACCGCTTGTTAACAAGTTACTCATATCAACCTGAAAGTGATGCAACTCAATCACAAGAATAGTGCTGACATTTTAAGTTTTTGTTACAATTGTTACATTTGTACATTTTGTATATAGTGACTATGTTGAAACTTTATGTTTCTTTACGTTACAATGTTAATTTTATGTCGTGACAATGCTGTGGTTAAAGTGTGGTTAGGTTTTGGCGCAAAACCCACTTGGTTAGAGTTTGGAAAAGATCATGTTTGGGCTTAAAATATCCTGTTCGGTCGCTAACACAGCCATGTTGCAAACTGTTGTTAAAAAACACTCACTTTTACTGCCTAGTTGGTACTCCATCCGACTTGTAAAATAGGTGGTGTACCCCTTTCACCAAATTCTTATTTCTCTCTTCTCGTCTTGCTCCAGCATAAATGGACCTCACCAATAGTTTTAACATATGAACTTCTTTTATGTAGGGTTGGGGAAACCAGCACTCCAATAAGCTCCTGCCGTCACTGTAACTCTTGTCACTCACAGCTGTGCTTTGTATTGGAGCAAAAACACATCCTATGTGATCACGGCCTGAGAGGAGCATTGAGCAGCAACTGAATCCAGTTGTAGAAGGCAGCAGAGCTACAGTGCTGCTCCACCTGCGAGAGTAATCATCGAGAAAATAAATGTTTGATTCTCTTTCAGGAAACTTCTTGAACTTTTGTCAGTTGACCAGGAATGATCCTGACGGTCACTCTTGTGTGATAGCAATCAGGGATACAAAAGGAAGGACTAGTTTATTTACAGGAAAGTTATGGAGATTATAACTTTAAGGTGTGTTTACTCATATGTGACAGCTGCTATTTGTTTGTCCCTTACATAGAGACCGCCCAGCAGTCTCTCGCTCTCCACGGCCAGTTTTCAGTCCAGGTGGGTGGAAGATTGGGGCAGGTGGGATTCGTTAAAGCTGCATTCTCTTGCGTATCGTCGTGCTTGCGTAACGCCCCGGTGGAGGCTCCTCCTGTGTTATGGCATTGAGGTGATGCCCCGCCCTCCGCTCCGCAGCCTTCAGCTTCTCTCGCAGCTCCTGCGCCTCCTGCTCGGCCTTGCGCGCAGCCTTGCGGGCGTTTCTCAGAGAGCGCTTCACCTTCCGAACGCGCTCCTTCAGCTGCCGGTTCCTCCTCTCCGCAGCGGCCAGGCGCTCCTGCATCTTGCGGCCTCGCTCCTCCTCCTCGAACAGTGCAGCCTGCACCGAGGAACACAGCAGCTGGAGAAAGGAAGGAGAGGGAAAGTAAGTTAACATACAGCAAGGATTGTTTTCTTAACAGGCAAAGCAAACTGTTGTAAACTGGCAGTTGCCATCTTGTCAGCTGGTTTTATAGTGTGGGAGCACTGGTGATGTGGGTTTCCCAGCAGCCCCTTTGAGAAAATGAGAAAATCTTTTTCCCTTTGATGTCCACAGTACGGTTGCTTCTCCCCTACTCTTGCTTGTTCTCCTCTGCAAAGAAAACCCCACTTGTAAGGAGGGAGGATGGGGACATAAAGCGGAGGTCCTGACCCTTGTCATTTACATTTATCCCCACGGGCTCCCTACCAGAGCAAAAACACTGGGGGACCATGTTTATGTGTGTCTGTGTAACATAAATGTATCACCCCATGGACCTCCCTTCTCTCCCTGACGATGCAAAGGTCATGTGCTTGGGTAGACCAGAGCTGACCTCAACCAGCAGGGTTAACAGGGGTGAGCGCCATTGTAGTCACAGTGGAAAATGCATGTGTCTTCATATACGACAGCACTTAGTCAGACGAATGTACAAACCTAGCGAAACCTGTGGCAGTACTCTTGTCTGCTTCTCCAAATTGGGGGCATGTCCACCATCATTTATTGTAGGTACTGCACTGACTATGGATAAGAAGGTCAGACAAACCAACTTCAAAAAATCCGAACTGTCCCTGTCATGCTAAGTGTTCCTTGCGTCCCACTAGCATTTTGCTAACAAACACAGTAGAATCAACAGCACCAATATGACCAGAACTCATGTGTTGATTGTATTCTGTATTTGAGTCAGTGTACTTACTTGGATATTTTTTGCTTTGCTAAATGCACTGAAGTAACAGACAGTATATTAATGATACTTTTTTTTCTGTCTCTCTTGGCAATGAAGAACACATTTACGTCCTGTCAAAAGAACTTGCTGTGGCCTGTTAACACCAGCCTCAGATGGCTACAGAATGTGATGTTAATGCCCTCACTACTTACTTTCAAAGTGTTTCTAAGGTGTGTCTTGGTGCCAGTTTTAAGAATTAAATTTGCCATTTCAGCAAATACACTTGGCCTCATTTTTGCCAAGGGCCCGATGAGAAGATAGATATCACTCTTGTGTAAATATTTAGTTTAATATATAATGAGTAAAATGTACTTTTCATTCTAAAACATTGAGATATGCAAAGATTTAGCATTTCATTGGAGCTTCTTTTTACGGAAGAAATAGTGTGAAAACTGTTAACAGTGAGGTCTGTGTGGCTCATTCAATAATGACAATACTGTTGCTGCAAAGAGGGGTTTTGACATGCAACAAAGGTCTCCGGCTGGAATTTAACCAGGGGCACTGCAATTACATGGTATGTGGCTTGGTCATGGTCTAGGTCAAGGGAACGCCCTGCTGTTGAATTTTTAAAATGTTATTTTCATTTCTTGCTGTATGTTTCCTTCATATCCATTTTACTGCAGTGGAAGCATCCTCATCTCAAACATGAATAAGGCATGGACAACCCGAACCTTTTTTTTTTTTTTTTTTTTTTTTTTGTGTAATTTGGGTGAAATGACCATTTAAGGGAAATCTTTTCCCACCCATTTATCCAAACAAAATTCAAATCCAGATTATGTAACACTGGTACATTTTTTTAGAGTTTGAACCCTTTCTCATGCTCATAGGAAGGCTCTCAGCGGGACACCCCCAACACACACTAACACTCACCACCTGTCAAAACATCCGGGTGTTACCTGCCTGCTGTTTAGCATCATCTGTATAAACACAACTTACGGGACATGTGAAGACACACACATGCATGTACAAAATGTCCTCATATTCAAGTGTACAAAAATGTTAAAGAAAGACTGAAGAAGAGCAATGGAGAAGGACTTTCGGTTGGCCTCAAGGATGTTCTGGCAAACCATGAGATGCCTCAGGGAGGGAAGCCAGGGCTTGCCTCAGGCTGTGCTCAGCAGAGAAGAACAGCTGCTGACCCAGACTGGGGATAGTGTCAAGCAGTGGAAGGCGTACTTTGAGGTACTCCTGAACCTGGCCATCACATCCTCTGTGGAGGAGGCAGAATGTGAAAACTTTGGGGAACTCTCGTTCATATCCCTGGCAGAGGTCGCTGAGGTAGTCAAAAAGCTCCCCAGAGGCAAGGCACCAGGTGTGGATGAGATTCGCCCTGAGATGCTGAAGGCTCCGGACATTGCTGGGCTGTCTTGGCTGACACGCCTTTTCAGTGTCAAGTGGAGGTTGGCTACAGTGCCAGTGAAGTGGCAGACTGGGGTGGTGGTCCAAATTTTATAAAAGGGGACCAGAGGGTGTGCTCCAATTATTGGGGTATCACACTGCTCAGCCTGCCTGGGAGGCCTCCAGGGTGCTGGACTGTCGTGGTGAAGCGAGAGCTGAGCTGGAAGGCAAGGCTTTCGATTTACTGGTCCATCTACATCCTAACCCTCACCTGTGGTCATGAGCTTTGAGAAGTGGCCAAAAAGAATGAGATTGTGGATACAAGTGGCCGAAATGAGTTTCCTCTGGTGGCTGGGCTCGGCCTTAGAGATAGGTTGAGGAGCACAGACATCAGGAGGGAGCTAGGATCCCCTCCTCCTTCGTGTTGAAAGGGGTCAGTTGAGGTGGTTCGGGCATCAAATTAGGATACCTCCAAGGCGCCACCCGTTAGAGATGTTCCCAGCACGTCCCACTGGTAGGAGGCCCCGAGGCAGACCCAGAACACACTGGAGGGATTACATATCTCATCTGGCCTGGCAATGCCTTGGGGTCCCCCAGGAGGAGCTGGAAAGCGTTGCTAAGGAGAGGGACTTCTGAGGTGCTTTGCTTGGCCTGCTGCCTTGGCAACCCAGCCCTGAAAAAATGGATTAAAATGGATGGATGGATGGATGGATGGATGGATGGATGGATGGATGGAACCTTTGGTCCAAAACTAGCAAGGCTGCAGAATGTCAAGAGTTAAAATGCATTTAAAGCTGTGCTACACAACAGATAAAATGACTGCATGTAAAATGAAAAGAGGCGCTCATTGTGACAAACCCAGGTAGCCTAATTATCACCCACCTTTGCAATTTCTTTTCGGCGCCATGGAGCATTTTAGTATCTTTCAGCTAATTATTTTGGTTTTTAGTCTCACCACTCTCATCATGGTTCCCAGCCTCAGCAGAAAGTTATCACCACCGTTAGTTAGTAGCTGTTAACAACAGTGGAGCATTTAGCAGCTAACGAGCCAGATGTTTCCTTGAGGAGTTGGTGAAGACCAAAACCTAGCTAAAAAGAGAGCGAATACTGGACTTACATTTGTATTAGGTAGCCAGAAACACAACTCCAGTGCTGTGCAGTGTTGCCCCGTATCTGCTGGGCAACAGTTTTACACTCTTACACATTTACTGTATAAATTAACAGTTGTTGCTAACATGATTGCCATGTCAACTTCATAAGGAGAAAATATGTAAATGTTTTGCCCTGTGTCGCCAAAACATTGACTTTCTACAGGAAAAATATTAACAACATTCAAAATAGTCCTGCTAACATGTAACATATCTGGTCAATAATTAAATTAATATAATTCTCAATTTTTCTACTCATCATAGCATGCATGATTTCTTATGGTCATCTGCTCCAGGCACGCTACTGCAAGTGTTTACATTATGTAGCTTGCAATGCTACATGAAACTACATGCTAACGTCAGAGAAACCTGTAAACTTTGTTTCTGATGTTGTAAATGTCTCTTTCTTATTATATTCCTGCTGGGCCATGTCTGGATGTGTTTGAAAACTTCTGTTCGTGATTTTCCATGTAGAAAGCGCCACTATTCTCCGTTACAGTCATTCCCCAGCTGCGAGTACATTGCTAACGTACATGTAGCTACATGCTAACAAGGAAAAAATGTAATTTTGGTTATTCTTTGTGACAGTCATTTCCTGGCTGCAATGACGGTGCAGAGACGCTGAGATACGGACGACCTGGAAACAATGATGAATCATAGGAGACTGGGCTGTTTTCGGGAAGGGGGCTTAAAGAGACAGGCGCTAAAGCTGAGCCTTCACAGACAGAGGGTGAATACAGGCGTTCCAGCACAGACTGTATGAGGAAAATAAAGTGTTTTTTGACCATTAAAACACATAAACATGTAAACATGTTTTGGTAGAAAACTTAAATACAAGTATGAACCTGTCATCCGTAATGTTTACCATTTGCTGTCAACAACAGAGAGGCAAGGGTTAGATGGATTCCTTTAGTTGGATACATCTCTACGTTGCCCACGTTTCTACCTCTCCACACATTCATATTAGCAAAACTTAATACTGGAACTTTTATGTGAGGAATAATGAAGAAAAGATATTGTAAACAGGTGAGAGAGTAGAGGGTTGTAGGGGGACATGTGTATGTCTGTGTGTTTCCAGCCTGACCTGACTGCTCGTTTATTTCTACAGGCTTTTGATTCGTTTTTCTATCTGTATATAGAGACTCAGCATGAGTCCACCCCACTCACACACACACACACATTCAGTGACTTTAGAGCTTCACTATTGACGTCAAAGAGACAAGCCAGGATTTCTCCTCTTCTCCTGAGGTTTTATTTTGCTTTGTGTGTGTGTGCGTTTGTGTGTGTGTGTGTGTGTGTGTGTGTGTGTGTGTGTGTGTGTGTGCGCGTAGGGATGGGTGATTAGAAAACAGACAAAAAGAGGAAAAAAGACAAAGAGCGAGTGAGCGATGAAGAGATAAAAAGAACAAAAGGGAGGCAGAGGGAAAAAGGAAAACAAAGACGAGACAGACAAAGTGGGAGCTTTAACTACTGAGGGAAACAGGCAGACTGTGTTGTCCTCCTTTTATCCCTCTATGCGTCCACATAAAATTCTTAATGAGAGTCAGAAAACGTGTTAAAGGTGTTTATATGACTGTTACTACTGTAGCGTTCCCCTGCTGTGGTCATGATCAAATCATTAGAAGGCATGTAAACATGGAAATCTGCTGATGGAGACATAGGCCTATTCGAGGAATTTGCCTTCATCTTGTAGGTGAAGGACAAAGGACCTGAAAGAATATCAGAAATTAGATGGGATATCTTTCAGGGGTAAAAAGAAATCTGTATTAAACAGATGAACAGCCGGCTTACAGCAGTGTCGTGGTTAAAGCTGCTCTGAGTGTTGCTGATAAGAGGAGGCTTTAACAAAAGCTAATTGAAGGCTCTGGCAGAAAAGTGGAGGAAGTCTCCAGTTTATCCTTTTGGAGGGGCGTCTGGTTCCCATGAGGCTGAAACCAGAAGCAAACAACCTCCCAGCTCCAATTTTAAGGGATGTTTTGTGTTTAAACTCCAGCTAAATCATGTCTCAGAACCTCAAAGCACTGAGAGAGGGATTCAGCCAAGGAAACACCTCCGAAATCCTTTGGCAATAGATAGATAGACAGATAGTGAAATTAGACATCAGATCTTGTTGGTTTTAATTAAATTTTAATTACAGTGAGGCAAAATGGAAGGAGAGAAAGAGAAGAGAGATTTTCTTTTGTTTTAAATCTGATACAGAAGGCAGAGAAACATGGACGGGTAAAGAGAGGCATGAAGAGGAAGAAGAGGGTCCTTCCATCTCATCATCCTCCATAAATACCTAGAGCAAAACACCTGTTTTGTCCCGGCCACCCTGGAGGTCATGGCCTCTACGTGCGAGTGCATGTCCTCTAAATGAACAGCGTCTTTAAACCCAACGTCACTGACCTTTGACCATAAAGTTCAGACCCTGCAGGTCAAACCCAAAGAGAGCTAAGACACCAGACCATAACACCTTTCCTGGTTCAGTTCTTCAGTTTTGACTGTCGACAATAAACAAATGCCATAAATCCATTTAGGAAGCAATTCTGTCTGCTGCAGGTAGCGTTCAGGACAGTCAGGAGCAAGGTGCAACATCGCTAACAGGTATTGATCTGAACAGTGTCTGTGACACTCTACACAAATAGGTCCAAATGTATTGATCTTCCATTGACTTTCATGATCCTAATGATGCTGTTGTGTGATGTTTTTTCAGTATGACTTTTTCCCCAGTTCTGGATACAACTTGAGTCATCTGTTGGGGCAAGTCCACGTCAGGTCAATGGAGATTCGTCAAAGTCTAACATCAGATCAAAGGAGACCTGTCAAAGTCCAGGCTCATATCAGTGGACACAAATCTAACAAAAAATGCAAGTCAATGAAGTTACTTAGGGCAAGCCCAATTCAAGTCTCAAGTCCTTTGAGACAAGTCAAAACCTGTATGGCACAAGTGCAAGAAGCTTCAAGTCACGAGAGACAAATGGGGGTGAGTCCAAGTCAAGTTTCAAATAATTGTAGAAGAGATCATTTTAAGTCTCAGGACAATAAGACAGGTGAAGTCAAGATTCATTTGATGCAAATCATGTCTAGTGTTATTCAAGACAAGTCGTTTCAAAATTCACTGATAACAAGTCCAAGTCTCAACTCGGCAGAGAAAAAGTCAAGTCCAAGGTTATTCATAACAAACCCAAGTCAAGTCTCAAGTCATTTGGGACCAATTCCAGCTAAGTCTCAAGTCATTTGGGACCACTTCAAGTTAAGTATAAAGTCACTGAAGTAAGGTTAGGTCAAAATGAACTTGAGAGAAGTCCAAGTCAGCTCTCACAACAGTGGAGACAAGACAAGCCCAAGGTCACTTATAACGAGGCCAAGTCAAGTCTCAAGTTATTCGGGACCAGTTCAAGTCTCAAGTCATTTGTGACCACTTCAAGTTAAGTCTCCAGTCACTGAAGTAAAGTAAAATCAAAACTAATTTGAGACAAGTCCAAGTCAACTCTCGCATCAGCGGAGACGAGTCAAGCCCAAGGTCATTTATAACAAGGCCAAGTCAAGTCACAAGTAATTCAGGACAACTTCAAGTCTCAAGTCATTTGGGACTGCTTCAAGTTAAGTCTCAAGTCACTGAAGTAAGGTTATGTCAAAATTAATTTTAAACAAGTCCAAGTCAACTCTTGTGTCAGTGGAGACAAGTCAAGCTCAAGGTCATTTAAAACAAGTCCAAGTCATGTCTCAAGTAATTTGGGACCAGTTTAAGTTAAGTCTCATGTCAATGAAGTAAAGTCAAAATAGTTTAAGACAAGTTCAAGTGAACTATTGAGTCAATGGAAATCAAGCTAGGTTAACTCTTTAATCATTCATGACCTATCCAAATCAAGTCTCAAGTCAACTGAAACAAGTACAAATCAAGTCTCAAGTCAACTGAAACAAGCCCAAATCAAGTCTCAAGTCGCTGAAATAAGTCCAAATCAAGTCTCAAGTCAACTAAAACAAGTCCAAGTCAAGTCTCAAGTCAACTAAAACAAGTCCAAATCAAGTCTCAACTCAACTGAAACAAGATCAAATCAAGTCTCACATCAGTTGAAACAAGTCTAAATCAAGTCTCAAGTCAACTGAAACAAGTCTAAATCAAGACTCACATCAACTGAAACAAGTCCATTTCAAGTCTAAAGTCACTGAAATAAGTCAGAATCAAGTCTCAGGTCACTGAAACATGTCCAAATCAAGTCTCAAGTCAACTGAAACAAGTCCAAATCAAGTCTCAAGTCATTTAAGACAAGTAAAAGTAAAGCTCTGAAATAACCAATATTCAGTGAGGAATGCAAGTCAATTGTTAGTCTTTCAGGTCTCCAAATGTTGACCATGATATTAAGGTAAAATGTTTTTCTAGTTAGTGTGAGGTCACTTCAGTTCAAAACGCAGGTTTGTGGCCATACAAGGTCAGTCACTATCTTTCTTATATTGTTCCAGGATTTAAGCAGCCAAGTCTTAGTTTTTAACTGATAAAGTCAAGTCTTGAGGAAGTCAGCTCTAAATTAAGTAAAATCTTAAAAACACTACAGTCCAAGTCATGCCTCAAACTTGTGACTTAACTCTTACCGGAGTATCAAGCCTACAACAGTACCACCAAATGAAAACATCTTCAACAGCTAAACAGATGCCCTCGTTTCAAACTAAGGGCAAAAACTTGTTCCATTTCCAGCTGCCGTGTTCTGTCTTGTCTGATGTGCAACCTGCTCAACTCAATCAGAGAAGGAGTGATAATTAATGCAACAGATTTTTCTTCTTCTGTCGACAAGGTTCGGCTTATCTCTGATTCCAGGTCAGTAAGCTGTTACTTCATACTGTTGTGAATCAAAGCTGCGGACTGACACACTTCCAAACTGCGGCCTGTCAGAGATGTGGATTTTCATTATCTGACCTTTGACCTTTGGACGGTCAGCATCCTGTATGCCTGAGGAGCCAGACGGAGAGACCTCGACCAATCAACAATTGCTTTGATCTTCAACAGGCTGGGAGGTGATCGCATGTGACCAATCACATGCTGGGAATCTTTTAAGAGTATAATCAAGTCTTCTGTGCATGTGTGTGAGTGTTCTTGTTTTTTTTGTTAATCCTTTGAAGATAAGAACAGTGAGGTGATATTTTTAAATGTGTGTGTGTGTGTGTGTGTGTGTGTGTGTGTGTGGGTGTGGGTGTTTGTGTAGCTCTGCACTGTGCCAGAGGGTAGTTAAACTGTGTTTCTACTGATCCTCACCACATTCCTGTCAGCAGAGTCACAACTCAGCTCAGGATTAGGTGTCCACACACACACACACACACACACACACACACACACACACAGACACACACACACACACACACACACACACCGTACCTCACTCTGCCGCCTCACTTTTGCTCCACACTCTGCATTCATATTCACTTTTTAGCGACAACAGTATATGTACATATTACTGAAAAAGACAAAACCTTAACAATAGTTCTTGGCTGACCCCCCACCTCCAGTTCCCTGCACCCTGCTGTTTATCTGGACTGCTAATCTGTTATCTCCATGGTAACAAGATGGTGTCAGGTTTGTTTACATCCTCTGTAAACACCAAAAAAAAGCTGACTTGAGTGAAGAAGGAGATTTTTTTTGCTTATTTCTTCAGAATTTAATGAGGCTGTACAAGGAGATGGGAGTCATTTTGTTTTCAAGGAAGCAGCAAGCATCACTATGGCAACCACCTCTCCAATCATGTTGCATGTCAGTCCTCAGGGTTACAATTCTTGCTTTAGTTTTAGACATTCAAAGGGAGAAAAGTTGCACGATAACACACAGAAAAATGTGTGTGTGGTGGAAACAATGTGAAGCCCTACCCTGCTGTCCTCCTGGATGTCCCACTCAGGGCTGAAGGTGTGGAAAGGCTGGCTTCCTTGGGTGCAGTTGGAGAACTGGAAGAGGCTGGAGAAGGTGCGTCTGTTATCGGATGTGTCGGGAAAGATGGCGTCCTGGAAGTTGACGCCGTGCGGGAGGATGTTGTAGTTCTCGTCCATCCTGCAGAGGAGATAAACAGGAAAACTGAGCAGAAAGCTGAGGCTGCTGCAGGAGTTATTGGGTTGTGCAGTAGCTGTTCAACCAAATCAAGTCCAGCTTTGTATGTTACATTGCAACTGCATTGCATAGGTTAGAAATGCATCATATTTACTGTAATAAGACTGAAGTTTGCTTTGCAGGTTCTTTGCAAAATAACTATAAACACAGCTGTCAGATATGTAGTGAATAAAAAGTACAAAATATCAAATCTCACTTGATAGAAATACTTCAGCAGTCTGAAGTGTATACCTCAAAATTATATTTAAATACAGTAAAAGACAAAAGACAGAACCACAGAGGACTTATTAGAGTGTTAGTGTCAAGTTGCTATTTTGCAAAACGCATTTCTGTCTGGTAAAACGTTTTATGGCAACAATAAAACTTAATTATAGTCTGCTGTGAGTACAGTTTGAATTAGTGTCCAGCTGTCTGTTGAAACTATTTGGATAAATGCGTCCATGCCTTTGACCTCACCTGAGGAAGAAGAAGTAGGAGTAGTTCTCCATCACGGTGTGGGACTGGCAGGACAGGTATCCCAGCCCGGTCAGGTTGAGCCTTGATCCAGTCGGCACCTCCAGCATGCTGCCCCAGGCCTGGTCGCACAGCAACTCCACCTCAGCAGAGTACAGCAGCCCTTCCTCCGCGCCCTCGTACCCATACCCGAACCCGAAGGGCAGCGAGTTGTAGAGGCTGCCCGCCCCGCCGCCCAGGGGCTCCCGGTGGATCGCCAGGACGCGGGCGTACACGATGATCTCCGCCAGCTCCGCCCGGCAGCCCTCGCTCAGCGGCCGCCACTCGGAGGGAAGCTGGCACCCGTGCGTAAAAGTGTCCAAATGCGTAAAAACGCCGAGCGCTGTGAGGAGGAGAGCTGTGGAAAACATCCTGAAGCTTCTGGGAGTTTGTAAACCCTGTGGTGATGCTTTAGTGGAGAAAAATAAATGTTCCTATTTGATCCAAACTGACTGTTTAAGCTGAGTGTCAGAGTCCTCAAGCATCCAAGCTGCTAAAAGTGAGTTGGAAAAGCTGCGTTTATAGAACTAAACTCTTGACGGTCACCTGGACACTTTAGGATGCTCCACTTGACCAAAAATTGGTGAGTAAACCTGCACAGACTCAGATCTTCTCACCTTCACACTCTTAAAGAGAACTCAGCAGTCATGGCCATTTGCACAAACTACTCCAACCTGCTGCAGCGCTCCCAGTGTTCCCACCTCATCTGTCCGCTGTGGGAGCGTCAAGCTGCACCAGAGCGCACGGGTGCTGCGTTCAAGGACTGATGTGACGCTCCGACATTTGCAGCTTTCATTTGATCTGGTTGGGGCGCTCAAGTGCTATCTAGTTGTAGAATAATAAGGTTGCTAAACTTTATGTCCGTAACATTGTAAAGCAAATGGTATATCAATGAATCGTGATTTAGTTATTTTCTAAATGTAACCAAATTTAAATAAATGGTGACGGTGGCTATTTTGGCAAACTGCAAGCATTTTCATTTTATTTTATTTTATTTTTGCTTATTTCCACCAGTGTGATGACTTTCTGAAAACAATGACTCACTTATTTTAGAATAAAGACATAGTATCCCAAAATAATGATAAACTCTCAAATGAATTACTTGTTTATTTAAAGATAATAATTTAGTATAATAAACTCTCAAATTAATAGCTTAGTATCTCAAAATTATGACTCAGTAACTCAAAAAAAATTGATAAACACTCAAATTAAATACTTGCTTATTTAGAAATTATGACTTAGTACCTCAAAAATAATGAGTTAGTATCTCAAATTAATGACTTGCGTATTTAGAAATAATCATTTAGTATAATGAACTCTCAAATTAATAACTTAGTATCTCAAAATTATGACTCAGTAACTCAAAAATAATGATACACTCTCAAATTAATGACTTGGGTATTTAAAAATAGCCTAATAAGTATCTCAAAAATAATGAGAAACAATACTATGTCAATATTTTCACTAACTTATTATTTATGAGATGCAAAGTCTTTATTTGCAAAAACTTTCTCATCATAATGACTTAGAGAACATTTATTTTCTCATCAAACTGGTGGAAATGGGCTTCCACAGCTTTGGATGCAACTCTTAAAAAGTTTCCATTTTTCCGGTAGCGCACTTGAAAGCATCCAAAAGGATCAGAGAGGGAAAAACCTATCAGTCCCAGTCAAATAGAAAAGTGGGTCCTACTGATGGAGAGCTGCCCTGGAGAAGTTCTTCCTTGAGGAGGTTCCAAGTGGATAATCTGGATGAATTTCACAATGACATCACCGATTGATTACAGTAGTCAACAGTGGGACACATGAGATAAACATTAGGATAATGGCAGTCATTATTCCTGTGAATGTGCATGCAGCTCAATGGGCTATTAAATCTCTACTGCGCCAAATACAGAAACCATGATGCTATAATGACCTGTCAGCTGCTCTTGTTTGAAATGCTCCATGAAACAGCAGAAAGGTTGGCCCTAGAGTGAACAGAGCTTGTGATACACTATCATTAGGACCTGATTTGGGATAGAGTTGCTACCCAAGCAGTTTTGTTTCACCTCAGCCAGCATTTCAGTGGTGGTAATGTTTAATTTTTTCAGTTTTGCTAAGAAAACACTGCCATCTAATGGACACTGGCAGGGACAGCATGTATGTATTTTCATTTTATATAATGGATTATCTAAATAAATAAAATAGCTAAATGCTTTTGATATTTTAGATTTGCCTTAATGGGTTGCTTTTTACTCAAGTTTGGACTAAAGCAAAAAAAATGGAGGGCTTATTGTGATTCATTAATATTCAATAGTGACCTTGATGTGATTTTGTAAACAATATTGCCAGCTTTTACACCAGAACATATGTTAATAATTATAATTTATATTTCCCAAGATCTAAACAGATGAACGTGACTGTCAGGGCGTTTTAGGGAGTCTCCAGTCTTTCCTATTTTGTTTTCAAAGAGCAGCAAGGTGACTCCTAAAGGGAATTCCCGCTGTCAGCTGATGTCCCGCCCTCAGCTGTCAGGCTAACACTGATGTGTAAAACATGCGGATGGATCTGGCGCACAGCGGCTGTGTTCATCCGCAGCTACTGTTAATCATACTCAGATCTGCTCACTGCTCTGCGACGTCACTTCGAGGAAATGAAAACCTTCGTTAGAGCCACTGCGTCGAGCCAGCGATGGTTAGTTCAATGTGGACAGGAAGCACTGAAAACAAGCTTTCAAAATAAGAGCTTAAACTTGAAGTTGATTAAATATAACAGGTTTGTAAGACCAATTAATTGTTAGGGTAGTCTAATGGGGATTAGTGTAGAATTGAGTGACACAAATTGAGATTTAATAATGTGGAATTATTCAATTAATTAACACTACTTTCAAAATAAAAAAATAACATCTTGTGAGACTGAACTTAACAGAGTGACCAGTTTTTCTAAAAATGTATGTTCCCAAATCTGTCCAAAACTGAACAGAATGTGAACAACTGTAAAACAAATGTATCAGTGTTTCAGGTTCACTGTTGCAAAATGTATATTTCCATCTAAATCAGCAAATCTCGACACCATAACATTAGAAGGGAAGAAATGATTCAATGTCACATACTTGCCAGTTCCAAAATGATTTCCCTCTTGGTGAGATTTTTGTTTGAGAAGAAAAACATTGTCTTATATGTTCATTAGTACATTTTCAATTTGTAATATCTATCCCATTTATGAGTAACACAGGTTCTATTCTTATTGAGACATATGTTTTTTATGGTGACATATGGTGGTATAAACTTGCGGGGATGGCCCCAACCACAGATCTAAATTTTCATAGCTTAGTAAATGGTCACTGCTATCAAACACATTGATTACACAGATGATAGTTTTATCTATTCAACTTTGCAATAATCAATTGTAGGTTAATAGAAAGAAAGATTATGTTGTTGGTATCATTAGCTAAATTGTAGCAGACTAGAGTTGTTTTAGTCTACTAATTGCATATTTCTTTTCCATCACATTGTGGCCTTTCCCCCTGTTTCTGCTGGGTGACTGATAGCTTTTAGTTTAATTCAAAACAGTTTGTTAATCTCAGAGGGACCATTTACAACCAAAATTAAATTACATTAGTGACCAATAAATTTTTTTTTAAAACAGTATCTTTAATGGAAAGAAAACATCTAAAAGAAGAAAAAAACATTTGAATAGGATAGTTCTTGTACCTTTTTCAGACAAAAAAAAAAAAAAGTTATGACAAATTGTGATTTTATTCTGAAAATAATAACCGGAAGCGCCCTGTTTCCGGACGTGACTTGACGTTGCTACACTCCAGAAGCAGTAGCACAAGGTTGATCGACACATTTCATCATCTCAGAGTGTTTGTGTGATTTTGGAGTAAACATCCAGCCTGTGTTTAGTTCCCGAGTTGACAACAGGTGAGTTAAACATTTATTCTGGTTTTTAACCTTTGCTGTGACGCAGTTTGGCTCAGGTGAAGCCATGTCCGTGTTGTGTAAGTTACTGGTAACTTTTCAGTGTTTACCAGTGAGTCGCACACCGGATGGGCCCACCCAGAGAAAGTGAAAGTAAAATTATACGACTATACATTAAAAAATACATATTTATAACATTTTTACAGTGCGGCAGAGTGTCTATACTTCACTATGGTGGTGTTAAAGTAGTACTTATCCCTCTGGTATTCACAGTAGCACGTTATTCCTGAAGTGATCTACAGTTCAGCCATTAGGCCTATATCTGCTATTATTAATTTGTGACAGTCATTCAGGAAGTCATTGTGTGAGGGCAGAAGTGTGTGTATAAAACACCGCTGTCTCTGTTACTGTAATGTAATTAAACTAGCATGTGACCTGCTGCTGAGATAACTGCATGCTGAAGCACTGAGTCACTTCATGATGTCAGCATGGAGCATTTTTTATGCTTTGTTGACATGACAATACGTAAGTAAAATAAAGAAGACAGAGAAACGTGAATGGGTTTAAAGTAATGGTCCAAATTCCCTATTTGTATATAATGTTTTTAATTCTGACATTAAATTATGTAGAATAAAAACAAAATGGAGTCATTCTTATTTGTTTAAAAGCAAACATATACATAGTATTTTAAAGTGTGTGAAGTAAATCCCACCATCTCCACACACATTATCAATCTTGTCTTGTCTTGACTATATATTTAACTCTTGTTTGTCCCAGTTGAGATGAAACAAGAACTAAAGGATGTAAAGTGTGTTTTCATTTCTGCTACTGCACTATTACTCTTGATAGTTACTGCCATTAGCAGTACTTTATCAATATTCAAACTACCGACAAGATTAAATATCTCTGTCTCCTCTTTTATTTTCTTCCTCTCAGCGTCATGGCGTCTGGAGGCCCCATGATGAACGGCGACATCTCTCGCTCTCCCAGCCAGTCTGGCACGCTGGAGGAAACCCTTCAGCAGATGAACATCCTCATCCAGGAGAACCGAGACCTGAAAGGTGAGAGTGGGTGTGATTTAGTGAGGAAAATGTTTTTTATTTTAGTTTTCCAGTCTTATACTCTTATCAGGTCTTGCCCAAGTGTCCAGGGTCAAAGGTCAGTGTACATTGCGTTCCTGACAGCCCATGTCAGGGTGGAGTCTCAGCGTTGTAGTCTGATAGACCAGCTGGAGCAGTGTGTTAGGACAGTTAAGGCCTAATCACTATGGAAAGGGAGATAATACAAATGACTTGTCTAGTACAATGTGTATTTATTTACCTTCTCCATCCGTCTGTCACTCAGAGGCCCTGCGTCAGACCAACCTGTCGATGAAGGAGCGTTTCGAGGGTCTGTCTGTGTGGCGGCAGAAGCAGCGGGAGGAGCGGGACTTCCTGGAGAGCAGGCTGGAGGAGGCTCGGGGCCGAATGGAGGCGCTGACCATCCAAAACCAGGAGCTGACCAAGAGGATAGAGGAGGGGAAGACAGGGGGAGGCTTGCTGGTGAGGATGTAACCTTGATATTCCCACTTATTTGTGATATATCATAATATTGTATATTTTATTTTATATATCTTCGTTTGAGATTTGTCTGTCTCATTGTACGTAAAAGGGTCACTTCGGTGTTACTCAACCTGGACCCAATTTTCCAGAGTTTTTGTGAGTAATGGGAACAACCATTTTTAAAATCGGTGTGGTGTTGAGCAAGAGTGCTGCAGCTAACAGAAGTGGAACAGGCTGCAATGCAACAACTGTAGGAACCCTCAAATTGCATCCACTAAAAGTGTTTTTGCCACTGACAGGCTCAGATTGTTAACCTTTTTTTCTAACCCCTTTATTGGATTTTGCAGGATTATACAACATTTGTATCAGAGACAAGTACAATCACCCATTTAAGTGTGCCATCTGGGAAAAAGACATGTATTAAAACAATACAAAAACTAAACAAAACAAAACAAAAAAGACCTCTCAGATTATCATTATAACTGACTGATAACATTGTGGTAGGGATCCTTACAGAGATAGACTGTTTTGTAACTGAGTCAGGTCCTTTTTGTTTAACCAGAAAAAGCTCTGAAATCGCCATCGCCAAATCCACCAGACTCCATTTAAATAAACATTTATTTTAGGTGGTACAGAGGCAGCATATTTTCACATCGAACTGGGTGAGTTAAGGGTTTATTTCAACCAAACCAGAGCTGGTGAATGTTGAAACAGTGGTATGAAGAGCCACAACGGTTTTCATGTTATTTTGGTGTCTATTGTCTTAGAATTGAGTGTGTTTTACAAAGATAAAATAACTGTTTATTTAAATGGGTGGGTTTTGGCAATAGTGATTTCAGGGCTGTTTCTGGTTTAAGAAAAAGGATCTTACTCTTTAATAACATGGCCTGTCTCTTCAAGGATCTTTTCAGTAAACTTTTCAGACACTTAAAATAATAATCAGAGCCTGTCAGTGGCAAAAACAAGCACTTTTAAATGTAAATTGACGGTGACTGAGCAATTACGTTGCACCCCTCGGACTCTGCTGGACCAACTTCAAAAACTGGTGTTCCCATTAAACACCAAAACATGGGAAAAAAAGATCCAGGTTGAAAATACCAGCCTTACCCTTTAAGTTGCACTAGATAATAAGTTTCTGTCAAATTGTAACCACATTAACCCCTTAACTACTCAATGTGTTGTTATCTCCAGGCGACGTCACTCAATCACGGTGCAGAGCTGGATGCCCTTCGTGCCCAGGTTGCTCGCCTGCAGGCAGAGAAGAACGACCTGGTGGCCATGAACTCTGAGCTGCAGCTGAAGGCGGACCAGGACTCAAATGATGACTCTTTCATCGAGGTCATCAGGGTCTCGGTAAAGAGCAACACACGCGCATGCATGTATTAAAGAAAATGAGAAAGATGCTCTTGTATTATAAGTATTTCCTTCAGAGTTGTCCTGTTTCAGACATCCAGGGTATTCCACATCAAATCTGAGTGTTTTTTCTCCTCAGGATGGAGGCGTCGCTGGTGTGAATGATGTGTGTGGTACAGAGCGCAGCAGACGTCTGGAACTGAGCATGTCGGCGTCCCGGATGGACAGTGAGGAGATGACCGTCAGCCAGCTCCTCCAGTCACTAAGGAATGAGACGCAGCGGGCCGAGAGGCTGCAGGCTGATCTGCAGTCTTCTGCTGCCAGGTGAGGGCGAAAACTTCAGGAGCATTTCACTACTTAATATATCACTAAGTCAATAGCATCAGGGAACACAGCAAGTCAGGCTGTTAGTGTAAATTGGACCAAATTGGCAGGAAATGGCTGCTACATTTCTGTTTTGTATTAGTTTCTAAGTGCAATTGTTTGATTTTTATCTAATCTCATCTCTTGAAATGTGTTAGTTTTTCAGCTTACATGTTTTTTTTAACGAATTATCCAACAGAATAAGAGAGCTGGAGGAGAGGAAGAGTAATGTAGATGAATCGACACAGACCACACAAGAAGAGACTACAGAGCCCAAAGAGGATTGTGAGCAAGAGGTAAAGATATTTACTTTCTCAAGAAAATACTAAAAGTAGCAGCATTGTATTCAGACACTGTTGTTAAAGGAATAGCTTGGATCATTTGAAATGGGACGCTATCCATAGTCACTGTGTTACAGTAGATGGCGGTCGACATGTCCCCAGTTTGGAGAAGCAGGCTGGAGCACTGCCACAGAAGCTAAGTACTGCTCAGCTGTACTGCTCTGGATGGGGGCGGCAGCAAAACGTAATGCGGTTATTTGTGCTCTCTCCATAGCCACCAGACTCCATTGAGAAAAACAGTAATTTTACCCCACAGAGCACAGGAGTTGCTGGTCTACCACTGCCTTGATCAGTTACTTTGTTTGTGCTTTTGTGTGACTTGGGTTAATCTGTACTGTACCTTTAAAACACCAAAGTCACACAGTAGCACAAACAAACTAACTGATCAAGGCAGTTGTAGTCCAGCAACTCCTGTGTTCTGCGAGGTAAAATTTGCTTTTTTATCAATGAAGTTTGGCGGCTTTGCAGAGAGCTAAGATAACAGCCGTAGATTGCTTGGCCTTTGTGGCGGTACTTCTGTCTGCTTCTCCAAACTGGGGGTATGCTGACTGACATATGTAATACACTGACTATGGATAAGTACCTCATTCAACCCCACTATAAAAGATCCGTACTGTCCCTTTAAAGTAGCATTCTAAAGTACATTTAAAGAACCTAATTTTATGTCTAATCTCAGTGTCCCATTGTTGATCTCAGACTTTGTCGTTGCCATAATTGCCACTGATGTTTGTAATGTCTACTCTCCTTATCATGACGTTCATGTGTCACTATGCTGTGTTAAATATTTCAGGCAGCATCTGAGGTGGAGAATCTGAAGTCTCAGATGATGACGCTGTTCAAAGAACTGCAGCAGGCTCAGAGCAAGCTGGATGAAGCAGAAGGCATGAAGAAGAACCTGCAGGACAGGTTAGGCCCACACATACACATATGTCCACACTGTTGAATGTTATCATGCAAACCATTTAGTGAAGGTGCCAACAAAAATGGTAACCTATAATGTGCTTTAACAATTAAGGCCACTGTTGTGCATTTTATTCCTGTTCCATTAAACAAATTACAGGGAAATCTTGTTTGGATCTTTAAAGGGAAAGCAAACATTCCTCTTTGTCCTGTGCTTAGTCCTGACCTGTGCATATTTCCTTTTTCTCTTGCGTTTTAGATGTCGGGATGTGGAGCAGGACGTGGCCACCCTGAAGGCCCAGCTGGTGGAAAAGCAGGCTGTTCAGTCGGAGAATGACCGGCTGAAGCTGCAGGTGGACAGCATGCAGGCCCAGAGCCAGATGGAGCAGAGGAAGGCTGGGGAGGAGAGGTCAGAGACATTGACGGATCATGTTAATCTCAACTGCTTTAGCTCTCCAAAAAATTTAAAATCTAAACTTTTGATTGCTTTTTGACAATAACACAATATGTTCAAGTGTAGCAAGTACAGATAAAACATACAACATGACACTGATTTGCATTTGAACCCCCAATTTTATTGTCACAGTCTATTTCCCAGTAGTGATTAGCACATATTTGGACACACACATTGAGTCATCAGTGACTCCCGTCCTTCCCTCCTCGCAGAAGCAACCTGGCCCAGCTGAAGGATGCCTACACCAAGCTGTTTGAAGACTACAATGAACTCAAAGAGGAGAAGAAGAAGAGAGAGGTTAGCTTATGTAGCATCATATGAACCCTTTTAGCATCAGATAACCAAATCAAATTCTGCTGATTTCCACCGAAACCTTACGCAGCTATAAGCGTATAAACAACTATAAATGAGAGCCAGGCGTGTTTGACCTTTGCCCTCTGGTCTTGCAGTCTCAGCTGGTGCAGAAGGAGGTGGTGGACCAGCTGCAGGAGCGGCTGACTGCTGCTGAAGAAGCCCTGGCTAAAAAGCAAGATCACATTGATCACATGAAGCAGGAGATCTTCCAGAAGGAGAAGGAGCTGGAGACCATATCTGTGTTCCAGGCTCAGGTCAGCGGTAGTATAACGAATCGATGTTAAGTTAACACTTGCATCTAGAGTTGGACCCTTAGTATCACAAGCCCACATGACAACATGGCTCCCTTCAGTTTCACGTGGTCGTCATGCTTTTTGCTGTTCTCTCTCCGTGCAGGCTGAAGTTTACTCGTCAGACTTTTACGCAGAGCGAGCAGCGAGGGAGAAGCTCCATGAGGAGAGGGAGCGTCTGGCTGCTCAGCTGGAGTATGTGAAGAAGCAGAACAGCCAGCTGCAGGAGGAGATGGAGTCACTCGGCAGGTATGGAGTCAAACACAAGACCAATTTTTACACCTGTAGTTCAGTTCAGGTGGTCTGGACCAAGGAATGAAAAAGATACAGTAAATTCTTCCCTTTTAGTCTAGTCTGGTTCCTACAAGTTATATATCCTGACTGGTAAGTCAGTCATCGGACAGTTTTGGTACTGTCGTGCCACATGGGGAAATGTCTCATGCTCTCATCCTGACGTGAATATGATTCGTTACAGAATATGTTACCATTACTACTGAATAATCTTGCATAAATACATACATGTATGCAACTTATAAAGATTGAGCAGATCTCTTTCTTGACAGTTCACGAACAGTAGTTAGGTTATCGTAGTTTAGATTTTGAATTTGCACCAACATCACGTCTACGACTGCACAGTCCTGTGATTGGTCTGCTTTGCTTTTACACCTTAAATGAAATGCACCTTCTGAGAGCCCTCTTTTTCTTTTGTCTCTCCGCAGGCGGTCGCTGAACGAGATGCAGAGGAGACATATGTCACTGGGAGGAAATCCACTAGGAGCTGGTGCTACTCTGGTTGGAAGAGGTAGACATGCCTTTTTTATGTCCTGAGTAGAGCCTTCCAAGCACTAGGACTTTTACCTGGATTGATAGAGCCTCAAAAGATTAGCCTGTCATACTGGGAAAATACGCTGATCTGTTTTCTTGCCAAGTTAGATGAGGAGATTTATGATGTCTGTGTGCTAAATATGAAGCTAGAGCCAGAAGACAGTTAGCTTAGCCTTAGTCTGAGTGGGCGGAAGTTCGCTGCATAGATCAGCCTCTCATTGGGTGGAACGAGCCACCCGCTGAAGTCCCGCCCTACCACCTCCGGTTGCAGTTTTCAACACGTCCTTTACTAACTTTTGCAGTGTTTGATCTTGCGGGGATGTAGCCATTTTTCTGCCATGGTTTGCGTCCTGTAGGCGATATTTTTGTGGGCGTGTTACACCAAAACCTGTTTCCCCCCGGCAATATTTTTGCAAGCGCACCGTTGCTGTGGCACCGCCCAGAACGATTGTGATTGGTTGAAAGAAATACAAGCAGCCGGGGCGTTTTTTTCTCCAATCTTAAAGTGAGAGTCGGCCCAGCCAGACCTTTCTTTTCTTTTAAAGTGAGAGTCGGCCCAGCCAGACCTTTCTTTTCTTGAGAAAAGTCTGGTGAGCGAGACTAGCTTAGCCTAGTCAAAGAGACTGGAAGCAGGGGAACACCTAGCATTGAGTCTTCTTGTCACTGTGGAGGTTGCTGACAAGGGTTCTACACTAGGCAAGACTCAAGGAAGTCACTTGCTGTCCAATAAATCTTTCCAGCATTTAACTCAACATGAAAAAAAATTGCATTTCAGTTTTGTGTGGATTGACAAAACATGATCTAATATGATTAGTTTAAACAAATTAGTTTTTCCTTTTGACCATAGATGTAAAAAGAGAGCTGAATACAGAATTTGAGGCAGGGCCCCGTTCATTTGTGTGAAAGTTGTTAGCGGCACATGAAGCAAAAAAATCTACCGCATATAAAATTACCCAGATAATTGGCCCTACTTCTGCACTGTCGCCCCTTTTCCACCAAATTAGTGTTGGTTCTTGAACTGGCTCTGTTCTGGATTTTCGAAACTTTGGTGCTATCTAGTGAACCAGCCCAAGTTTCCACCAGGTTTGAGCAGAACCATTGTAATTGAGAATGTGGCATCATCGTAAGCAAACAGCTGTGGCAAATCATCTTGTCTTTCCGTCCTGTAGAATATGACATGCCCACTGATGTCGTCAAAATTCACAGTTTAGCTCAAGAAAAACCTGCTATTATTTTGGTTCCAGCTGAGAACCAACTTTTCGGGTTCCTAACTAATTTATTTTTGGTCAAAATGCTGTGAGTGGTTCAAATTTAGGTGCAGGAACCAGAGTGGAACTGGCTCTAAGATAGAGGCTTATGTGTGGCCCATAGAGGTGGTGCAATAGAGACCTCCACCTGTTGAGCTGGCTACTTCTGGTTTAGCACTCTGCTAACTAAGTGGGAATGAAATAATGAATTTGTGCAGCTCTTCTAGACTTTCCAAATGCTATTGGACCAAACTAATCAAATTCTGATAGTGAAAGAAGCCATTTTTCGGGGTTTTAATGCTCAAAAAATGTATTCACTGATGTACAGATGGCTATTCAAACATGCAAGTCAATGGGCCAAATGACATCACATAAAGGATGTAATTCCACTGTTTGGCCACTATGAAAAATGGCCTCAGAAGCACAGCACATTTTCTGGGGGCCTGGTTTTGACAGAGCCAGGCAAGCTGTTTTCCTCTGTTTCCAGTCTTTATGCTAAGCTAAACTAACCGGCTGCTGTCTCTAGCCTCCTAGTTAGCCTACAGTCATGAGTGTGCTATCAGTCTTTTCATCTAACTCTCATCATCTTGACAGTATGGCCAATAAAATGTGTGCTTGGTGGAACTTGTGACAACACACAGTCTGGGAGGAAATGCAGGATCAACGGCTCAGTTCATTTGTCACATTCAGCATGTTCAGGTTGTGATCAGTGTCTCTGTCTCGCAGGTACAGACTGGCAGGGGGGGAATATTCCCGAACACGCGTGTCCAAAGTGCAACGAGATCCTGCCAGACCTGGACTCTCTGCAGATCCACATCATGGACTGCATCAACTAGACCTCCATCTTTACAAGCACCCACAACAACAGCGGCTACATTAGCACCTTAATCTGAGTCTTCCTCTGCTTTTACCTGTACCTCTTCTCGGATCCCTGAGAAAACCCGCCATAGTTCCATGATCAACTCAGTAACACTCATTCTAGGACGGGAACACCTTGCTTTTGGTAAAATTGAAGTAGCAGGATTTAAAAATGTATTGAAGGTACTTCTAAAAACTACTGGCCGTGTCTACTTTGTGAAATTTGAGGATGAAGATTTAGAATGGAACAAAGTGTTGTAGGGCGTCATCTGGCACATAGTCTGTTTGTCACTGTAACAACTGAAAGGAAAAGAGAAAGTGCTCGAACCCTTTGATAAGTTGGTGCTTTCTGTCTGTCATGCACACATTCATTATGTACGTTCAGCATTTACAAGTCGAGTTTGTTTACCAAGTATTTGGTTGCTGAATGCTTTATTTTTTGAAGGTTTTCTCGTCAAAGTAAAATGAGATTCTTTCTATATTTTTAGCTTGGAAAGGGTATTTTAGCTCATGACTGTGTTGGTGGGAGCATGCACCATGTAGGCACTTTAATATGAAGAGAAATATTTTATTTTGACTCTGCAGATGACACCTGGTAATCAGAACGTAATATATTTAACTTGTTAATCAACCTATCACTATATACGACACCCGCTGATTCTGTAGTGTGTACATTATAAAGGTCCTTTGATTACATGCTGTACCTCTGTGAATGGAAATAAAATAATCTGCAAATTTCTGTATGCCTTTAGACATATTGTGATATAAGAAAACCTGAAGGTTTTTTTTTTAATTGGACCTGAACTTGATACTGCATCTAGAGTCTTAAAAACAAGCATGTGGCATCCTTCTGCCTTGAAGGATATCAACTTGTGCCAACATTATAGTGTGCAGTAGAGATCAAAAATATGATTTAAAGCCTTGTTTTGGAAATAGAATGTAATACTACTGGTGTATTTGTATATTTTTAGACCAGGAGTGACAAACTCATTTTAGTTCATGTGCTGCATAAAGACCATTTTTTCTCAAGTGGGCAAGACCAGTAAAACCATTGTATAGTAACTTATAAATAACACCACCCAATTTTTTTGTTGTACATTCTGAGATGTCTTAAGAACAATAAGTGCAATTTTAACATGTCTGAGTTTTTCCACACTCAGTCTACTTCTCACTGGCATTACATGTGCATTTTTACATATATTTCCACCCCTGTCAAGAAATGCTGGCATCAACACACCAAACTAAAGTGGAAGCTACTTAAGTTGCTGATTGACAATACTTTGCACAATGTTCACTATCTTCAAATATGACCACAATAAGTATTTACTCTCTTTTCAGAGAGCTGTATTCTGGTCATAAAGGCAACTGTTTAACTTGTTTCTGAAACCTGGCACCTCTTAGCCTCTACAAGTGCATCAATACTGGGTGTGCAAGTCATCCCTCTAGCGGGCCAGTTCTGGCCCATGGGCTGTATATTTGACACCCCTATATTAAACGTGATAATTTGTGACTGGTGACTCCTAGTGGTGATGTTCACTACCCAACTCTTTTGTTTTTTGAACCAAGATTGTATCATTTTTCAACAAACAAAAACATACTCCATCATCCAATAACTATAGGACCTATTTAAACTCCAGTAGTGTGCATAAAGCAAAAGTTTATGGTGCCCCTAGAGTCACGAAAGGTCATATTCTTAATCCTGTGCACACATAATATAATATTAAATTATTAATTATTATTAAATGATGGTATTATAATTCGCACACAAGATAAATAACTTCACACAAGTCGCTCCACCCCCTGAACCTTTAATTTGTTCCTCAGATCAGCGAAATACACGGTACAGCTCAGAGCATAGACATATATACGTAGACGCCCCATCAAGTGGGTTTGCCCGCTGCTGCGATACGTCAACGTCGCCGCCATATTGGATGTGGCAAGGCTGCGCTGTAAACTAATAGAAGTGAATGGACTTAATTTCATAAAGCGCCTTTC
>NC_065528.1:9775589-9775846 GCF_006386435.1 Epinephelus moara
GAGTGGGTTTGCCCGCTGCTGCGATACGTCAACGTCGCCGCCATATTGGATGTGGCAAGGCTGTGCTGTAAACTAATAGAAGTGAATGGACTTAATTTCATAAAGCGCCTTTCAACAAAGAAATTTACGTTAATGCCTCTCGTTTATTCATTCACACACACACACTAATATACTTGGGAAACAGTTAGGCACCAAAAACAATGTATTTGATCTTCTCAGATGGCTAAGATAAGAACTTTATTGATCCCACACAGGAG
>NC_065528.1:9778021-9858502 GCF_006386435.1 Epinephelus moara
TTTTTGGTGCCTAACTGTTTCCCAAGTATATTAGTGTGTGTGTGAATGAATAAACGAGAGGCATTAACGTAAATTTCTTTGAAGAAAGGCGCTTTATGAAATTAAGTCCATTCACTTCTATTAGTTTACAGCGCAGCCTTGCCACATCCAATATGGCGGCGACGTTGACGTACGGCTCAACGTTCAATGCGGCGTCTATTGTATGTATGTCTATGGCTCAGAGCCTCTGTCGCTGCCTCACCGTTTAGACTCCTGGGTTGCCCTTGGCAAAATATGGCGACAAAATCAATATCAGCAAAGATATATCGCTCAATATATATTTATCTCATAATTATGGTTACTTAAAATAAATTTTGTTCTTGTATTTGGTCGAAACGTCATCCTACGATACAGAAATGTATTTTTTTCAGTCAGGCAGATGGTTGGGCAGCCAGCAGCACTTTGACAACACAGCGGGGTCCTTCGTTTAGCGCCAGTTTAGATTTTCTCCCTCGCTGTGAGTTCAGATTGTAAAGAGTACAAGATTAATGTGCCATTTTTATAAAACATAACTTGTGACTTGTACAAAGCTTTGCGTAGAGAAACTTATTGGAAAAGAAACAATATATTGACAGGTGGGACGTCATTGTAAAATCCGTCAAAGTTGTACCAGAGCCAGCAAAGGACACAAAGCTGTAACGTTAACACAAGGAGCCGAGGTGAGTTGGCTGTCTCATTACCTTTGAGTAACATTAGATAAGTAAATAAATGGAAAGCTATATTTAAAGACACAAACGTTTTGATATTCACAGAGGAAACGAGCGGCATTCATATTCTCAGATGTTGACATTTATGACTTCCGCACAGGTTTATCATTTTAATTTTCTACTGTGTCAGTTTAAAGGGGGGCTATGAGCGAGGTTATGGCCTCTCCTGAACAGACTGCCTCAGGCTCTAACTGGATCTTAACCTTTTCTGATCTCTTTCAAATAAATTGAAAGATTCTTTCCAGTATAGACAGGTAATGTGTTTCGCTTGCACAGGGCGGTTTTGCGCGACAGACTGTACACTGTGTGTATGTTGCTTTCACAATGTGAGATTACTTCCCATGACATCATGTCACAGTTGAATTGTAACTGTGAGCAAGACAGAGCTTGTACCAGTAATTTAACTGAACAAATTTAAGTCATTTGAAGGCAGGAGTTTACAATGGTCAATATATTATAGTAGGACTGGGAGATATATGGGAAATCAAATATTACGATATTTTTCACCAAATACCTTGATATCAATATTGTGACGATTTATTGGTGCTTTCACAAAATATTCACACAATGAGATTTTTGATAAATAATCAGCAGTAATGTGGATATAATGACTAAGTGGGTAAACAATAATAGAACAGCTAGAACAGTCTGGTAAGTTCAGAAAATTCATCAAAATAATTTTACTGTAATGCAGCCTTTAAAAGCAGGAAAAAAAAGTTAAGTCAAGTCAAGAGAACTTTATTTTCCCCTTAGGGAACTTCATTTGTGGTTGGGCTTACATACACACGTATCCCTGCTTTTTCTATACATGTATGACAACTCACATTGCAGTATTTTTGATTTTTGACTGGTTGAATATTTTCTATATTTTGGATCAGATATTCTGTTTTCACTTTTATACTACTGTGTGTTTAACTTTGAAAACTTAAAAAGAGTCCAAAAAAATTATCAGTTGAATAAAACATCAAACTGAAAAACTGCAAATAAAACAGTGAATGTGCAACAAAATGTACTGATGAAACTGTCATTAAGCCCTGATACAACATTATGCAAGATGAGATTAAATAGAAAATAGACAAATTGTAGCAGCAGGTAAGAGAGGGCAGATAAGTGATGTAGGTAAGCTGACCCCGAATTATACAGTAAAAAAAAACCACTCCTTAACTGTGTGTCAGCTTTACTACAAATCTTACTGTCAGTGAAATATTTAAAGCATTAAATTTATTTCAAACTCTTGTATTTCCAAAGCGAAAGTCAGCCAGCCAGGCAGATCTATCCTTATTTTCTTAAGTCTGCAATTTACGTTTTTATGTAATGAGAGCTGCCAAATTAGTCTTTCCTTCACTCCACAGAATAATCTTAAGTGTCTGCCTTCTTGTAGGTCGTCAGGTCATCTGAAATCAGCACCACCAGTAACATCTCTAAAATGGACAGTAGGTATCATGAGATTTAAAACACATTAAAGTACATCTTTATGAATAGGTCAAAACACAAGTCAATTTATGTCTCCTTTGTCCAGGTGATGATGGTCTGGATGGTTTGGATGGTTTGGACATTTTGACATCGCTACTGGCTGAGAGCGAGGGAGTCGGAGAAGAACAAGGCAATCAGGAAAAGGCAGATGACTTGGACGACCTGTTTGATGGCGACAGTGATGAGGGGGAAGAGTACAAAGAGGGCCTTGAGGAGGAAGGTCAAGATGCAAAGGCAGAGGACGCACTGTCTGATCTCTTTGGAGATGTGGACGACATTGAAAATGAAGAGAAAGACACTAAAAGAAAAGGAAGTGGTGGAGAAGCCTGTGGGAGCCTGGACAGCTCCAAAGAGGATTTACAAGGTTTGTGCCGCTGTGGTCCATCCTCTAATCCTCTTATTCTTCTTGATGATGTTTACTAATGGAGCTTTCCTCCTTCAGACCAGCTGAGGCGCATGCAGGAGCAGATGCAGCGGTTACAGCAGCAGCTGGAAGCAAGTCAGAAAGCTTCCACATCATCTTCCACTCCAGTCACGACTGCAGGGAGCTCGGCTGGTCCCAAACCAATGACCCCCAAACCGACACCCCCTCGACAGCCGACCTCCAAACTGACCCAGGCCAAACCAGCCTCTACCACACAGAATACCAAGACACAAGCAGGTAAACATTGTGTTGTTCACCAGCCACAGAGGTTTACAAGTCCTGAAGTCCAATGGCCACTTGTGCTGTTTTATTTTAGACATAAAGTACAGAATAAATTGATGAGGACACAAATACGTGCACATAACTGCAGCAGCAACAAAAGCTGATAGTGCGTCTGTTTCCTTGACTTCTGACAGCCGCAACATCTTCATCTGCTCCAGTCACAGGAGGAGGTCTGAAGCTCCAGGAGTCCTCTGACTTTTTTGACCAGCTGAACAATGCTGACTCCTTCAAACGCAAACCCAGGGTAGCTCACAATCCCAAAGCCAGCACATCGCCGGGTAACACTTACACCCTTATGCAGTTTATTTACGTAAACCACAGTTACTGAGAGAATTTTGTTTGTACAAAAATGCTACTTGTGGATTTATATAAATGTATTTTTTTCACTGTTTCCTCCTTAGAAGACAGAGGGCCACTGGTGGAGATAAAGATCGGCAGCTCCTTCCAGCCAGTAGAGAGCACCAGCAAGGTCTACAAACCTCTGCGTTCACCGTCAGCCTCTCAGAGCAGTCCTGCACCAGCTGCGCAGCCTAAACCCTCTTCTCTTCCTGCCCTTCCTAAAGATGTGGGTGTTGAGAAATATTCAGGACTGCGACTCAGGTAAGGATACTGAAGCGATAGAAACACAGGCTTTTTATTAGAAATCAGCAGCTAAATCCTGAATTTGGGTCTCATACACACAAACAAAGTGTTTCAGTCTGAATCTTTTCTCCATTTCAGAAAACCACGCGTTTCCTCCAGCGAAATGGACCGCAAGATGGCCGACCGCCGCCTGATCCGTCTGTCACAGGTGCCGGAGCGAATGGCTCGGGAGAAACTGGAGGACAGCGACTGGGTGACCTTCGCTGTGCTGGTCAGCAAGGTCACACCACAAAGCAGCAGCAGTGTAGGTCTACATTTACACCCTCCATCTCTGAAGTCTAGTTTGGAATGGACAAATAGATTTCTCCTGCCTGTTTAATAAATCAAAAATGTTTTGCCGTAGTTTATATTCCTTTTCCATAGTATACAATGCCATGTTTGCTGTTTCTCCAAGATTTTTTTAGGTACTAAAGCCCCTGCAACATGTCTTGACTGTTCTTGTTTCACATGAGAGTTATAGTTTTGTTTCCATTCCATACAGACATATCTCTTAATGAATAGAGGCGATATATCATAGGTGGAATGATTTATAGCAAGTGTAGTTCAGTAACAGACTTTCCTCAGGTGGTAACGTCAAATCTTGACTCATGGGAAATCAAAGTGATTTTTGTCATTGGACACAACACTGAAATTCATCAAGCAAATCTTAAAATGTTTCGGAAACACTGCGTTCTGTCACATTATTGACTGAGTGCTTCCTCTCCACAGGGCAAAACCTTCAGCATCTGGAAGCTGAACGACCTCCATAACCTGGAAGTGTTTGTGTCCCTGCTGCTGTTCGGCGAAGTCCACAAAGAGCACTGGAAGACGGAGCCGGGCACCGTCATTGGACTCCTCAACCCGAACCCCATGAAGCAGAAAGATGGATATGACGGGGTGAGTGGACAGTTTGACCTGTGTATAATGCACGTATGATAGAAAACCAAGTGTTGTTACTGTAGACACCAGTGTTTCCTTATTATCTCCATGTTGTTGCAGTCATTTTATAGTTTATTACATTTACATCAGTGTTTTGTCAGTGTCAAGAGCCTCAAGTCACTCCTGCCAATTAGATGTCACATCATAATGTGGATAAATTCATCATCATAATTACCGTCTGCCAGAATCTGAATTCAACATTATTGAAGTAGATTAATTGATTTTGCTGATTTTATGGTAATTACAATATGTCACCGTAAAAGCATAAAAGTATATACTTTATTATGGACAAAGGTAGAAATAATACAACCAGGAGATTATTTTCTGACATGCAACATCTCAAACACCACTGATTTTACAAACAGATGGACTCTGCGTAGATGTCATAAGAGCAGAGGGGTTCAAAGTTTAAACCAGGTGACAGAAAACTGGGTCAGACAGAAAATCGCGTGCCACTGTTAGCTCATTACTCCTGAAAATGAACAGCTTTTCACTGAAGGAAAGTGCTAACTTTGTTTTAATTATGTCTAACTTAATTGGTTTCGAGATTTTTTTGTCACTGACTGGTTTGGCAACTGAAGCGTCAGCCAATTAAAGCAGAAAACGGATCGGTGGTGTTGGTGAAAATTGCCAGTAAGGTTGCCAGTGTCGGCGTTGCATGACAAACAGAGATGTTAAGAGAGGAATGTGGCGAGGAAAGCCAAGCTGTTCCCAACTGCACACCACATACACACACACACACACACACACACACACACACACCCTCACACCCTTACCACCCACATAGGGCCGTTCAGTTCAGAGCCTCTGATCTCAGAAAACAGAAGGAAGGATAATTGATCTGCACTGCAGTCACAGTTTGGACGCAGAAGTCCTTTGTGACTCCAGAGGGAACTGTGTGAAATCTGACAAACATCCTCAAGTGATGTCACTGGATTTATTGTCTGTTTTTTGATGCTCATCTCTTGTTACCACTGTAAGCCGATTCCCCTTGCAGAAAATATAACCCTGTGTTGAACATGTGCAGGTGAGCCTGACGGTGGATCACCCGCAGAAGGTGTTGCTGATGGGTGAAGCTCAGGACTACGGCACCTGTAAGGCCATGAAGAAGAACGGAGACCCCTGCTCTCAGATGGTCAACCTGGTGGGTCCATCTTCTCCCATCATACATTTCTGCACATTCGCTCTCAGATTTCCTTACATGTATAATCCATACTGGGAATTTCACATCGGTGTTTTCTTCCTTTCATTAATAATCCTAATACAGGCGACTTGTCTTTGTGTGGTTGTGTTTGTTTACAGTATGAATGCCAGTATTGCCAGTATCACGTTAAGGCCCAGTATAAGCAGATGAGCTCCAAGAGGGCCGAACTGCAGTCAGCGTTTTCTGGAAAAGCTCCCAACAAGCTAAAGGCGAAAGGTGGCAGCCTGAGAGAGCGGCTGTGCCAGGACGGCTTCTACTACGGTGGTGTGTCTTCACCTGCCTGTGCTGCATCATTGTGAGTGATGTTAGAGGTTGTCATCTCACTGTTTATTGTTTGAAATGTGGTTTTCCCTGCAAGTATTCTATTAATTGTCCCTTTAATACACAGTATCTGATCAGTGCAGATAATATTTAATGCAGTAATATGTACAATGTGAGTTGTATAATGCATACCGAGGTTATCGCTTTGTCCAATTTGGATTATGACTGAAATTCTATTTGCACTTTTACAGTGTGTTGAAGTCAATTTGTGCAGGCATACTGCAATTTACAAAGCCAGGAACACAGTGTGGGACTGGGCAGAATCTGAGCTGCTTGGCATTTTCACTAGCAGGTCTGTGTGTTGCAGATCAACGTCCAAATCGAACAAACCCGCCCAGAGGACTCTGGACAAGCTGTTTGTGAAAGGCTCAGCTCAGCACATCAATCAGGCCAAGAGGCTGGGTAAGGACTGAGAGTCTCTATTTGAAGACCTCAAGACTGTCCGTTAATCTGATTTTGTCTAGTTGTATTTTAAAACAAATGTTTAAATGTTTTAGGGTTTCACAGCTAAAAAAAGTCTGTCTGTAATACACTTTTCTGTGCTTTGAGCTCCTGTTGGGTTACATCGCCTCCAATTAAAGGGAACCTATTATGCTCATTTTCAGGTTTATACTTGTATTTAAGGTTTCTTCTAAAATATGTAAAAAGACTTTTTTTTCTCATACTGTCTGTGCTGGAACACCTGTATTCACCCTCTGTCTGAGACACTCCATTTTTGCGCCTGTTTCGTTTAGCCCCTCCTGAAAAAGCCCAGTCTACCTTGATTCGTCTGCATTTCCTGGTCTTCTGTATCTCCTTGTCTCTGCACTGTCATTGCAGCCGGGGGAATGACTGTAACACCAAATAGTGGCAATTCCTACTGTGGAAAATTAAAATTAAATAAAAGCTTGTAAGCCAAAAATGTTCACAAGTGGACATGTTCCAGCAGGAATATGATCTGAAATCGGGGTGAAATTTACAACATCAGCAACCAAGATTACATGTTTCCATGTAGCATGTTGCTACATGTAGCAGTGTACCTGCACGCAGCTACTAAAGTGTATAACGGCACTTTCTTTTTTTTTTTGCAAAGATTTTTTTTTTAGTAACAGATGCTTACATTACAGAGCAGGAGCAGTTCCAAAAATGTGTCAAGTTTTCATTCCTACATTTGTAAAGTAAAAGGTAAAAGAAACGTATCCAAAAACAACATCCAAGACCAAAAATTTATGATATAAAATAAATTAAATAAGGATACTATTCCTTAAATATATACAGAGAGGATGTACTAAAAATAAACCTTAGGGCCATTTTGACGTACAAACATACATTAATAAATTCACAAATAGATCAGAAATGATCAAAGTTGTGAAATATAGCAGCACTTTCTGCCATTAAAAATCACCAATAAAAGCTTCTGAACACCACCACACATGTTCCAACAGGAATGTTATTAGAAATCTGGGAGAAATTAACATCTGCAACCAAGATTACATGTTTTCCTGATGTTAGCATGTGGCTACATGTAGCAGTGTATGTAATGTGAACACTTGCAGTAGCTTACCAGGAGCTGATGACTATATAAATAAATCTGTTATGAGCTGATGTCAGCTTGTACTCAATGTATATGTTTTAGTTATAATCTTGACAGTGACTGTGAGGACAAACTACAAAACGAATAATTTTTTCTTTGTATGTGTTTTTATTTTCCAGCCTTGCAGTCTGGTGAAGTTTCCGGTTGTTCAGATGAGTTTAAGAGCCTCCTGTCAGCGCCAACACCCGGAGCGCTACAGCTGAAGCAGCACTTGGCAAAGGGGAGCCAATCAGGTACACAGCCTGGAAATATTTCTGTCCCTCTCACTACTCTGGCTAAGAATGAATGAATGAATGACTTTTCTTTTTTTTTAAATGCCCTTTCCCTCCTTGGAGTACAAGACACCAGTATTTACAGTACAAGTGCTGCTCACAAATCAGCCCAGGTGATCTAATATAAAGTGACAATACCAGCAATCAACCAACCCTTACTGATACAAAGTTTTCTTTCTGAGATTAAAAGATCACAAAATGTCCAGTACAAAAGACAGTAAAAAAAAAAGAGAGAGAGAGAGAGAATGTTAATTTGGATCTCAGAGCGATGTTCTGTTAAAGAGCTGTGAATTTACCCTGTTACCCATCTTCAGTCTCCAAAGGTGCAGCTCCAGTTCAGTCTTTCTCAGCCTCGGACCTGCTGAAACAGCAGAAACAGATCCAGCAGGAGTTTCGGCAGAACCGTCGGCGGAGGGCAGACGAGATCCAGAAGAGGGTGCTGCAGAGCTCAGCTGGGCCAAGTCCCAGGTTGTCGTCATCCTCCTCCTCCTCACTGGGCCAGAATGGTCTCATGTCCCCAAAAGCTGCTTCCGAGGTCCCCAAGGCCACCCAAAGCCCCGCGGCCCCTCACACTCCCACCCTGGGCCGAGGCTTCTCTGAGGGGGACGACATCCTGTTCTTTGAGAACAGCCCGCCGCAGGCACCCGCCCCCAGCGCTCTCAGCCTGTCAGCTGCCAAGCTGGCTGCTCTGAAGAAGCTGAGAGCCAAAGGGGCAGGGCTTGAAAAGGAAGACCCCAACGCTGTGAAGAGAAAGAGGAGTAACGACAGTGAGATCAGCGCCCGAGTTGAGAAGAATCTGACATCACCAAATGGTACAAAACTGCTGTATATCTCATCTCTGCTGAAGCACAATATAAACCTAACTGATTTTAGATATTTGACTTGGCAGCAGCTCAATAAAATCATTTAGTTAAAACAGATCTGGCAGCTCTCTGATAAATGTGAAGAAATTTTGGCACTGGATTTAATTAGTAAAATGTAGAATTCTGCATTCAAGTTAAGTCATATATAAAATGGCTTTACTGTTGATTGTTAACCCTTACTTTTACTTTCTGTGCAGGTGAATCGTGCAGTAATGAGGATGACGAACCAGCCCAGAAGAAGAAGCGGGATCAGCAACTTTACATCCAGTCGGAGGAGTTTCAAAAGATCCTTAACGCCAAATCGCGCCATGGGGCTGCACTACAGGCGGTAAGACAAGTGGCACTTTATTCCATTCAACAATTAAAACGTATTTTGATTTACTGCTGTTGCACAAAGTAGATCTGATTTCCACAAAGCCAGCTTCATTTCTAATTAAAACATTGTAAAACATTTCATGTGATTCTCTTCGCTCTCAGGCGGAGTACCAACTGCAGGAGAAATACTTTGATCCTCTGGTGAAGAAGGAGCAGATGGAGGAGAAGATGAAGGGCATCAGAGAGATGAAGTGTCGTGCTGTTACATGTAAAAAGGTACTGAGTTAAATATACAGCCATTTGGTTCAGATATGTAGGATTCATACGGTCGTGGAAAATCTGGAAAGGTCATACCTTAATCTTGTTTTCCAGGCCTGGAAAAGTCATGGAATTAGTAAAATCCTTGAAAGTTTTGGATAAGTCATGACATTTTGTTGTGTGTAGTTGTGTGCTCTATGTATGCCAGCTAGCTAGAATAAAGTTGGATGGGAGATTTTTTTTTTCTTAAAGGGACAATGTATTGACTGTGACCATAGTTTTAAGTTAGGAGTAAGCAAAGTAAGCTCACATTTCCTGTGTTCCTTTGCTTCCAGTGTAATTATACCTACTTCAAGCCGGCGGATCGCTGTGTGGAAGAGAATCACAATCTGCGGTGGCATGACGCCATGAAACGTTTCTTCAAATGTCCTTGTGGACAGAGAGCCATCGCTCTAGACAGACTGCCGAACAAACACTGCACGTAAGGATCTTAATGTCCCTCAAGTTGCTGTCGTCTCTTTCTCGTTCCTTTAATGGTTTTTCAGGGCTATGTCTGCATTATGACTAATGTTGTTTTACCATTTCAGTAACTGCGGCCTGTTTAAATGGGAGCGTGATGGGATGCTGAAGGTAAAATCTCTCTCTGACTCACAGATTACCTCTAATATTGTCGTGAAAGAAAACAAACCTGATGTTGCTTTATATGTTTTATTGCAGGAGAAAAAGGGGCCAAAGATCGCCGGAGAGCTTCTCCTGCCTCGAGGAGAGGAGCATGGCAAGTTCCTCAGCAGCCTGAAGTGATGGCACCAGGACAGGATCTTTAGTAGCATTTTTATATTTGTATGAATCATGTTTTTAAAGTTTGATGTTGTGTTGTCATTATTCATTATGTGATTTGAATGTCTGGTTAAATTGCTAATATGCTGGAAATAAGATGATTAAAGAAATAATTTGCAACATTTCATGTCAAATGTGTGTTTCTGAAAAGCTGAGCACAGGACCTGGGACGGATCTGGAAAGTATGGAATCATATAATGTTGAACTCATTTCTATGTTATTTGACTGAATAGTAATGAATGGTTTCCTGACTGTTGGTCTAATAGTGATTTATTTTACTGAAGACATGTCACAGACGGAAAAGCACAGGTGTAAATAATAAAATCAATGATGACTCAGTTCCATTAAGCTGCTTTAGATCAGGGTCCTGATATTGTGTGACAGCTTACTGGGAAACACAGAGCCACAATTAATGTTATTACTAACAGCTGTGCTTTTCCTACTGTGATGAGCCAAAATGTCTGCTGTGCAAAAGGCCTGTCCTTTTAGATACAAGCTTAAACACAAATCCAACTTCAGCTTTTTCTTTTTAAGTATTTCTTGCCTTCAATATACAGTATAAAAAACATCATAGTCATCCAGTCAGCATATACAAAATATGATACTCCATCACTCCATGTGTTTACAATAAAGTACTGGGTTGTGGTGGTTGGATGTGGAATGATATCCTCTACAGCTGAAAGAAAATAGCTCCACTTCTAGGTATACTGCGTAAGTAGTTCAAATTGGATCAACAGAAAATCTGAAGAGGGTGTCACAATGTGGAAATGTGATCTGAGTAAGAATGGGCAATTTATTAAAGGTAGGTAACCTATGTTGTTTAGCTTTATGCTATATTCACCTTTCAATCTATAGCAAATTGACAAAAAAAATCCTGCCTCAAACATGTCAGCAACAATATGTAATTATAAACTTGATAGTTGTTTTTTTATTTACTGCATGTGTTTGATGATTGTTTCTTTGTGTACACAACTAGGTTTCCAGCAGCTACTGTCTGGACAGAGGACTAAAAAAAAAAAGAAATTCAACAGTCTTAAATCATCAATGGTAGGTGCAGTTTTTTTTCCTTTCAGAATCTCAGGACTTCTTTCTGCAGTCAAACCTGCATCAAAATTTAGAAATCATACCATGCAACAGCAGCATTATAATTTATCCACCCATACAATGAGACGCACGTTCAAGACACACTTAGTTTAAGTAAAGGGATGTGGTTATCATGATACACATCTACATCTACGGAAGCCAAGAAAGGCCATGCTTGCAGTTATTTTTTAGGCCATTATCTCAAGATCACAAGTTAATTATTTCGAGATAACAAAGCATATCTTCTTGATTTATCACAAGAAAACAACTTGTCTTGATTTGGGATAATAACACAAATAACAGCTCACTTGACCACAGTATAATTATCCCTTTATCTTAAAACAAAAGTTATTTTCTCGTGACTATTTTGTTACCCTTTTGTTATCACAAGAAAAAAACTTTGGTATTCAAAGATAATTAATCTGTGATCTTAAAGTAACTGCATACAAATTGCAATAATGGCCGTTCTAGGCTTCCATATTTTATCCATATTTTATATTCATAGGGAGTAAACCTGTATCAGGACACAAACACACTCCATGTGTTGGAGAAATGACTGTTGAGGCCAGGTGGTGCTCACTCAAGTTTGGCCCTGAAAAGGAAAAGTCCACAGTGGAATGACAGTATAAATATAAAATAAGGATTTGGGGTTTGAAGCTTTGTGATTACTGAATACAGAGTGTCATGGCCCATTGTTTTTAAGGGTTTAATTTGTGCTTATTACTCTACTGCTACTATTTTTCCTTCTCTCCACCTCCTCTGTCTCTTCTTTGCCCAGTTTGTGTCTAATATTTCCACTCAGGAATGTGGAATTCATCTCCGCCTGATGACTTCTGCAGCTCACCTCATATTCTCTTTTATTCCACTGCGCCTCCCTCCCGTTAAATACTCCAAATACCAGACGGTGCAAGCAGTGAGTTAAAACACATCAGAGGTCTGGGAATCAGGAAACTCATCTTTATTTGTCATTTTGACTTAAAGACATAAGTCAGGTTCTTTGCAAAAATAAAGCGATAATCAAAGTCCGCTGTTAATGTACTGAGTTGATATATTGCGGCTAATACCACAGGCTGATATAAAGGACACTCTGTGTAGCTTATATGTACATGTAGCAGAGGCAGTAAAGAAGCATGCAAAACATATAGCCTCCATTTAATATGATAGTAGTAGAAGTTTAGCTTACAATACAAAAACTGCACTTTTAATACATTATACAGTTTGATGTGGAGACATATTGCACAATTTAGGTTTTCATAAAAAATAAAAAGCAAAGAAAACCTTTTTCTTGTAGCTTAGAGTAGAAATATGAACATGACTGCCTTTGGTAGCTACAGGTGATGGCAGTATTAGCACTGCACCAATGAGAGGTGCTGTAGCCCGGCCCTCCATGCGACACAGTGCGCTCAGTGGAACCAGTAGTAGCGAGGATAGAGGCCGTCGTACTGATACTCTCGATACTGCTCGTGCGTCTCTCTTGATCTCTCAGTTTGCTCTGTTGATAAAAAGTTAAAGTGGCAATGATTAACCTTTTTCTGTTACCAAAGAATCATGACTATATAACGAGTGGATTGTAGTGAGAATTATCACCGGACTTTGCACTTCAGAGGAGCTTGCAGAAAGACCATTAGTGACTAGCTGGTGACCATGGTGGAGCATTTAGCACCTAAAGAGCCAAATATTTCCCTGAGGAGTTACCAAAACAGCTAAAGAAAAGAAGCACAATTAGCTTACATGCTAATGTTGTTTTGTGCCTGCTGGATTTGTAGAGGCAGCTCTTTGCTGACACGTTCGCCATATCAGCTTTACAAGTTTATAATATGTCAGTGTTTAAATAAAATGTATGTAAGAACAAGGGCAAACAATTCTTGCTAAAAAAAAAAAGTTTGTACTTATTAGGGCTAATGGTATTGCTCCAAACTGTTAGCATTTAGCTAGCTGTTTGTGATGTTATGTTTGTGAATGATCCGATTCTTCTTAATGCCTCTTCAGTACGAACGAAGGAAACTAAGTCATATTTGATGAGAGCAGTTCTTTTTAGTCTTGTGCCCAAATTTCACTGCCAATAAAAATGTTCTAATATTAAGTTTTGCATGAATGGTATTCAAAGCAAGGCAACTTTATTTACGTAACATTTCATGCAGAGGGTAAATTCAAAGTTGTAATTTCACTGACAAAGTGGTTCCTAGTCCACACGTGCAAGATGAAATTATATTGGTGTCTAAGTTTGAATCTGATACAAATCATACCCTATCATTATCCTACTGATTATTTCACAGATAAACCGAGTAAGCCCTAGTAAGCCAGCATCTGTGATGGTATGGAGGTGTGTTAGTGCCCATTGCATCATGGGTAACTTGCACATCTGTGACAGCAGTGCACCATGAATGCCGACAGGTACATCCAGGTTTTGGAGCAACATATGCTGCCATCCAGATGACGTCTTTTCAAGGACATCCCTGTTTATCCCAGCAAGACAATGAGACACATTCTGCACATTTTAATTTTCTAAATTTCTGTCAACTATATCTCCCATTTGGTGAAACCAACTTAGAATGCAGCAAAGCAGCCATAGCTACATAAAATCCAATATTAACACTAATTTACAGGATTCAGCTGACAAATTTGTGTTTGGTTCCATTGTAAATGAACTGCTACGAATATATAACAATATAAACTAATCTCAGGAGATTTATGTTCGTCCCCTTGTTCTTCCAATTGTACTGACATCATGTACATAAAGCATAGAGTCAGCCAACAATCTAGAAATGTGAAAAATTTGAGTTTTGTCATCTTTACTCTATGACCAATCAGCCAGTTTCTACAAAACCTTAGTGTGTTGTGTGGCCTGGTTGGGGACCTTTTTGTTTTCCTATAACGTCTCATTGTCCCAAACCACCAAAAACACTGTGTATCTTACATATAAAACCCACTCACATCTTTATGGTTAGCAGTTCTTAGTTTAGAAACTGTCACTGCAACTATATCACACCAGACAGACAACCGCAGGGAAGATTGTCAGCTTGGGGTCGACCACAAATTGACACTTTGATTTGGTGTGGAGTCTCAGGCACTCCGCTGTGGTTCAGTGGCTCGTGGGTGCCGAGAGATTCATTCAAGACCCAAACTCTGTCTCCCCTTCATGTGCTCTCTCTAGCGAGTCCTCTCGTGACGACTGGCATTCAAGTAAATCTTAGGTTTTTCACAAGGATGTGTTTACTGATACGGAGCCTCTGTGCTTTATCTTTATGCTTAATTTAGTGTCTCGGAACAAAATGTTTCTGTGAAACACAAGATGTTAAATGTATTTTCAGTCCTCTGTGAAAGGGGTAAAAGTTAGAGTTTGATGGAGGGATATTTCTCTATTATTTCACATAAGTTGGAATTAATTTCTTCTTTTGTTTGTCTGCCGTTTTGTCAATTATGCATTTTGATGATTCAGTTTGGGAGAAAGTGGACTCAAGACGAAAGCATTTAACATGGAACTGAAAGCAGCTGCATCCAGGTCTCACCTTCATGCAGCTCCCTGGTGTAGGTGTCGTGCTCATCCACCTGCTCCTCATTGTATTCCCTCCATCGTTCGTTTGCAGCAATCTTTACCCTCTGCTCGGCTGTGGAGAGAGGAAAGGAAAGAATACTGATACTGATAGATGAAGGTCTGTGTACCATTTTGGTCCGAACTGAAATATCGCAACAGCTATGTGATGAATAATCCTTTGCAGACATTCATGGTTCCAGAGGATGGGTCCCCTAACCCTAATGACTTTGGTGATTTCCTTACCTTTGCTCTAGCCTTACCAGAAGGTCGAAATTTTCACTTGTCCTGAAAATCTCAACATCTACTAGATATTTTCAAATGTTCTACAGATATTCGTGGTCCCCAGAGAAGAAACCTTATTGGCTCCAATGAGCTCTTGCCAATTTTTTTCTGGTGCCGGGTCACAGGGGCAGCAGGCAGAGCAAAGCACCCCAGACGTCCCTCTCCCCAGCAATGCTTTCCAGCTCCTCCTGGGGGACCCCGAGGTGTTCCCAGGCCAGATGAGATATGTAATCCCTCCAGCATGTTCTGGGTCTGCCCCGGGGCCTCCTACCAGTGGGATGTACCCTGAACACCTCTAACAGGAGGCTCCCAGGAGGCATCCTGATCAGATGCCCAACTACGTCAACTGACCCCTTTCGATGCGAAGGAGCAGCGGCTCTACTCCGAGTTCCCTCCGGATGTCCGAGCTCCTTACCCTATCTCTAAGGCTGAACCCAGCCACCCCACAGAGGAAACTCATTTCGGCCACTTGTATCCACAATCTCATTCTTTCGGCCACTACCCAGAGCTCATGACCATAGGTGAGGATAGGGACGTGGATGGACGAATAAATCAAAAGCTTTGCCTTCTGGCTCAGCTCCCTCTTCACCATGACGGTCTAGTGCCAAACCGCCCATCCACCTCATGCTCCATTATACCTTAACTCGTGAACAAGACCCTGAGATACTTGAAATCCCTTGCTCGAGGCAGTAACTATTTCCAACCCAGAACTGTGAACTTTCCCTTCAACATTATTCCTGCTTAACATCAGCATGTTAGCATTGTCATTGTGAGCATGTTAGCATGCTAATGTTAGCATTTAGCTCAAAGCATTGCTGTGCCTACAGCCTCCCTGAGTCTTGTTAACCATGAGAACACTGGAAAACCTTTAACAGAATCAAACTTCTTAAACTCTGATAAGCCAAGTTTGAATAAGTTCCTCATGTTTACACTGTTAGATTTACATAATATTGTACGCTGGGTCTAGTTAGGTGTTAAAACAAATACATGTGGGTCACCCCTTCGACTTACTGTAATGTATTAGAAATGTGTGTAAACACCCACACCTCCGTGCTGCACCCTCAGTTTGCAAAACCAAACACCCCCACCCATGCCAGCACACAGCAGCCACTGTATGCATTAGACATTACAAAGATGTCTGAGTTTTTCTTTAAGTACTTGAATCACAACAAGCTTGTGTTGGGATTACATCACAACATTTCATGTAAACACAGACCTGTATCCACTCTGCAAACGTATTTTCCCTCCAAATAGGCCAGTTACTTGGGGCTTAGGTGTACTGTAGGAAACATGGCTCACACCCATCTTCACACTAACTCCATGTGTAAAACTACCTGTTCTGTTCTCTTTGACGCTGCAAATTCATCACAGTTTCCAAAATCAAATATGATCAGCTCCTTCTGGGTTCCTTTCTTAGCTGAGGGTTAGATTATTGGCGTTATTTACTTTGGTAAGAACTGAACAGAGGCAGGATCTGACATAAAATCCTCCCATGATAGGGTTTTTTATTTCCTCATGAGCATTTAGCCCTCTAATATTGAACACAGGTGCTAAAGTGATAGCGTTACTTACTCTGATTAGAAGAATAACAACAAAAAAGTTAACTTTTCCAACGTCAATAAAATATTATCTCTTTGTCTTTCCTAACCACTTCTCCTTGACCTCAGATAAGATCATAAGCTAAAAGAGATGCATAAGACGTGGAAATAACAACCATTGCTATTAGAAAACTGTACTGAAGTCACAGTTGGTTGCGCAATCATCCAACATCTGTTGGAAATATTGCATTTACCCAATTTGAGTGCTGCCTTTTAAATAACGGAGCAATGCAGCAGGGAGAGAATGTCTATTTTCTTGGACTAAATTAGGTGAAAACGATCATACAAGCATTTCTCAGAATTGCCCTGAGTGCCTAAACAACCTGTGCATACCTTCCTGGCAAAAAAAAAACAAAAAGGCCCTTAAAACACTCACTCAGCTGCCCCCTTCACTTCTTATGAACTGTGTTGGCAAGGGAAATAATCAGCCCTTTTTTAAGTGTTTTATTTTTTCCCAAGAATGTGGGCCTGGTTGTCCGGAGCCAAGGCCCAGTCTGGTGCTCTGATTGCTGGGCTAGGTGAAATGACCCACAGCCTGTCCCTGGAGGACTTCTCTGATGGGTTTTCCAACATAAAAGAGATGTATTAACAAGGACTTACTTTACCGAAAAGATTAACATCACTGCTGTCAGCAGGATTTTTGCAAATCTGGGCATTTTTATGCTTTCATCTCAAAGCTAAAGGAAGACAAAAATCCTGTTATGATTTTTTGAAAAGTTATTTTGGTGATAAAGTATGATGATAACTTCCTGTGTTCGGAAACACTGGAACACATCCGTGTGTTTGTTCATGCGGTCTGAGGTGTGTTGGCGTTGTGTATCGCACTGATGCTGGCAGTGGAAGAATGAGCTTATTGTACAGAGAAACAGAGCGCAAGAGAGAGCCTGCTCCATACTACCCTGTGCCTCCTTCTGCAGCCTCCAGCCTGCCTGTATATGTCTGTGTGTGTGCACGCGTGTGTGTCAGATTAAAGAGCTGCTACTGTATCGAACACCTGCTTGAGTTTTCCATTACTCTCTTTTACTTACTACTCTCTTGAACTTTCACAGCTTGCAGTCAAAACCTCAAACCATATAATCCTCAGAGTCCAACTACAAACAAATAAACCAACTCTCCTACACGCCTCACATACAGTGCTTTCAGTATGGAAGGCCAAACATGCCATATTTAAGACTGTCCACAGTGTGGCCACATCAACCACACGTAACACCAAATTTAAATAAATATAACTCACCTACCCCTATAGTCAGAAAAACCATTTTACTCTTGATCCAGCTGTTTATCTGCCAGTGAGATGATGGACAGCCCTGCCAACTACTCATATCTTTGCCTTAAGGTAGCCAAATAAAAAGCAAATATTGAAGCTCTTACCTTGGAGCTCATAGTATCGGGTTGAGCGCCGACTACGGCGTTTGAAAAAGTTGGTGGCGTCCGACTCGGGCATGAACACCTGCCGTGGTGCCCCTAAAAGTCAGAAGTCAGAAGGTAAAGGTCACATACGGAGGAAATGTGGAGCAAGATAATGGGAAATAGTAAAAAGGATTAAACAGGTATCACCTTTAGGATCGTCTTCCTTTGAGCTGTCCCGCATTGCCGCACTTTCCACCACACTGGAAACTGAGGAAAAGGTGAAATAATAAGTTCCTGTCTTTACACTTAAGCATGTGTATAGGGCCAGTTTTATAACAATATTATTAAAGAAATGCATGTCAACATTTATAGAAACATATCTCAATTAAAAAAAATTCAAACACTTGCTTATTTCTGTATCCAAATGATAAAGTGAACAATGAAAACCTCATGTATCTGAAATAAACCCAAATGTCTAGAGAAAGCCTCTTACTTCTTAATTTAGCCTGTTTGTTTGTGGAAAAAAGTACTTAAATTGTCCTGTACATGGTGCTACTGCTTCAGTTTACAGTTAAAAATCACATCTCAAAGATAATACAAAAGAAACAGCAAACAAAAATACATGTAGGAGAAAATATAGGGAAGAGAAATTGCATCACACAAGATTGATTTCACAGGCAGACCTCCATCGCTGCCAATATACAGAAGATTGTGTGGGTCGTTTTTGTCCCATTACAAATGATCAGTTTGGCACATTGAAACAGGATTAGAATATCCATAAATATAATTTTTCATAACAGCTAATAATCGTAAGATGTCTTGCCTTGCACAGCCTTCTACCAAATTTCACTATACTTACCGTGGTCTGGCAAAGCTCGATTCAAATTAGTGTTGCTTATTGTCGTCATTAACTTTACCACGCCCTGTTGTTCACTGATTGGTCCGAGTCATAGCTGTCCTCTGGACACATGTCCTGTAGTGGAAAATAAGCTGGTGTTCTGGGGTTCAGGCTGTTCTTTGGAGAACTATTGGACATCTCCGGGCAAACGTACAGCTTTTTTTTGGTCTCCTCCTCTTGGCTTGTATCGTCAACCGAAGAGGGCTTACTTTCCTGACTTGCGTGTACTCCAGTAAAAACATGACTTAAAGCTTTGATGCAAATATGACAGCCAATTTAATCCGCTTTTGTTGAAGACATTGACTTTTGCAACTTTTACAAAAGTTTTAAAAATTTATTCACATTGATACCTATTGCCCCTGAATCAGACTATACAAATGGTTTTCTATTATAAAGCTGAAATTTGAAAATAACTGTGGAACTTACAAATTAATTTTGACAGATTCAAGTTCTGATGCCAAAAAAAGGTCTTAGGTCACACTGAAGCAACAAAATACCACCAGATTTAAGATTTGTTTTCCCCCACATGAAAGGAGGACCACACATGTAAGTGCTTTATACCCTCAAAACTGTGCTGCTTATCTCCCCTGAGGATGTATAATTAAAAAAACAAAAAAATAAAACCCTGTCTCAACCTTTCTCCCACCCACCCAGAGGTACTTACAGGTCAGGATGAGGAGGGTGGTCACTAAAGAGACCACTAAGACTTGATTCCAGGACATCTTGAGAGTAAAAAAAAAAACAAGCACGAACTCTACTGGACTTGACGGCACACCTTACTGAACTGAACTGAGAGAGGAGAGAAAGATGAGGGAGGGAAGGGAGGAAGGTGGCAGAGGCAGGGAGAATGGAGGAGAGTGGGAGGAGGAAGAAGAAGAGAAAGAGTCAGAGAGGGGAGGGAAGTTGCTGGAATACTGATTGCCCAGGGGAAAAGAAGAAGAAGAAGAAAACAAGGAGAAAAAGATGAGTGATGGATTGAGGTGAATTGAAAGAGGAGAGTAGAGCAGAGTGGAAATCAGGATTTAGTAATAGTTGGAAGTCGAAAATCGAGGAGACATCACTGTGCAATGATACTGAAAACATTGTAACTGTGATACCCAAAAATTCTGCAGTTTGATTTTTGATTTGATGATTAGATTCGCCAAGACAAAAATTATAAGAAAGAGATAAGCTTTCTAACAACACGTACCATATCAGACACTTTGTTGCAATTACTGCTAGCTTTCTGTATCTGAATATACAGCAATGTTTGTTACTATGAATATATATTTTTTCTAGTGATGATTTTTTTGGCAGCACAATAAGTTTTAAATAATGACATATTATCGCCTTGTAAAGTTGATATGCGAACTTGTAACTGTTAGAAAATAATTGCCTTTTTACACATGCAGCATACATGGAGCATTATTAGCATTCATTTGGAGTTGTGTTTCTGGATGCCTGATGAATGAAAGTCCAGCACTCACTCTCCTTTTACCTCTGTTTTTGGTCTCCACCAGATGCTGAAGGAAATATCTGTCTCTTTAGCTGCTAAATGCTCCATTTTCTTCATTAGCTAGCCGCTTATTTTGATAATTTACAGTTGAGTGCTGGGCAGGTATTGGTTAAATGTGTTGAGTATTTTTTTTTTTTTTTTTTTTAGATAACGGGCTGTTGAGCAAACGTTCTCTTGGTCCAGTGGGACATTTTGCACACTATTAGATCTTTGGAATTAGGAACCATTGCAACAATTGCAAGTGCTACGTCATGTTTTGTTGCTCTAATTGGTTGTGGCCCTATCCACTTGAGTCCAAAGGTTTGGTCTACGGCTGTTGATGATATGCTTTAGAAATAAAAAGAGAGCTGAGAAGATCCAGACTAACTTTTGTGATGTCAGGCTAGTAGTGAACAGCTGTCTGCTGTGGCCACAGTAAGGGTTAATGAGAGCAGTGAGAATGAACCAAAACAGTAAGGCTGTAGTCCAGATGACCAAAATAATTTGCTGAAAGATGCTAAAATGGTTAGTAGAGCTGAGAGGAACTGCAGAGTTGGTGATTATTATCTGTGGGTTTAACACAATGAGAGACCCCTTTCACACTGCACAGTCATCTGACCCATTGTAAATGTAAAAGTATTGATTAGAACAGCTTTAAAAATGCGGAAGTTGAAGTGAATTATATCCAACCTTCTGTTTCCAAGTTAGTAGTTTTTTTTTTAACACAGAATCCAGAGTTGAGGAGCAACAGGAAAGTGTTATCAAAGGACTTTGCCTCTGTTTCTAATTCCGTGAAATTCAAAGGGGGTCCGGATGGAATATAACAAGAGGTTTGGTGGTTTTGTGACTGCTGCATTATATTAAGTAATCACACCAGCAGGCTGAGCCACAGATTCTTTGAAGAGAGCGGACATCAAATAATGCCACATTACTTTAGTATGTATGCTAGCAATGAGGTGCATCTGTTTGGCCCAGTATTTTTAAATTCTGGGTCATGCTGTCGAAGAGTGGATGACCTGACATGAATGAGGACGTGTCTCTCACCACAAGTACATCAGCTATAAAGGACTCATCCTGGAGGTCAATGGCCCTTTGTGCCTGTAGGATAAGGTTCATACAGACCTCTGTGATAACTGCCTGTAGACAGATGCCATGTGATTTTGTGTATTTTCTTTGTATCATGGGTTTTATTTGACATCACTAAGTTTAAACTGATAACTGACTGTAACAGGTCAGTTTGCAGTTTGAAGATGACAAAGTTAAAAGCGAAAATCCCCTCAAAAGAATATAATACAGTACTGTATAGGTATAATATTAAAGGTATAGATAATGTGTGAGGATTGCAAAATAATACCACTACATAACAACACTTAATAACATACAATTTAACAGACTTTAAGACATACTCTATTGTGCATTGTTCCCTTCCTATATGAATGATGTTTATTTCCTTTGGTAACATCTTGAAGCTGCACTGGACCCATTCATTATCATTCCAGGTAGAGTGATCTCAGGGTTTGACATACCTTATTGCACTAACCTGTGGTTAATGCTACATTACGCTGCAAGCTTTTGAACTGTATGTGCAGAGTGTTGCTTAAATTGAGCAATGCAAAAGTACATATGTTGAGTTGTCCTTTAACTGTGTGTGATGAAATCTCAAATCTAAAATGTGTGTCAGTTTCCTCCAAAGGAAACTGGGCAGAGACGACTGGCTGCTTTGCTCAGAAACAGATCTGGAGTCTGGGAAACATTTAGCAGTAAATGAGCCTGCAGTTAGACCTGTGTGACTGAGACTATTTGCTGGGTGTGCAATGTGTATATATATTGTGTGCAAATGTGCATGCATTGTTTTTTTGCATGAATGGTTGAATGTACGTAAATGTGTCTGCTTCTCCTAAAGCTTATTTGGTGTTTGGTCATATCATAGACTGTGTGATTCATATCAATGTGTCAGATTACCGTCTGCTGTGATCCTGACTGTGACAAAGCCTCCACATTTCAGCTCTTCTCCTGCATGTGAATGGATTTCCTGCATTTCTGAATTAAAGAGCTGAGAGCTTCCCTCTGGGTTTGAACAAAGACGCTGTTTAAACACACCCACACACAGACACACTCTTAGCTGTGCTGGATCAGGTGTTTCTTAGGGGCTTCGAGCACAGGGATCCAGGAAATAACCGGTCCTCCATCTAAAAACAGCCAAACCCTCTGAGACCAACATGTGACTCAAGTGTCATTCAGTGTTGAGAAGCTTTCTCTGATGCACCCAAAGCAGTGTGAATGATTTTAACATCTGTGGAAGGCTAATTCAGCTGGAAAATACTGAGAAACTAGTGAAACATGTGCTTTTATGTTTTTGAATTTGGTTTGTCCAGGTTGTTGCTGCCCAGTTCCAGTCCAAACACGGCGTAAACAGACGTCACACAGCTCTACTCAACTGTAACCTGTTTATGTTGTTGTCATGCAGCCAGGTGAGATGTTCAAAACAAATCTGAATCCTGTAGATAAGACTGCACAAGTGCCGATAAGAACAGTCTTACCTGACTTTATTTTGTTTTGCTCATCTTTCAAGCGTGATGATCCCCTTACCCATAATCCCTTGTGTTTTGGAGTTGCTCTCTCTGATTCCATAATCTAAAAACTCACTCCTGCTGAACCACAACACAGTTCTCTAGATATTATGCCACCTGAGTTCACACAATGTATTTTACACTTAGACCAATGAGAATTAAATCAAAAACACCATAGATCATAAAGCAATCAGAACATGCTGTCCCTGAATGCAGCCTCTCTCTCTGTCGTTGTTGTTTATGTACAATAGTTTTTGTATTGTAGCTCCGTCACTTACTTTGTTATCACATATTACTGTCACAAATTAGATTATTGTATGATACATAAAAATATCATGTCACCTTTTCAATACAATTTTAATTATTCAAGTTTCTCATCAAAACTCCATTTTACAAGTTTGCATTTGAACAGAGCTTGAAAACATTATAATGTAACTCAGTGCAACATCTGTGAGCAGTTAGTTGCGGCCACCAGCTGCTTATAGCTTATTGTTAATTAGCTCTCCTGCTGGTTTCAATATGAGTTTGTTGTTCACAATGTGACATCATCAGGGAAGTACACTAAAAAAATCCATTGGTTCAACTTAATAAAAACAAGGTAACAATTTGCATGCAATTTTTAAGCAGTTCCAACACAGCCATATAGAATAAATCCTCTGAGTCTTTTATAATCTGACAAACTCAATGAGTTTAGTACAACCAACATGATTTGCTTGACCTTTAAAACTTACTTAAATTGAATCAACTTAATACACTGCTCAAAAAAAATGAAGGGACCACTTAAATCACACATCAGACATTGATGAACTAATTTTTCAAGTTGAAAATTTTTACTGATGTGTTTGTATAATTTGTTGAGAACAAAATGACGCAACAATGGTCAGTGGAAGCCAAAATCATCAACCCACTGAGGGCTGGATTCAAAATCACCCCAAAATCCAAGCAAAACATTGAAATCACGGGCTGATCCAACTTGTGTGAATTTTATCATGGCAACATAAAATGGGACTCAGAAGTGTGTATGGCCCCACCTTCCTGTATGCACTCCTGACAACGTCTGGGCACTCACCTAAAGAGTCAGTGGATGGTGTCCTGGGGGATCTCCTTCCTCACCTGGATCGGCGCAACAGTGAGCTCCTGGACGGTCAGTGGTGGTACTTGGCTGTGTCGGATGCACCCATGCATAACGTCCTGTAGGTGCTTAGTTGGATTTAGGTCAGGAGAACAAGAGGGCCAGTCAACGGCATCAGCCATTTGTTCCAATGAGGAAGATCTCTGTTCATCCCTAACACATTTTCTATTGCCCCCAGGATGACAAATTCTTGAGGCCTGCTTTTTAGCCCATGCAAAATTGGTGTGACACAACAGAAAAACATCAGCTACTGCCGTCAATGATTGTTATCTTATTTGACGATGGGCCAATATAATTGGCCAACACCAGAGGATCCCTAATCATTTATAAAAGTATATAACTGAGTAAAGTACATTACAGGTCAAGGAGGCAGGTGTGTGTCTTTGTGTGTTCAAGAAAACTAAACAAGGTCTCATTAATATAGCAGCCATTTTATTATTATTGTTTTTAAAACATTACATCAGTCACAGGAAGATTCTAGAAAACAAAAACATCCATTCACTCGTCATCAAACATTAACACGTTGATATAATTATAAGGCAGTATAAGGTCAAGGCTTCTGTTAGTGATAATTAATAAGTGCTTCAATCAACACTGATTTCATTATTCTCTCTCAGTTTACTTTGTCTCAACCTCACTCTACCTCTATCACTCACAACACTTACTTTTCTTCAACATGCCATGAATCACGTTAACATCCCTTTCTGTTATAGTTTTGGTAAATGAAACAATTAAATAGACGGTCAATGATGCACACGCTGGCTGTTACGAGGTAGCTGACAACTTCTATTTAAACAGTATTTCCTGTCTTTATATTTTCTGTTAGAACAACATGCTCTAAATTACATTTCCTAAATGTAAACAGTCGGTACAAACTCTGAAGCATCAATCAAATAAAGTGATCTACAAAATTATCATTCCTCTATCACTAAAGGAAATTAGTGATTGTATGATAAGAATACGCCCTGTTGCTTCTTATGTAATCGCCATATAAATCTGCTCTCATTTCGGCCCTGTGGTTCGTCACCCTGCAACGATGTGGCAGGTTTTCTGTGGCACGTCTTATAGTGAAATCCTCTCTCCTTGCACAAGGCGGCCTCGGAAAGCCCAGATGTCCTGTAGCAGAGTTAAAGGGTCAGTTCAACAAAGACAAATCTTCAGAGGCATCTCTGAGAGAATTAAGAGTAATTTCCTTTCACATATATACAACATTATGTCCCTGTGACAATTCTCGCTGACAAAGCGGTGGTCTGCAGTGTTTGAACTCCACCTCCTATTGGCTCAGCTCGCTTGGAACCTCCACAGAGGTGGTTCCAAAAAAGCACCAGGACTAGCCACAGTTTTTGCTAATGGAAAACCAAAGAAGAGTGGGTCAGGTTGACTCGAGCCGTGCCGTACCATGCAGTGTAAATTCATCACTATGACATGCTTGGTGAGCTCAATTTCAGTTATATGTATGATTATGACATATAACAACCGTGACATGCTACTTTGTTCCTCCTGTGATGCCTTCCAAGCTCCCAAATACCACTTTGCAAAGGCCGACCACAAAGTAAAATTAGCTCATGACAGTCATATAATGGGGGATTGTATTATACTCTTCACAGATCTCCTGCTTGTAAACAACAAGACATCAGCTAGTTATGTTGTTATTGTGAGTTATAACATGCATGTAATTTTACCATTTTATAAATAGCTGACGTGCTAAGTGTGATTTTAAAAGTACATAGATGTTGGTATACCTCTCTGTCTTTGAAAGTTAATCTATGTGCTTAAGTGCCCTTTACATCAGCTGCTACTGGAGCAGCTCGGGCTGCTGCTGCACATCAGATGGATCACTGGGAGTGTGTCCAGCAAACATTGACTTTCAAAATGTCCCCATATTGATTTCACTAGAAAACATTCCTCTCCTTGCACCTAGGCCTGCCATGATAGCTACTTTTGGTAGATGATATGTTGTCCCAAAAAATACTTGCGATAAACGATACTATTGTCATTTTAAAACCATTTTATTCCACTGAAATTTAATGCAAGTGCACCCTTTCAAAGAGCAATGGACTTTTAATTCTTAAGAATATTTAGATACTCAAACTGGATTGTGAACATTCTTAAAATTTCTTAAATAAATAAAACTAACAAAATTAACCATACAAAAACAATAAATAAAATGGATTAACTAGCCACTACGGCAGCACGGTGTTGCAGTGGTTAGCATTGTCACCTCAAAGCAAGAGGGTTCAAAACCCAGGGTGGAGGGTTCAAACCCTGGGGTGAGGGAGCCCTGCTGTGTGGAGTTTGCATGTTCTCCCTGTGTCAGGGTACTCCGGCTTCCTCCCACAATCCAAACACATGCAGGTTAGGTTAATTGATGACTCTAAATTGGCTGTAGGTGTGAATGTGAGCATCAATGGCTTGTACATTGAATGTTAATAATAGGCTCTCCTCTCTCATTCGGCTTAAATCCAAAATATTCCCACAGTTGATAAACTTTTAAGTAGTTTCACACCAGGATAAAATGTCAGTTTTCCCGCAAATCAGTTCTTCGCCGCTCTAAGACAGTAGCCTGCACAGCACTGGCAACTACTGTTTTAGAGCAGTGAAGAAGAATTCTGGTAAAAGGTGTAACGTCAGCTGTTAGTAAAATGTCAAACTACATAGTAAAAGAGAGTTCAATGGCATTCATTCTCTGTACATAGGATTTAGCCTGAGCCCTCAGCATGACAGGCCTACTTGTACCTGACAGTTTAGGAACCACATGAAACCTGCGACCACACCCACACCCACACATAGGGGATTACTCAAAACAGATAGCTATTGTGTGGCTTTGTTCATGCTGCCTTAAGTTTGTTATCACTGCCCCCTCATTGCACTTAGCTTTAGTGACAAGATCAGAGCTTAGACACCAGATATCTACACTCTACATGCTGGTATTCATTTGTCCTCTTTATCTGTATAAACTGTATGAAAAATAGTGAAGACTCTAAAGATAGGCCAGGACTTTTTAACCCATTGATACTTGATCTCACTGCAGTCCTTGGTCCAAATTCTATTCAGCTGTCAGCTCTGATTCTGGGTTTCCCCAGGGGAGTATTTTTTATCATCACTGGCCTCTCATTGCACTAAGCTTTTAAGTGCATGCTCGCGACGGCGGACATATTTAGAAACTACAAGCTAAATATCAACAATCTACATGCTGTCATTCACTGTCACTGCTGTAAAAGTGAACGTATTATGTCTTACCGCAAAGGTAACTTCGTCCAAACTGTACTTCCTGTTTGCGATGTCCTTCACCTCCTTCTCTATGTTTTCCTGTGTGGTTCCCTTCACACTGATGTAATAACAGTCAGAGCTGGCATAGTGGCAGGAGATGGCCTGGAAACACACACACACATATTCACACACTCTTGCTCTAGATAAATGTATTACACATGTATACAAAAATAAGAGTATAAAAAATCCTGTGAGCTGATGAAGGTACCTTGCGGAATCCCTGCGTCTGGTTCATGCCAGAGCCATGGATCAGCAGCGGATGGAAGAAGACGGTGTCGCCCTTCTCCATCTCCAGATGCACCCTGGGGAGCTTGGGGTCGTAGCCACGCAGTCCATGGTACATCTTGTTTACGCCGCCCTGAGGACAAATGAGACGGTTCACATGTGTGTGTGTACCTCCTAGCAGGTGTTTTCATGCTTCGTGAAGAATTTCGAGTGTGTGTGTGTGTGTGTGTGTTTATACCTCCCACTCAGGGTAGTCATGCTCCTGCAGTGTGCCGGTGTGTGTCCCCGGCAGGACGACCAGGCAGCCGTTCTGCCTGTTCACTTTCTCCATTGCCGTCCAAGAGCAGACAATCCTGTCTGCTGGGCGGAACGGGAAGTAATGCAGATCCTGATGCATTGGGTGACGAGACGTCTTCTTACCTGAAACAATAATTGATACATTTGGATAAGGCTTAATTTGAAAGGGGAGAAAGCTTCACTTTAATCAAATGAGAAGCAGTTTGTTGTAAACACTATTTAATTGCTCCATACCAGCATCTGGAGGTTTGTTGATCAGCATAGTGTGCATGGACATGATGTTGGGTCCAGTGAAACACTCCACATACTTCAGAATCTGACACAGAAAAGAAAAGTTTATTCAAGTATTACCTGAAAGAGGTTTTGAAACCAAGTCTTAAGCCAACAGATCAAAACTAATACTTGTGTGTGTGTGTATGTGTGTGTGTTGTACCTGTGGTAAGGTGCAGTACCGGAACAGTTCAGGATCTTCCTGGTAATCCTGGAGTTTGGAGACTGCTGTCTGATCCACAACAAATTCTGACTTAGCAATCACCACGTCCCTCATCACCACCAGACCAGGAACCTTCACTTCCTGTCGACAGATCCGTTCGAACGCCTTTCTGAGGAACGCACGTGCAGAAAAACACACATATATCACATTCAGCACATCATAATCCATCTGTAGGACTATAACACGTTGCCTGTGTCACTGTGGACTTATAGATTCACATTTTACATGTACTTTTGATACAAATATACAATAACATATCCTGAGATGTCCTTCATGTTTAGTAAGTTCGCGGCTGTCAGTAATGGGTTTGTTATTGTATTTTGGATGTTTAAAGTTCAGTTACTGCAGTTACCAACTGTGATGTTTTCATGCTTGTGCTGGGAGAAAACTTTTTCTTTGCAGTTGTCAGAGTTTCTGATGGTTACCTAAATCTCTCGATGTCCTCTTCAGACACCAGATTCTTGATGAGGATGTAGCCATTTCCCTCATAGAAGAGTCGTTGTGCTGGGGTCAGGAGGTTGGTATCACAAGTGTATCTAGCAAAAGCAATGATAATACACAACAGTATCACCATGTGTTAGATACTTTAATGTTTAGTTTATAGAATGACTGACTGACAGTATCCAGTGATTATCTCAGGCTAGTTTGTTTGGCCCAATTCTGAGGCGTAATTGATCCCAAGTTTAAGCTGAGATGGGCAACCAGATGCAGTCCGACTTATTTCTTCCAGCATGCTGAGTTTGAGCCGATGCTGGGCCAGGTCATTTTTGATAACGGCCCAGAGATGGCAGTGCTGGCAGCTGCAATCAGGCCAATTTATGTGGCCCGATTCTGGGGCGTAATTCATCCCGAGTCACAGCCGAGTGCAGCAACTGAGTGCGGTCTGTCTTATTTCTTCAAGCGTGCCGAATTAGGGCCGATGCTGGGCCAGATCATCTTTGATAACGGCCCAGTGATGGCAGTGTCGGCAGCCGCAATCAGGACGTTTTCTGGCCCAATTCTGGGGCGAAATTCATCCCAAGTTTCAGTTGAGTTGGGCAACCAGATGCAGCCAGACTTGTTTCTTTCGGCATGCCGAGTTTCAGCCGATGCTGTGCCAGGTCATTTTGGTTAACTGGGTGTGCATGTGAAGGTTGCATTCAAGTCCAGCTGCTGGCTTTCTTTTTATTCGACGTAACAGAGAGCTGCTTTTTAACGTGAGACATAAACTGCCACTTAGGTAACTATCTTAAAAAATAGGGCTTGTTTTGTTGTCTGAATAAATAAAAATGAATGCACCACCAGCATTTGCACACAGAGAGCTAGAAAGTAGAGCATTTAAGACCTGATCAAAGGACGCACTGGAAGAACTGTGCCAGAGGTAAACATAGATTAAAGTGTCAATTAAAACTAAAGGTGTGTCTCTACCTCAGTCTGTGTGGTGGACTGTAGGTGAAGGTCTGAGCAGAAGCTGGGGCAGCTCTCTGAGGGATATCTGTCAAGGAAACCAGGAAGCACTAACAACTGACAGGTAGTTATGACAGTGCGGAAAAAACAACCAACCAACCAAACAAACAAACAAAAACTGGAAAGCATTCAAAGTTTTAATTTCACGCATTAATTAAAGATACAATACGCAAGTTAAGAGGCTTCCAGCTGACCTAGAAACAGACTAGAGGCTAGCAAGTTGGTCTAAGCTAATGTCTCCACAGAAATACCGCACAAGACTAAATTCCAGACCCTACAATAACGGTTACAAACCGTTTTGAGAGACTCATTACTTTTCAGAGAAACCATTACAGAAACAATGGCTGCAGCCTCAGTTCAAATTAACGGTGTCATGACACTGTCTATGAGTGTAAAAGCCACATTTATTAACGTTAAAAACATAAATAAACAACAATGGTACGCCGTAAATTACTCCTCTATTTCGCCTCCTTTCTCCGAGGCCTGTGGTCCACAGCGGCACCCCGGCCTAGCCCACCAGAGCTGCCCGCCGCTAGGTGCGCAGCTGCCGGCTAACTGGTTAACCTGTTCCCGCTCTGTGCAGAGTCGACGATCCGGGACCATGACAACAAAAGGATACGATAGCGGCGGGTGGTCGATCAAGATGATTGATCAGCAATTTGAGTCTCTCCGCAGCCCGAGACATTTTCCAGTCAGGTTGAGTCCCAGAGTGAACACCGTGACGTGAAACAAGGACAGCCAGAGGAAAGTGGGTCTGACTTTCCTTTGAGCAAAGGGCAGTGATGACAACACCCGTGTACAGTCAGTACAGTGCAGGGTGCTGTGTATAGGGGTCAGTGCAACCAGAGTAAACAGTCCCAGCATCATTGACATGTCGGCATTATCACTGAGTACAGGATGTGGCTGTTTATTTCATTTATTTTTATTTATTTATTCATTTTTCATTTGTTGTTGAGTGTTTTGGACAGCACAACACAAATTCCATTGACCTCCAATGTGGGTTTACATCAGAATATTTATAAATAGATATTTCAAAACCTCCTCCAATAAAAAATCTGAATGACTAGAAATCAGAAATGCCTGAAATGTCTTTTTTAAAAATTATTATTTATATTTTTTTAAGGTGAAATGACCCTTTAAACAATTAACACCGTCATCATTTCAGATTGCAACAGTATTTTTACTTAAATTATTCCAGTAGTATTATTAACTTATTATTTGTTGTAATCTCTATAACCAATGTTCACCTGAAAAAATAAATTCACTGTAGTCGGTATTATCCACTAGGTGGTGCCACACAACCAAAAATTAAACTTAAGTTAGTTATGGTATGTTTCTTGTCTGTCCAACTTATGCCCAATGCCCCACTTATCTGTTTCTGCGTGTCACAGCCATTGATATTGATATTTATCCATTTGATATAAATTAGGGAAGGAGAAATTACATATCTCTAACTTTTTAGTGACACCCATCTTTTCAACCACCGTGTAGTAATTTTATTTTAAATGAACAATTTAAAGGTGATATATTTTGCTACGACTAAAATGTAAGATCTTAAATGACAGACTATTTTAACTTTTTGTGTTTTGTACCACAACTTTCTTTTTCAATGATCAAGTTTTTATTGTTTTATTGTCTTAATTACATATATGTGTAAACATATACTACCTGTATATTCAGTATTTCATTGAAGACTGCCTGCCAAGGAAGAAACTGCATTTTGAAACATTTCTACAATATTGCATTGTTAGAGCTCTGAAAGGCCACAGTGTTGCAATGTTGTAGAAGAATGAGTTACAAGAAAGAGCAGAAAGGAAAACTATTCAAATAAAGATACCATTGTTTCGTTTCTCTGCATTTCCTGCCGCTTCCCACTGCTTCGTCAAGCTAACTACACTGTGCTAGCGTCAGAGCGGAAGTATGGAAGCAAATTTAAGCCAAGTTTTTATTGTATTTTATTTTATTTTTTTGTTTTTGTTTTTGTTTTTGAACAACCACTGAATACTCAATATTGAAATTTAAACACCACTGGATTCATAGCATACCTCATGCCTCTTCATACCTCTTCAAATTTTTTATTTATTAATTTGAAATTTCAAAAGCTGAATTTAAACATATATATTTCAATGGTACACATTCAGATCCAAAAGAAAAAAATACTTTATTTCTTTTCTTTTTTTTCTTTCTTTTTTTTTGAGATATAAAGTTGTCTTATTGAATTTGAATAATCTGAATCTTATCTTTTTTAGATTTAATCCTGATCTCTGAATTTTTGGATCTGAATTTGTGAATGATGATGAAAAAAAAAATATTGTTTTAAATTCAACTTTTAAAAGTGCACATGAAAAATATTTTTATTCAGAACAAATTCAGATACTTCAAAGTAAACATATTTATATAAGTAATGTTTAAATTCTAATAAGTATTCAGTGACTGTTGAAATTAAAAAAGTATATCTCTTATTTGCTTCCATATACAACCAAGTTGAAATTACTATTAAATAAGATATCATACTGTATGTGTCATAGGATTACATATGCCAAAATGCATCCTTGAGAATATATGCTTGCATATATATAACGGTCTGTAAAGACTATTTAGACATTATAGAATGAATTTAGTTATTTATGTAACTTTAATTTTGAATCCTTTGACTGGAACTGTGAAAATCGTCATTGGTGCTTTTATTTTGAAAGCTGTGATAGAAAACGTCATTGTTCGCTAATTATGCTTTTATTTTGAAACGGGACAGGAAGTCCCCTTGTATTCTACTGCGTGGTGCTTAATGGCAGCTCGCTCGCACCCCTCCCGTCTCCTCTGTCGAGAGCAGATCCTCCTCCAGCCTCTTTAAACTGCTTATACCGCCACACAAACGACATTTTGGGGTTTCGGTCTGAAGCTGTCCGTCCTCACACCCCTCATTTCTCTCTGTGTGTTTCGGAGGATATTGCTTTTTTTTTTTTTATCGGAGTGTGTGGAAAGGAAACCGAGCACAGACAGAGCTGTGTTTTAGGCTACTTCAGTGGGCGGATAAAGCGGAGAAGGGGCATCCGGGCCTGGCTGTTCCGGAGAGTCGGTTCGAAACGACGGAATTCACCATTTTCAGGTAAATTGGCTCAAATGTTAATTGCGGATAACACACTGTCTGTCCGATAATGGAGTCCGTGACGTTACATTTCGTCCGGCCGCTCAGGACGAAGACTGAACAGTGGTGTGTGGAAATGTCAACACAGAGGAAACGGCAGCTGAAGAATAATTCAGCCAGGCTGGAGCTGTAAATCATATTTTACAGTTACCTTTGGTTTTACCCGTTAACGTTACAGGTTGGACTGTTACATTCGCGCCTCGTAGTATTTTAAACGCAGGCTCTCTTTCTGCGTTGTATCGGGTGCAAATATGTTGGTTTGTTTACCAAACGTACTGGCAGACAGGTTACCCCCCAGCGACAGGAACCCTACTGTAATTGTTTTTTGAGGGATGGTGTAGAAAGATCATAGACAAACTGCTGGAATATAATTTCAATGCCAATTTAAATTATAGTTCTGCTTCTAGAAATTAAAAGCGAGAAGGTCTTCCCTGCTTTAGTGGTGTTATTTCTCTGCCAGCAGTTAGCACCAATAATGCAGGAATGTCTGCCAAATCTCACAAAATACCAACAACCTTCTGTAAAATCAATATGTAACACAGCAGACACAATTTAGGGCATTATATCACTTCTCTAGCAATATCAAACATGACATAAGACATGAATGCATGCCTAAAATCAGAGATTTATGATGCACACACCAGACTATACTTACTCATATATGTCTTTTCACATTAAAAGCACCAAAGTTATTATTTTTACAGTGGAAATATGGATATTTGATCACCTCTAGCATCTGTTTGTATAAAACAAAAGTTGAATTTTGACAACTTTTCCTGATATACTTAAAATCTATGAACATCTGCTTTTGTGCTGCTGGACACACCTTTAGTTCTGCTTGTTCCACATTCAGTTTATATGGAAAAAAATGGAAGAATCAGCTGTGGATATTTGCGACTGCTGACTTTAAAGCATCCTATAGCTTGTTGGAATACGGTCAGTTGAAATGATTTGTGTTCAGGAATTGAAAATAATCTGAAAATGACTGTGATTGCTAAATGAATATTGACTTTTACCAGTTTTTTGAAACGCTTTTTCAATACATGAGTTGATGTGGAAGATAACTGTGCACATCCTGCCTGTGAATGATCTAGACATGCCTAAATCACTGTCCTGATGCCACCTGCTGGGACCCTGGAAAAACTTCTAAAAATGCTTCATATTTCATCTGCACAGGACAGTTGTCAATCATGATATCATAATAGCATCATATAATCACTTTATTATTCAACAGCAGATGATAATTGGTATTATTGACCACCTATCATTCATTTTTGCAGTGAAGCATCTGTAATACATTTAGGCTCTCTTCCACTTCCTGTTTGACCTGGATTTACTTCCACTGCCCTTCATCTGGAACAACTGGCCACTCATTTGTGTGTATGAGTGTGTGTATTGACCCACATTCAGATCTAGGCTGTTGGCTGTGAGAGTGATACACCCCCAGAGGACAAAGTAATTACCCTGACAGCCCCCTCCCCATGTCTGCAAGCCGTATAGCAGCGCTTGTATTGATCTGTCTCTGCATTATGTCGCATACAGCAGGAACACGAGAGCTGAGTGTGTGCTGTGAATATACACATAAACACACACACACACACACACACACACCCTTTCTCACTTTTCCTCCTGGGACGGAGGGATGAGAATAGGCACAGTGAAGTGATCTGTCTCCTAGCAGAGTTAAGTTTTGAGATGTGTGATTGGTTTCGGTTTGAGAAATTAAAGGGCCCTGCCCATGTGATGTGTCAGTGATTGATTTGAAACTTCCTGTTGGAGCGAAAGAGCGTGAGCAGAAGTCAGAGTGAGAGTTTTGGGCCCTGTAAGTGTGCCTTTGTCAGCAAGAGTGATCGCATCTTAGAAAGATGTTTTGGAAGAAGTCTGATAAAGTAACCCTGATGATGTCATTAGGGGTTATCTTGACTTGGGCTGCTGATTTACAGCAGAAAGCCTCGACTTTTGCTGATTTGATTTTTGAGTCCCTCCAACTATATGGAAGTCCGGCGCTAAATCATTGGAGTGTCCCTTTAACTTGTGCAAAAGCTGAAGAGACAGAAACAGGAATCACACTCGTTAGAGGAATCAGTGAAATGCGCTTGATGACATTACAGTAGTGTGACGCAAGCAGCTTGCTGTCAGTTGAAATGTTCTGATGTCCCATACCCTAGCGCTTTGTCTAAAGCTGGAGTGCCAGTCACAATCATGAGGGCATGTGGATGAACCAGAGCAACTTTAAAGGGATAGTTTGAGTTTCTTGAAGTGGGACTCTATGAGAGACTTCATCCATAACCAGTGTATTACATAAAGTAGATGGCAGTTGGTACCCTTCCTGTTTGGAGGAACAGACAGGAGTAGCACCCCAGAAGCTCAGCTATGCATTGCTTTGAATTAAGGCTAACAGCAAAACATATTTTAGCCACTTAAAAAAATGCCTACCTAAAAAAAATCAATACCAGTCCAAGTGGATGCTATATTTACAATATTTTAAACATGTTACCTTGCTGCCAGACAGCCCTTTTTTTGAGGCTCGATTTCTCAACTGTATTCCTACGCAAAAATGCCCAACTGGGCAAGAGAACGTTTTGCTGTTAACCCTTTGCCACAGCAACAGCTGAGCTTCTGGGGTGCTAGTCCCGTCTTTTTCTGCAAACAGAGAGCACGCTGACCGCCATCTACTGCATGTAATACACTGACGATAAGTATCTTATACAGCCTCACTTAAAAAAAACCCCTGAACTATCCCTTTAAAGTGATGATCAACGTATTGCTGAAATATATTGTTAGCAAGTTTTAGCTAAAGCTACCTGTATTATTAAGTTTAGTAAGTACTGAACTTTGTCATAAAATGCAGGCTAGTTGTACCAAGGCTGACAAAGAGTTATCATCTGTGGTATCCCACCATGCTTTGCAACAGAGCTGACTGCATTTACTGATGATCAGCCTCCAAAATACTGTTGCTATTGACAACCAGGCCAGCAGCTTGCTACCTCTCTTTCTCCCTCTCTCTCTGCCTCTGCCGTTTATATAACTCCAACTTGTGCAATGTTTTATTGATCTGAGAGGTGTGTATATATATATGTGTGTGTTTGTGTGTGTGTGTGTGCTTACTCTTTCAGTGTGTTTTATATCGTCTTGTATGTTTCTGTCTGTGTCTGGGTTAACATGTTTGCATAAGTGTATTGGAATGCATTGCCCTGAATGCAGCACTGTGTGTATGAATGTGTTGCCTGTGTAGGTGTGTGTAAAAACATGTCTCCCAGGCTGTGTGTGTGTTTGTGATCATATATTCTGATGTGTGTTAGTACATATAGTCCAATAAGATCTTTCTCCCCTTTTTTCTTTGTTGATGTGAACTGTGCAGCGCCCTGTCTGTGTGTCATTTATCGTTTCACCGTGAGGAAGTACAGAAAATATAAAAAGCAGTAGAATGTAACTTAATCTGAGAGGAGGACATGCTAACAACCCCTGGGGCTGATGGGAAAAGTCTTCCTGCCACTGCACTGCCACAGGGTGGGCATCATGTAGGTGAAGTAGTAATTATTGGGTTTTTTCGGGGTCTGACTAATTCTAGGGCTCCAGAATGAATACAGTTAGTGTGGGCTGGGTGCTGCAGGAACACACAATTACACACATTCGTAGCCATATGAACACACAAACACACACACACACACACACACACACACACACACACACACACACACACTGATGAGGAAAGCTATGTGAGCCATGCAAGGAATGTGAACTGCTGTGAGTTTATTCTCTCTGTCTCTCTTTCCTCTCTCTCCTGTGACACACACACACACTTTTTTCTAGCTCAAAAAAGTGAAAAATATAGGTCCTGCTGCATCAAACACCTCTTTCAGCCTACTGGTGTGTGTGTGTGTGTTTGTGTGATTTTACAGTGAAACAAAGCCATCTTGTAGTGTGTCAGTGTGTGTGTGTGTGTGTGGTGTCATCTTGTATGAATGTGTTTGGGTGTCAGAAGGGATGTTTGGTCTTGTAGGACATCGCCGTGTGTCTGTTAGTGTGTGTGTTGGTGTTTTAGTGGAAAAAAGAATGGAGGAGTGTGTTAGCCTTGTCTTTGTTCCCTCTCAGTCACACACACATTGCACACTGACACACACACTCTGCTGTAACGTTCAGTTTTTGTCTCCCTGTACACACACACGCACACACACACACACACACACACACACACACACATTATTATCATTATTCTTGTTGGTTTTGGCATCACATCCTGTCCAATTGCCCCCAGGATAAACTATCCCATCATGCTTTGCTATGCATTTGTGTGTGTGGAGGGTTTAGTTTTGTGGCTGAGATTGGCTCATAATCTGGAGATTAACCAGTGGCATTGTTAGAGCAGCAGCAGACAGGGATTACACACACAGACACACGCACACACACACACATATGCAGAGGTCACACTTTAGAATAAACAGACCTTCAGTTCATTCATGAAGTCACTTTCCCTGCGGTGGGCACTCACTGTAAACCCAAGTGGTGTCGTTTGACAGTGAAGATGCTGAAATATTCATCATCTCACACACACACACACACACACACACACAAACACACAAGAGTGAGGATCTGAACACAGTGAGTGACTCGGATGATGTTTCACTCTGTTTTCTCTTCACTGTCTCTGAACTGGATGAGTGAGAGATCTAATAAGCTAAATAACGCCAGGAGAAAATGACATGCTAATGTTATTTAAGAACACTTTGTTATGCTAATCAGTTGTTATTGCAAAACTAGGTTTTCAATCCTGTGTTGTTTACAGTGTGTGTGCAGTCTGATTATTCAACACTTCACCTCAGCTAATGAACCCAAATTAACCCTCACTTAAAGCCTTAACAGGCTGCTTGAAGAAATGCAGCACAGACCAAAATGGCCTCATGATGTCAACCCTTTGAAAATGAACATCTCGCGGACAGCTGTGGGATATTGTTGTTTGAATGATCCTGTGTAAATAGATCCAAAATAAGAACCACAATAGCAAGAGCATTCACATTTTTGCAGCTTCCTCGCCATCATGTCATGACCTTACGTTACCTTAACTTAGGTGACGTGCAAACGTGGTATTTTGCTGTGAATATACCGATATTTCCCTGTAACGGCCATGGGAGATTGTTGTTTGCTTATTCCTGTAATATAATAACTCAAGCATTCATTCTTTTTCCAGCAGAAGGCTATGGTACTAATCTTCCCCTTCTCACGCTGTGACCTTAGGTTACCTTACCCCACGTGCCATGCAAATATGGTGGAATTTCCCCAGAAATTTCCCTTTAATGGCCGCGAGAGATCATCGTTTGCATAATCCTGTATATATCGATTTCAAATGAAAATCATAATAGATAATAATGTATAATAGACTAAAACTAAATAATATACACAGTTCAAATAATTTGTAGAGTGTTAAGAAATATTTTGTCTGTATTTCTACATCAAAAAGTTTTTTGGATCAATATGTTTTGCGTTTTTATTTTGTGAAATCTGAGGGGAAAAAGTCAGATTTTTGTATTGGTTTTTTTTTTTTAAATGACACAGTTTGAAGACTTATCAATTATTATGGTTTATTGACATACATAACCTTATAGTTTTGGTTGTACTGATTTTAGGGATATGAAGCATTTGAAGATACTCCAAGGAATGACAAAAAATACCAACATAGGCACTGGCGGAGCACTTCTACTTCAGAGTTCAAAGGGTTAAGATATTTCCTTTCCTTCCACTTTAAGATAGGACTGAAGGATTTAAGGTAAACATCTTATTATTATAGTCTGACAATGATTGAGATTTAGGCAGGCCTGTATTGGTGGTCTGCATAATATATACAGTTATAAAATAGTTCGATATTGTGTGCACACAAACACACAACTAAGTGGCACAGTGTTGTTGCCAAGTACAGTCAGCTGTAGTTGACGTTCTGCTGTTCAGTACATCCCGTCCTACACAACTCTCACCATCTGCTGCTCTAAAACTATTTCTGCAACCCGTCTCACATAATCAGAACAATGAAATTATTCAATGTGCGGTTAAATTCGGTTGATTTCACGGTCAGGTTTTTGGCCCTTATTGGATTTGAACCAGTGAGCTCTGGGATTTCACTTCAAACTTTGCAACCTTGCTCTGACTGCCCTGTGTTACTGAACTGCCTGCTCTTACTTTAATTTCCAGTCTCAGTATAAAAGTGTTTCCTTTTTAATCTCAAGTAGGAATCTCTAATTATCCCTCTTTCTTCCCGGCAGGTTAATCATTGCCTCACATACAGGCGCTATCTGCAATCAGTGCCAACAAAGAGCACTGAAAGTTCACAGGAAACAGTCACCAAATTTGGATCGCTCACTAAGACCAGAGAACAGTCAGGCCTTGCTGCTTCTTAAATTAACCATTTCAAATCTATTTTGTTGAAAGTGTTGTTTAATAGTTGGAGGTTCCCAATATTCCTCCGAGGTTTTATGTTTCTCAAGCTCTTCACCGTATTAGCACCAGTAAGCATGTCGTTCGTCATTATCTGAAAGGTCAGATCAATTCGAGGTCAGTGTCACTTGGTACCTTTGCGCACACACACACACACACACACTATTAATCTGGTCTAATCAGATTAACGCGACACTCCGACATGTGCAGCGATAGCAGCCGTGGCTGAACAGAGTAAGCAACAACAAAAACTCTGACTTTATCAACAGAAAATTCACGGACGAAGAGATAAGAATACACTGTTTGATTGACGGGAGATCTCTGGGAAGCACAGCACTCCCGTGAGCACATGGAATCAAAGATAAAAACTAGATATAACCAGTAAACAGTAAACAGCCGTCCCTCATGAATGTTGCAGAGCTGCAGTGAGGCAAGAAATAGAAAATGGGCTCCATCGTGTTTTTGATTGTCAGCTGCAGGGAAGGAGAAAGAGGAGTTGACTGGTCCTTGGTGTTCAAAATGGTGTGTAGTGAAGATGTGCAGGGTGATTTTCAAAATAGCAAAACAGATTTCACACACATCATTTCACTGTGTTTTGGGAAAACACAATCAGCAGGGTCCACAATGATTTCACACGCAGTAAGGTACTGAAATTCGACATCATAGATTGATATGAATTCAATAGACTTTTGCTCCTGGCAAACACCCCAAAGAATTTCAAGAGACATTTTGGGAAATTGACTTATTGACTTTCTTTCAGTAAATATGAAGCTACAGTATGAAGCTACCACTAGCAGCTGGTTAACTTAGATGAACACAAAAACTGGAAACAGAGCGAAATGGCCATGAGTGGTTATGTGCCAGACTGTTTTGGCAGTGACTTCCCAGAGTCTTGTCGCCATTATGGCTTTGCCAGGCAACCAGCTGAGACTCCAGGAAGACGCTGAGCCCAGCCATTAAATAGTCCGGTACATAAGACCTGTAAAACGACAATATGTTGTCTTATAGGTGTTTGAAGACAGATACTGTTACTTTTGGGCTGAGTCAGGCTAGTTGTTTGCCAGTGTTTCATATCCTTGTGCTAAATGAAATAAACTGGCTGCTGGATATAGTTTCATATTCATTGTACAGACATGAGCATGGTTTCAGGGCTGAGCAATATATCAATATTATATCGATATTGTGATATGAGACTAGTTATCGTCTTTGATTTTGGATAGCGTAAGATCGTAAATGTTGTCTTGTCACAGTTTTAAAGACTGCATTACAGCAGAGAAATGTAATTTTGTGAACTTAACAGACTGTTGTAGCTGTTGTATTGTTTGGCTTTTGCCACTTGTTAGGGTGGGAATCATCAGAGGCTCCACAATACAATGTCATGATGATAAGTCATGACATAATATTATGGAGATTTCAATGTCTTACCCTCCCCCCTTCAACTCACCCACATTGCCTTTTTTCAAAATGGTGTATTTAAACATTTCTGCATACTGGGGTCCTTGAACAGTCTTGGAATTGCACAAATTGGGTATAACTGGAAACCTGCGAGTTGACAGCCATATACTCTTTGCACTATTTCAGTTTAACACACAATTTAACCAATATACGATTAAAGTAGCCCTCAAGACTGAATGAATAAATTAAGAAATGTGGCGCTAATAAGACTTAACAAAACAAAACAAGGGCGATGAGTGTGGATGAGGGGCCCACTTTGGAAAAAGTTGTCTCTGCCCATATGTCCTAATGGCTGGCCTGCCACTGAGTAAGGAAATTGTTTTGCCAATACTGAAAGTTAGCATGGAATGTCTGGGCAAATTTGTATTCTTATTACCTTTGTAACCAGTTTCTGATTCAGATAAACCTTTTTGTTTAACCAATTTTTGACTATTTTGTTCAGGTAAAGGTCTTGCACAGCAGCCTTTGTTTTGAAGTAACATCTGAGAGTGTGGATCTCTTTTGTCAAATACAGGGTTTTGTAGAAAAGCACGCTCATACCTCTCAAAGCTGTGTTGTACTATCTCTATGGAAACTCCAGTATCATATTGACATTAGTATAGAAAGAAATGTGTGATATCCAGCTGTAGGCATAATAGATACTGTGTGCAATGGATAAAGATAGAAACCATGTTCGGAATGATTATTTATTTTTTTCTGTGTTCATGACGTCCAGCAGTTGGAAGGACCAGATTTAATCAAGCTTTGTGCGTCACAGCACCTTAAGTACTGTAGGCACAAAGATGTTCTTTGGCCGGCAAACGTCTGACATAATGAATTTATGGGGAACGTTGCGTCTTTGTCTCGGACTGGGACGTCCCACCTGTCTTGGCACAAAGACAGGAAAAAGCCCAGGCTACTGTTGGAAGGTCTGAGCAACACACACTCGCACACAAAACAGGGCACCTCAGGGAGAGAACACCTGTTCCCAAAGGCCTCGAGGTGAATGGAGATGGATTTGGAGACCGTGTTCAGGGGAGTGGTGGGGCATGAGAAAGAGGATGAAGGATGGAGAGTCATAAAACAGATAGAAGAGGGGGAGGAGAGGTGATAATAGAGGGAGGGAGGTTATAGTCCTGTTGTTCCGTTGTGTAAGACAACCTGCCATCCTTAGAAATCTCTCTGTGGTTGAGCGTTTGTTTTCATGTTGTTGGGCGTGGATGACGGTAGCTGTTGTTGCTTTGATCTGACTGAGTGCATTTTAAAGCTGCACTTGGTCACTGTGCATGTGGATGACCCCGGCTGGCAGCAAGAGGTCACAGATTTTTCTTTATTCCCTATGCAGCTTTTCAAATTAAAAGCACTGAAAGTATTTGGCTGAATATGCTCCATTCATGGGCTTTTTCTTTTTTTCAGTCAGACATTTCTGCTCTCTGAGCACTTTGCAGCAAATTCTCTAGACATTTTAATAATCAAAACGAGAAGATGAATTTGTCAGACATAATTTGTCATTGCCGTGTCATTATTTATACAAAAATTTTTTTTAATTCTTGTCACGAGATTATGCTGTTAACAAACTTCCTCTTTGAGAGAGCTTAGAAGTTTTTATTCTTCTCTTCTTTTTCCTTCAGTTTTCCTTTTTCAGTAGAAACAATTTGCATAATACACTCTCATTGGGAACACAGCTTGTGTGTGAGTGTGTGTGTGTGTGATTGTGTGTGTCATCTTAAGCTCGTGCATTTTCCCATCTCTCTCCACTGGAATGTGCCATCTCCAGCTGTGTGTTTGGATTCACCAACCAAACATCCAGACAGGAAGACACACACATTCTTGTTTGTTGTGTTCATCAAGCTGTGTGTATGTGCGTGTGCGCGTATGTGATGGACAAACCGGAAGCATCTCGTTAACCCTCGTTAGTCCTGTGTGGATGTAGTGAGACATCGCGAGTGTTATGTAACAGACAAACCAGAAGGAGAAGGAGGGTGTTGATTTCACAAACACAACGGGGGGGACATTGTATATGTGTGCTGTGGCAGCAGCAGATCATTGTGGCTGAAGGAGCAAAGAGAGGGTTAACAGCAGGTGGTAATTTTTTTTTACTGCCATAAAAGGATTGCCTGTGTTTTTCTCATCAGGTTCATATCACATCCCAACATTAAATGCAAGCACATACTTCAGTAAGCTTAAGAATAACTGTGTTTATGCCTTACTGTCAGGCTGTATATAGAGCGATACAATCCAGTGAATTTTAAAGCTGCAGTTGTCAATTTTGTGTGGCAGCTAACTCTGACTTGTAGCACATTATGCAGCTATGCACACAGATAGTGATGGCAAATCACTTGTTTGTACAGTCAGAAGCTTCAATGAGGTAAACAGGGCCGCATGAACATCATTCATGTGCAATAAAACTGTCTCACACATGGAGAAGAGTGCCAGATAATAACCACTTTCACTACACAAACAACACAGTGATTGCATATAAAATGCAAGAGGGAACAGCATGAACGGCTATTCCTGCTGCAGACATTTAATAACGTCCTAGCTAATCCAAAACAACAAGCTTAGAAAAACAGCCTTTTGGGAAACCAAAGCCAATCGATTGAGAGCAAAATTATCTTTATCGCTTACTTATAGCCACCCCTGTGTGTAATTTTAGAAAGCATGCTGGCATCCCGAAAGGGAAAAGGCACGATGGGTCTGTCACAGCGGCATTGGCCTCCAGTGGCACATATAACACACACGTTGGCAGGGCTTTCTAAATAATAACAATGACATTACCATGGCAATAACAGTCATTTACCGTCCCTGTTATATGGTGGCTGATCTCGGCCTCTGCTCGGAGGGTAAGGAGCTCCCTGATGTCATTGTTTTCCCAATTTGTGGACATTTTCGGCTGCTGTTCTTCGTCTTTGAGTTAGCTGCTAACTGCTATCAGCTGCTTTTTAAATCTCCTGGAGAAGGGTTACACACATGTCATCAAAGCGTCATACTTGTCCCATCCATGGTCCCGTCCTGCTGGCTGTCCCTTTTACAAAGACGTCGGTTCGATGCTGTTACTTCTAACGCTGCTGGCTTAAAGGCGAGACAACTCTGTCTTTCTACTCTGTGGTTGTACCGTTTATAAAGAGCAGTGAGGCAGAATAACGGCGTCACATTCCCACCTTGGATAGGCAGTGTAAAAGGGGCTTTTGTTTGTGCTGCCTTTGCAATGACAACTTTCAGTTTTCCTCAGAGCCTAGAAGCTACCACAGTTTTCACAGTCACTTCAGCTGTTCTACCATCCACCATCTCTACTGGGGATAGTAACTGCAAAGAACTTACAGGGATACTCTTTGGTAAGTGGGAATAGCTGCTGATAGCTGCTGGGATAAACAAAAGTGCTATCCTCTTCCTGTTTTGGTTGTGTAATGGTTGACCCAGTTGTTAAACAGAGCTTATTTTTGGTTAAAACAGTAACGAGATTGATGATTGATGAAACTGAACCAAAACAGCACAGTTGTGTGTTGTTAAACCAAAACGTTTAGCTGAATGATGCTAACTTCCTTGGTAGAGCTGAGGGGAGCTACACAGCGGTGTGATAATTCCCTATGGGTTTGTCACTATAATGAACCTTTAACATACACAAAGTGTTTTCATCTGTGTGTTTTAATTGAAGTATTGATAATGCAACTTTTTTTTAAAACATTTCTGGAAAGCATAGTCTGTTTTAAGCTCCTCTAGTTCCTGCTTTCAGCCATGCCTCTGTGCATGAAGACGTTAGTGCACAAAATACTGTCAGTCTGGATTGCAGTAGAGCAGTATACCTGCTGCTGAGAGCTCCACCTCCTACCGTTTTGTTTGTGTGTGTGTGTGTGTGTGTGTGTGCGTGTGCGTGTGCGTGTGTATTGATTACAATCGCAGTGTGAACAACCGATAAGAGGATCATCTATCCTGCACACGATCTCTGTTTTGTAATCGGAAGATGGATGGAGTGTATTGCCTTTGGCGTGACCTCAAGCTAACCCCCTCACACAAAATCACATGTACACCAACAGACCCACAAGTGTACCCACACATATTCATGTGCACACAGTGTGTTTGTTTCTTTCAGACCTCCCTGCCCCCTCTGTTGCAAACAGATGACACTGGAGTGTCTGGGCGTGCTGTCAAACCTTGGTGTGTGTGTGTCAGCTGAGTTCCCTGTATGTTTTGTGGCCTGTGGGCTTTGTGTTTGTCATGTGGCAAGACAGCGACACGTGTTGTGTTTACATTTGTTTGTGTGTGTGTATTCAGCTGGGAGACACTGCAGCCTTCATAACTAAAAATAACGTCTTCCCCCCAGCTCGCCCTTCCTCTCCTCAGTCTTTATCTTCATTCTTTCCATCTCTCCCATTAAACCAAGATCTGTGCTCTTCTCCTTGTTGTTTTCTTCTCCACTTCTGCATCATGTTTGTGTTTATGTCTGTCCCTCGTAGATTATTTCTACTGTTTTGATTCGTTGAATGATACACAAATAGCATTCACTCACCTAACTGAGATGATGTTTGACAGAGATATATTAATTCCATGTAACTTATTCAACCAGATGAAATGTGAGAAACTATGTGTTCATTGCTCTTGTAAAAACAGGAAATAGTTTCTGCCACTTAAAATGTTGTTTTGTTTCTATACTGTCCCTATTCTTCCGCTTATCTAAATGTGGGTCTGGACCGTTGAGGCAGCACACTAAGCATGGCAGCCCCTTGAACTTTCCTCTAGCTTTTCTTCCAAGGCATCCCAGGTGGGCTATATAATTTTACTCCTGCTCTGGGTCTACCCTGCGGCCTCCTCACAGTTGGACATGCTTGGAAAACTTCCACGGGAAGGTGTCTTGGGGCATCCCAATCACATTTCCAAACCATCCCAGCTGGATTCTTTCAACGTGAAGGAGCAGTGATTCCACTTCAAGAGCTCTCTGTATGTCTCAGCACATCACGCCTACTGCTGAGCCACCTTACGAAGAAAACTTCTCTCTCTGCCTTGTATCTGTGATGTTATTTGTTAGGCTGTTACTCAAGACCATAGGTGAGGATTGGAACATGGATCAAGTCGTAAATTGAGAGCTTTACCTTTAGGCTAAGGTCGTCCTTCATCACATGCATTACTGCTGATGTCACCTATCTGCTCCTCCATCTTTTACTGCCTCCAACACAAGACCCTGATACACTGAAAGTCTTTCACTTGAGGCAGCAGCTCACTCCCAACCCAATGCACCATTTTCCAGAAGGCACCATGACCTAGGACATGTTTTATAGCCAGCCATGTGTTTGACTTGGCTCCAATAATGGCAATGTTAGTCACCATAACGATTGAATGGATTGCCTTGAAATGTAGTATAGACATTCATGGTGCCCAGAAAATGAATCCTAATGAAGTAGGCACCTTCCATCTAGCACCATCATCAGGTCAAATGTTAATTGTCCAGTACTTTGTTTACGACACCTACAAAATTAACGATATTCCCAGCCTCAGATGTATTTTGTCTTTACTGCTAATTAGCATATACTGGCATGTTAACGTGCTAACATGGTAAACGTACAGTGTCGTAAACTTCAGCATTATTAGTATTATTATTGTCATGACAGACAAAAGCCCCTTTCACACATGCACTGCGAACCTGAAATTATCTATAAAGTTTTCTTTCATGCAGCTTGTGCAAAACCGTGAGAAAACAAACATCTGAGGGTGAAGAAGAAGGGTCATTTACATGAAGATGGCAACAAAAATGTCTAATTAGAGAGATAGCGAGCTTCAGGAACTTTACTGTTGGCCGTTACCCGTCATGTCCTGCGTTTTGCACCCTCTACCCAGGCGCTACACCTCGCCTAAACCAAAAAGAGTATTTCCAGTACATGAGAATGCTTCTGACACAGACAATCTCCTGTTGTGTGGGAAACTCAGGAGTCCATATAAGAAAATGGCTTAAAGCTTCTTTTTCACCAAATTTTTTTCAGGAACTTTGCAAATAGTGGAACAAATCTCAGGAACTGATTGAGGAAGTAAACATCCCTTTTGTGCATTCCTGTTTGTGTTTCCGCCACAAATGCAGAGCCGTGAAGATTAGGCAAATTAGGCCCATGGTGGATTAAAAAGCAAATGAATTTGAAATGCAGTTTTCACACATGGAAAAACAGTAACATCCTGTTGTTTCTCCTGGTTGCTGTTGCATGACTCTGATGTTTATCGATGTAGATTAGTTGCAAGACAGATTGCAGACCATTTAGATTTACAGCTGCTACAGTAGAAGTTGGTTTTTCTCACTTAAGATGATGATGATAGCTAACAATCGTTCGAAATGAAGTGTTGGGATGGAGCATCAAAGTCAGCAAGACAAACATGAATGATTCTGGTGTCTAATGTTGACTAATAGCATTCTTTCTCACTTTAGTCTCACTTCTCTTTCAGTCACTCCCCAAAGCTCGTGAAACTGTTTTCACTTGTTCCTTTTCTCCTTCTACATCTTTTCATCACCCAAAGGCATTTCTTCATTCATGATCATTGGTAATTTTCTATTAATATTAACATTTAGCCCCTTGTGTTCACAGAGTTTTTCGGCTCACCCCTCTGGGTCAGTCATGCTGAAGCTCTTTTTTTAGTTTCTCTCGAGCAAAACAAAGGGTCTTTCAGTGGAAAGCGCCCACTGCACCGGGCAGCAGCACTGATGCTCTGTTTGTGTGTGTGTTCTCATAGCTGCACAAACACATGCTTGTGACTGTACCCGGCAGAGTTCAGCTGAAATGGGTGCTTGAAGGGCGATGAATGTGCTAATAGTTTTGACATGAGGCTGATGGTAGTTTAGGTTGATGATAAATTCTTGGGTTTTAACTTTTACATGTTGAAAATTCACAACCACCTATTGGGTTCAACGCTGGAGCCGTACAGCGCTTAAATGCATGGACTCAGCAGAATGTACAGTCTTTGTGAAATTGTCCAGAAATTGTTTATTGAAGCAGGCTTCACAGTTGTGTTAGTCAGAGATATCAGATGCAGATATTCATCCACCCTGTAGGCTTTAGGGAGGTGACACCCTTGGGTCTCCTGGTCTTTGAAGTCTTTGTAGTCATGTAGGACAAGCAGTGGTGCTTTGATTGTAATGTATACGTTAAGTATGAGGGAAACTCCCCGTCTATGTGATCTCTATATGATTGCAGTGTTGTAAGAGAGCCCGAGGCAGTGCAAATAATCACCTGTGTTCCTAAAACCAGACATTTGTAAATGAGGGGAAAAATCAAAAGTGAGCACCTGTGCGAGTTCAGATTTCGCCTTCTAGCGTTTCGACCGAGCTGTAGCTTTTCATCTAAACTGCTTTGATTAGCATGCTTGTCACTGTTTTAAATAACACTGTGATTTCCAATCTGTGGTGTTCATGTGGGAAGGGAGCAGGCTGTGAAATGTGGGAGTAATCGGTCAATGAGAGACATTTACAGATGAAGAACACTAGACAATTGAATTATTAAACAATTTGCAAAGAAAACAAATGTTGTGAAAGCAGTTTGTTATTAGATAATAGTGAAGATGCGGAGGATGATTGGCACTGAGCTGAGCTGATGAGTCAGACGAGGTTTAGAAATGTTAAAAAAAAATGGCTGGTGTTATTCTATAATGCCATTATTGTCAACATATCACATTAAAAAGCCCAAACCTATAAGGCATTACTTTCAGTCAGTACTTTCTGACTTTCCTGAGTAATTTCCCCTAAAAAGCTGTCTACAGTAGTTTTTTTGCTAATGTTATTTAGCAATAATGTATTCGTTAGGGACTATTTTCAGTCACAGATGGATATGTATTTTGAGCATTAGTGAGTATTTCAAGCAACAGGACAGTGTATATGGGATTGACTCAAAATAAACTACAGTGCCCATTTATTGTAATGAAGGAACATGTCACTGAGTGCAATAGTGTGGCTCATTGATGTGTTTTTAATAGTTTCTGTACAACAATGGAGCTTAGTGGCCCAGAGAAACAAGCTACTGTATATCAGGCTTTCACAGATCTTTATTTACCGTGGAGATATTTGTTTTTGTCTACACAAGCAATTCTGGTTTTGGTCTTTGTATTTGTTGACTATTAGAAAATTATGGGTCATCACCAGCCACATCCTTTAAAAGACAGTAATTTACACAGCTATAAGATATGACTTTAAGTGGTTGAGCTCATTACCACTTTTTTTTTTCCAATTCTGAGCCTATTGAATAAACTAATTGAAAAATGCGCTACTTCGGCTCTAATGCAGCCCCTTTGTCTGCAGACACAACTCTGTAGCCTCGCTCAATGTCCCACCTACAGCACTATCTGACTGGTTACACGTCACAAGTAATAGCCTAGCCCAAAGCTGCTCCATTGCTAAGTGGAGCTGTATGTCAAACATATGGTAGCAGAAGTCATTTAAGGTGTAATTAACACTATGTGTACGTTTTGCAATTTGCTACATTGTTTTCTGCCATTTGCAACAGTAGTTACTGGATGTAACTTCAGGGTTCCCGTGGATCCTTAAAAAGTCTTAAAAGGCACAGAGCGTAATGTAAAAATAAGGCCTTAATTGGTATTAAAATGTCTTCAGTCAATCGTTCAAAGATTGAGAATACCAAGACATAAGAAGTAGGATTTTATAAATTGTTTTTTTTCTGACCTTGCATTGTAAAATCTCAAAATAGTTGGTAGCATCTAGCCTACTTTGTAAAACAATTTATGTCTATGGTCTAATGTCATGCAGAATAGGATAGGATAGTGGAAGCAGCAACACTCATATTTAGTTTCTGGACAGGATGCTCAGAGCAGAGGATCTGCTGTTTGCTAGCTAGCTGTCACTGTACCCTTGACAACATGGGGAAGTGTAAATTCAACCAAAACTGGCTATTCACCCAAGATTTTGTCGCATGGCTGAAACTAGAACAAGGCAATGCTTATGAGGCTCGGACTCAGCACAATGGGAATCAAGGCAGTGGAATTCCATATGCAGAGTGAGAAACTAAAACTTGTCAAAAAATCTGACAACAAATGGCTGTTATTTCCCCAAAAAGTCATGTTTTATGTACAATACACATTTGGGCAAATTTGTCCCTAACCCATGTAATTAAAGTCTGTTAATGTTTTTCTTTACTTCAGTGCCGTAATCCCTATAGTCATATGAGTAGGTACATTACCTTTAATTGTCAGTGCGTGCTGTTCTGAGATCGGTGGGGCAGAGCTGCCCACTGAAATGGAGGTGAACGGTACAGGTCCCTCTCTCCCTCAAAACTAATCAAATACACCATCAAATGACTCCAAAACGCTCTAGTGGACAACACATGGCTTGCGCATTCCCCACGCTATGAAATAATAATGTATAATTAACTAACATTACGACACATGAAGCAAATACTCGGAACTACTTTCTTGAATAAACCACTGGGCGGAGTGACACAGTGCGCAGCTGAGACGGTGCCGTTGTTATTGCTTGTAGCAATTTGCGGTATCGTCAGCAGGACACACCAGAAGGTTTGAGGAAAGTTTACAAGTGTTTTGTAAATCATGGTTTACACATGCATTGTAAAAAGTTGTGGTAACAAGCCGAAGACATGGAGCAAAGCGAAGTTTCACGTAGTTCCAACCAGTAATACGGACAGGATGAAACAATGGCTATTTGTGCTGGACATCGACCACAACACGCCTGTGGAAATGGTCCGGAAAATGTTTGTGTGCTCCTGCCATTTTTTACCGGAGGACTACAGTGAAAGGATGGAGCGCAGAAGCTCAGGAATGGTTCAAACACTTTTCTTGAAAGATACTTCATACCATCTGTCGGCATCACTAAATGAGCAGACGTGGTAAGTGATCGTTGTGTATTTTGCTCAGCAATCTCTCTGCTGTAACGTTACCTCCATGTTGAGTAACAGTAGCCTACAACCCAAGCATGGTAAATAAGGCTAAAATGCAAATGTTGTTGTGGTTATGTTACGGATAAGTGCTTGCCCAGAGCATATAGTGAAGTGACTGGCATTACTTCTCATTGTTGGGAATAAACAGACTGCTAGGGAACATTTTATGTTGTTGTTCCTTCAGGAGTTGTGGTGATTTATGAGTGTGAAGTTAGCATGTTCTCCCCGTGTTCCGGTGATTATTTTGAGGCGTACTCTATTTTTATATTGCACAGGTGTACCTAATAAAGTGGCCAGTAAGCCCCACATTTACACCACCGGCTCTGGGTCTCCCCTCAGCCCCTGGTTGCTCGGCAGCCTCAGCCTCTCTTCTTGCTCTCTCTTTTTCCAAATCCTGTAACTCTTCCTCTGTATATTCTGGCTTCTTCTTGTGACGGCCCCTGCTTGGCTGCGTTGGTTGGTTTAGTTCATGCTATGTTGATGATGTAATTGGTGACATGATGTGTTGTCTTTTCCCCGAGGTCATCAGCTGATTGTCTTGATCACGGGCACCTGGGCCCGGTGTGTGGACAGATATAAGTGGTGCTGGCTGACGCCGCGCTCTCTCTCTCTCCCGACTTCGCTAGCGCCCGTACTTTTGTTTGGCTTTTCTGTTTATTTAGGTTATCTCCACAACATGACACCTCGCATGCGCCACACATCCACATGTACACTACTGATCACACTGACTAACACACCCCATACCTGCATTATGTTTATTTACGTTGTTTTATTTAAATAAATATACTTTTGTATTTGAGTTCGCGCTGTGTCTCTCCGCTTTTGTCATTGCCTGTGAGCCGGGTTATGACATTCTCAACAAACTTGTTGTTTTGATGACGGGAGTAACTGCACTAAACATACGCTGTTTGAAATCACTCCGCCCAGCAAGTACTGTATGTCTGGAATGTAGTTCCGGTTCTGCATTTGGCTTCAAAACAACTCTGTCTTGTAATATTACATTATTATTTCATAGCGTGGTGAATGTGTAAGCTACAAGTTGTCCACAAGAGCGTTTTGGAGTCATTTGATGGTGTATTTGATTAGTTTTGAGGGAGAGAGGGACCTGTACCGTTCGCCTCCATTTCAGCGGGCAGCTCTGCCCCACTGATCTCAGAACAGCACGCACTGACAATTAAAGGTAATGTACCTACTCATATGACTATAGGGATTATGGCAATAGGCGAATTTGCCAAGATGTCGAACTATCCCTTTAAATCTAACTTGCCCTTAACTGTAGGAACCTTGTGTATGAGCACGAGGACTGCAATGAGAGAAAAGGGCGCAAGACTGCACCTGGCGACATGGCGAGACATGTGACCAGATTATAATACTAGCAGTTTTTAAAAATCTCAGTAAGGAGACAGACATTTGTGGACGTGCCGATGCACTTTCAACCCACTTTGGGTTGTTCATATGAGTCAGCCATCCTGTCACTCTGCTTGTCACTGTGAGTAGAGAATCATAGCCTACAGTAACATACCCATGCATCAGCTGTGGGAGGGGTTGGGGGGGGGTATTAATCACAAAACCTGGATATTTGATATTTGCCTTTTCACCATGGTAAGAAAAAATCCATATAGTCACACAACTGATTATGTGCTGTATTCCAATTTGCCAACTTTGCCAGTAGCACTTCTCTTCAACAGTTAATCAAATCAACACATCAACACTTTAGTCAGGCACATCTCTAAATAGCTGTGGTTTTAACGTGCATCTCATGTTGTCAGTTTGGTTAACCAATGAGTTTGGTGTTGCTCACTTTAACTCTTAATTGCATGGTGCATTTAGGTCATACTGAATGATGCGGAAGCAGAATAGTGACATTTTCATGTTGTTTGTGTGTACATGCAGTTGTTTTTTTCTATGGATACAAAGTCATCCACAAACTACCACTACCCACTTTCTTTGGTTAAAGCTGACTGCACAAATGTGTAGAAAACTGATGATGTTAATAGCAGTGGTTCCAAACCTTTTTCACTCAGGGACCCCTTTTCTATCATTGAGTAAACTGATGACCCCTGACTGTGTGACATATTTTTTGGGGATATTTCATGTTATATTTAATGCATGTGCAGAATTACTGATAAACTGTACAATTAACCCAAATAGTGAATGCGATAATTGCAGGAAGTTTTTACCAAAATGAGCAATTAGATGAATTAGAAAGCAGATTATTTCCTGTGACTATTGCCTTAGAAATGAGTTTTCCTGACATTTTTAGGAACTCTTTACACGACACTCGTACATACATATAGACGTAAACTTCAAAAATAACAATGTAATTTCGTTTTCACAGGAATGACTGAAATGATGAGATACAGACCTACTGTATTTGAATTAAAGAACTTTTCTGACACCGATTGAAATCAAGAAGTCAATCTTTAGCGACCAATAGGACCCCCAGGTTCGGAACCAGTGCTTTAGACTACATATCCTACTTGCACGTGCGCACACATGCGAACACAGACACCCACACACACACACAGACCAACCTCTCTCGCTCTCCCTCTGCCATTTTCCGCACGCTGTTTTTGAAATCTTCCGCGATCACCTGCCCTTCGCATTATTTGTAGTTCACCTACTTGACTGGCTTGTGGAGTGAATAGTGGAGAGGAGAGGAGGGGAGGGGGCGGTATTGCGCATGCGCGGCTTCCGTAGAAGACAAAATAACATCTCCAGGCGTCCGTGACCAAAAATCGTTTACACTTGATTTCATTAATTTTGAAATCGTTTGACCTCAAAATCGTAATCGCGATCACCCGACGATTAATTGCACAGCCTTAATATGAATGTTGTTATAGTTTACAAGCCAACAGCTTTTATGCATTATATTACCAACAATATAAATTGCAGACTTCCAGTGCATAAACAGTAAGTGCAAATAAATAACACAGTTCTGCAGTATAAGCAACTCTTGAGCAAGTTTTGCAGGTAGAAATCAGCAAGTCCCACTTCATTAAGCATATTACATTGTAATTACTTTGTGGGTGCATGCACACAGTGTGTTTGCTCTGTGTGTGCATGTGTATGGGTTGTTGGACAGGATCAGCAACTTTACTGAAATAATTGCCACATTCCGCATACAATCACCCACCTGCAATCATCTTGTCAAAAACAAGACAAACCAGGGCAAGGGCCAAAAATGAAACCCATCTAATCAGACACAAACACTATGACTCAATTAGCACTAAGGAGCGAACCACAAATAAAACCTGAGCTCCAAAGGAACTCTTTGACATGTGAGCTCATTTACCTTCGGGCCCTGTCCTGTCCCTCCCTGTGCTCATGTCTGCTCTCCAAAAGGAAAGTGATGATTCTATCTCTTTTAAAGTGGTCGTGATTCCCATATGAGCGGCTCTATTTTGAGCCGAGGTTTTTAACAGCGTTATCTGTTGTTTTCCTTTTGAGAAGTGGCGACTGTTCAGCCTTCCCTTCAGCTCTCCCTCTGTTCTTTATTTTTCGCATGTTTTCACCATCAGTTTTAGAAACTTTTAAAGAACTGACAGAGGTAGAAAGAGCGAGATTATTTTAGATGAGAAGGTTACTTTCGATAGTTGTGTCAGTGTTTGAGACAAAAAATTTTTGCAGTATCTCTTTAAATAGTTATTTGAATTATGATTTGTTTCAATACTAATATGAAACCAAATTGAAGAACTGAAATTTTTGTAAAAACAGAATGGATTTAGGGAACAAACACTCTTTCAATTTGATTAACATGCTCAACAATCCAATGGATTAGGAAACAAACAGCTGGCAAGGGATTACAATTGAGTACCACACACACTTCATGCTTTGTCATATTTTGGAGCACACTCTCACATATTTGATAGCTGGTTTGACTAAAGGTTGTTATCCCTAATGATATCAAACCAAATTTAAAAAAAATAAATATAAAATGTATGGCTACCATTTTTAGTAAAAGCCATTCAGTGCATTCTGAAGTGTGTTCTGCCCTAGTAGTTTTCAGTGTATAGTTCACCATTACTTTGTAGGAATCAAGCTGTGTACTTGCACACAGGATTCACAGAAGGCAATGCTGGACATGGTGTGGCAGACATAAGCCGGTGCATGTGAGTGTTTCACATGATGCGGAAGTAAACATTTGGTCATGAGTTCAGAATTACCATGTTGGACCAAGAGTGGACCACTTTCTTCTTCCTTCTGTTTGAAAGGAGATTTTTCACATTTGTGAAAAATATGCCTATTGTCTTTTTTTTGCCAAGACTTGGATGAGAAGATAACACCCTCATATCTGTCCATTGAACATACAGCTACTGCCAGCAGCACCTCTTAGCATAGCATAAGGACTGTAAGCACAGGGAAGCAGCTAGCCTGGCTTCGTCCAAAGGTGTCGAAATCTCTCTACCAGCACCTAGAAAGTTTTGTTGTCACTTGAAGGTTGCTAGGCAACAATCTAATTCCAAAACAGCTTCAGGTGCATTACCACTACCTGGTGGAGAAGGGCTGATTTGCCCAATAGCCCAGTAAAACCAGACTGTATAAAATAGTGGATGTGGCCACCGTGATGTCACTCATTGGTTCTGGACTGCCATTTTGAAGCCGTGAGTTTGACATTTCAGCTCGCGCTTTCTTGATTTTCTGGAGTCAGAAGTGACCGTATGTGGAGATAAGGTGATGCTGTGAAGGAGCGAGGGGTGGATCTGACTCAAACTGACTTTCAGCCTGTGTCTCTCTCCAAATGATATAATCTCTCACACAAAGTCCATGACCTCCCCCTTGGACATTGTTACATTTTACATTCATTCTTACATATACATTCTTACATTCCTTTTAAAAGACGTGTCGGAGACTGTAGGTCTCATATTCTTCCGTATTATAAATAGTAGTGTCAAAAATGAAACTGTACCATTCTGTTTTAGACATTGTATAGTCCAGGCTCTCATTAATAAAGCCAACCTTGACGTATTTGTACTAAACAATTTTTGTCCCATCTCCAAGCTTCCATTCCTCTCCAAAGTACTGGAGAAAACTGTCTATGCAGAGCTTCTGTCTTATCTAACTATTAACAACATCATGGAGAAATTTCAGTCAGGTTTTAGGGCTCGTCACAGCACTGAATCTGCCCTTCTCAAAGTGTCAAATGACCTACTGCTGTTTTTAGATAGTGGTACATGTGCCATTTTAATCCTATTAGACCTCATTGCGGCCTTTGACACTGTTGATCATTCTTTTATTAAACCGACTTAAAAAACTGGTTGGCATCCAGGGCACTGCCCTCAAATGGTTTGCCTCCTAATTATCGGACAAGTCTTTCTCTGTTAAGATTGGTGGCCTCTCTTCCTCTCCTGTCTGTATCACTTGTGGTGAACCTCAAGGTTCTATCTTAGGGCCCATTTTATTTGCACTGTACATGCTTCCATTAGGCTCCATTTTCCGTGAGCACAATGACTCTTTTTATTGTTGTGCCGACGACACACAAATTTACCTTCCGTTAAACCCAGAGGATTCCATCTCCATCACATCACTCCTTAACTGCCTCCAGGATGTGAAATCCTGGATGGCAAAAAAAACTGTCTTCAATTAAATGATCACAAAACAGAAGTTATTGTTTTTGGTCCCCCCCCCCAACACCATAGACAGCAAAGTCAGCCACTTAGGACCACTCACATCCTACGTCCATACCCATGCCAGGAAACTAGGTGTCATTTTTGACTCTGCTTTCAAATTTTACAAACAAATCAACTCTGTGGTGAAAGGCTGTTAATTTCAACTACGAAACATTGCAAAACCCAAGTCTATCATCTCTCACAATGACATGAAAACTGTAACCACTGCATTAATCTCCTCAAAGCTTGACTTTTGCAACTCTTTGTACATGGGTGTCGGCCAGTCATCTTTGTCTCACCTGCAGCTGGTACAGAATGCTGCAGCGAGACTCCTCACTGGTGCCAGAAAAAGAGACAGCATTACACTAGTGCTAGCATCTCTGCACTGGCTACCTGTCAGATACAGGATTGATTCAAATGGTCCCCCTCCATTGATACTTTTAAGGCAAATCTTAAAACATACATGTTTTCAGTGGCCTTTGGTTGTTGATAGTGGTTTTAATATTATTATTATTATTATCAGTAGTAGTAGTTTTTTATAATATTTTTTACATATGTGACTGTTCTTACCAGTTTTATTCTGTTTTATTTTTGTGTACATTTTATATTGCTATATATTATTCTGTCATTCTTTTATTTTGCACAGCACTTGGGTCAACTGCGGTTGTTTTTAAATGTGCTACATAAATAAACTTGATTTGATTTGATTTGACCCTATGACATCACAAGTTTAAGACTTAAGGCTCATTTAAGCTCCCTTCACATAAGAAAATCAATTCATCAGTTTCAAACATAATAAATGTCACTGCCCTTATACTTCCATGCATCCTTTATGATAACATAGAGCCCATTAATGGCAATAGAGGGCAAAGTCAAAAGTTCAGACAACAACAAACAAGGCAACAGTGGATGAGTTCATAATATTGTACCTTTAAACAGAGGCAGTGCTGTAGACATCAGAGGACTGCGCAGCCATTATATACATCACGAAGTGGATGAAGAATTCATTTAACTATTTTCACAATGTTATATTATGATTCATATTGTTCCGCCTTTATTTAAATTTCTTAGTCGTCTCCGAAAGTCGTATCCTGCTTGAGCTACGCTACACTGCCTTCACAATCTACAGTGGCACTTCTCCATTTCGTTTGTACCCATAAGCTTTCAGAAAACGTGCACAAATTCGGACAAAATGAACGCATAGGACAGACAGAAGGCTTCGTTCGTCTTCGCCTCCGCATCCAAAGTTTAGCATATATGAGCCCTAACTTCTCTGGTTTATGACTTTGAGAGGGAGTAGCTCATGTTCATAAGTACTGATTGAACTTTCCTAGGCCATGGTAGTTACATATTGGAATTCTTAATTTAGGTTGTGTTCCCCTTTAAGTGTAAATGTGTTTGACACCAACTTTTCTTTTCATACTTTATGCATTTTCAGTCAGTCTCAATTGTACTGAGGTTCGAAACCCTGCCCTTCATATGACAACTATACTCACAGTATCAGGAAGTTGGGTTTGGGGGCCACTTACGTGACAACTAATTCAATTTTGAAAACATCCATTTATTGGATAATTACAAAGGGAACATGCTCTGTATGACCTGCTGGATTTGGTGAAACAGTCACACTTGATTGGGCAACTAAAAAAGTTAATGCTTTTAATTCCCAAATTTGCTATAGACACAAGAACTAGCCACTGAACTAGCGACTCTCTCCCTCTCTTAGCAGCACTGTACATGCCTGCAGTCACTCTGGTGATTTCATGGCTCTTAACCAAACACAAAGGCTCCATTATGGCTCCGTTCACTGGAATAAACTCACTTTCTCTCTCCCATTCCTTCTCTCCCTCATCTTCATATTCTTCCTCTTCCTCCTCTCGCTCTTCCTCTTCACATTCACACTTTCGCCCACATCTCTGAGACTGGATGTAAAGCCACATTCTCTGTTCCATTACCTCATTCTCATATTGGAGTTGGGAAAGGAGGGAGGAAAGGAAGTAGAAAAAGAGGGAACGAGAGGGAGGGAGGGCAAGGAATGAAAGAAGGAAGGAAGGTGTGTATCTGTGTGTATGTGTGTAATTATTAGCCCAGTAATTAGGCCGTGTCGCCTGTTGTCTCCCCCCTCGCGTGCCCTTTGAAGTTTCCTCCACTGGACTACCCACAATCCACTTGGGGGGCATCCAGGAGGAGGCAGAGGAGTGATGGAGTGGGGGATGTCGGGAATGTGGGTCAAAAAGTGTGCGTGAAAGAGAATTTCTTGGATGCTGATGATGAAAGAGAGTTGGGGGGTCTCAGTTCTCCCTCTATGTCTCTCTATTGGTGGCAGATTGCTTGTGCTGCTTTTCATGTTGGACCCCCCCCACACACACACACACACACACACACACACACACACACACATCATTCATGTGCCAGATGCTGTAATCTCAACACTCAGACACACACACACACGTCACATGAGTCTCTTTGTTTTGGTTTGCTTCAGAGATAAAACCCGGCTCTGTTACACTCCTCTGTAAGGGAGACAAAGAGCGCTTATCTCACATACAGTGAGTGTGTGTGCGTGTATGAGGGAGAGAAAGTATGTGTGTGTGTGTTTGTCTGCGAGTATTTCTCCAATGCAGTCATTTTATTTTTGCATTACAATTTTTACGAGCTTGATTTTCAGCCTCATTAGCTGGAATGTTATTTCCCTTTTTCCCCATTTCTGGACTGTCTGATAGCTTTTTATGTGCATGTGTGTATGAGTGCGTGTGTGTCGTCATTAGATGTGCATGCTGATAGGGCCACCAGGGCCAGCATGACACAGTGGGATAATCACACACAGGTTACTGGACAGGCCAACAAACACACTTTGCAGACTCTTTGGAAAATGTTTTGAAAAATGCACATTTTTTTAAATAAATGAATAACAATAATGGTGTGGACATAACAGAAATTCACTCTACCTAATGTAGATTTGATCACAAGTTCTGAGGCCATAGTACTGTGAAACAGCAATGGAAAGAGTATTTAGAGAGAATTTTCAACTCAAGTAAAAGTGCAGTTACATAGCTGTTTTTAATAGGGATGCACGATAATATCAGTATTGGCCGATATCGGCTTTGAAATGAACTATTAGAATTGGCCAACATGAATGAATATTACATTTATCAAAAAGCATTCTTATTTCATGTCTCTTTCTGCTGGTGAGCCATCACGATAAGAGTATCATCACTAAAATTAGGTGGGGATATATTAATATCGGTTATTTGACAAATAAGTTGTTATATATCGGCATTTTGGATGTCGGCAAAAAAAACAAAACAATATTGCACATCTCTTGTTTTTAGTATTTGTTGTGTGAGGTCACTGTGAGGAATGTTGCAAATTAAGTGACAGGACTGCTTTATGGCAGTATTTGACTCACCGATAAGATGAAGTACCATAATTAACCTGCCACCCACAATGCAACTTGACCACCGACAGTTTGGTCAGAGTCTTAGCTGTGTTATGCTAGAAGCAGCTGATGTAGCCACAAGCTGCTAGCCACAAGCAGAGATGACAACATGGCTACAAAATGTCAGGAAAACTCTCTTCTTTCTAAGTGCCGGGACATATGTTGCGTTTTTTTTTTGGCCCTGAAATCAACTGTTTCAATGTAAATGGGCTTAACACATGTTCGAGTGCCTCTTTTTCAGTGTGCAACGGCTCCAGTAAGGGCGGGCCGATTTGTGTGACAGGCTGTCTGCCGGTAGTGTCCTTGGCTTGTCAGTTAGATCCTCCACAGTGCCATCCTCTTGCACAAATATGGTCACTTTTGGCTCCTAAAAAACAAGATTGCAAGAGCCATAATGTGGAATTCAAGGCTTCAAAATGGGAGTCCACAACCAATGGGTGACATCACGGTAGCTCATCCATTATTTTTACAGTTTGTGTTAAAGACGCGGTGTGTGCAGCTCCCTCTGGAGCACATATCACATATACATCAAGTCTTCCCAAGACCTGTTTACAGCTTTGGCTTTGTTCACAAACACTGCATGCAATTCAAGATATTTATCAGTAAGAATAAAGGCCGTAATATAATCTATAGCATATGATTATCGGGTGTCAGTACACTGTAATTAAAACTACAATAATAAACCTTTTTGAAATTGATAGCATATTGTATCATTACTTAGAATTTAAGATTTCTGATTTGCATTTAGGGGTCTAACTTACTACAGAATGGTATTCAACTAATAACCACTTAAGTCCTTGACAGACAGAATAAAGTTAATATTCATGAAATTAAATCTTTTAATCAATAAATTCCTCTCCAGTCGCCTGTTGGGCTTTAATTAGACCAACTGCTGCCAGCTGAGAGGAAATTCAGGTCATGTCCCCACACACGCAAACCTACAAAGCATTTGCATTTTCCTTAAATGCGTGTGTGTGTGTGTGTGTGTGTGTGTGTGTGTGTGTGTGTGTTGTACCGTACAAAATCTGATAAACAGGCTGTGGTTGTGTGTTGTTGTAAGGTTGCAGTCATATGTCCCAACACTGATTGATGAAGTGTTTCTGGCCACGTAGTGTCATGAATGACAAATTGCTAAAGGGTGTGTGTGTGTGTGTGTGAGCAGACAGGCAGATGGTGTCTCATGAGTATGAGGGGAGCTAACGACCTTGAGAGAGACTGAAAGAGAAAAAGAGGAAGAGAGAAAGAACGAGGGAGCTAGAGATGGTGACGGCAAGGGTCAGTTTGTTTTGCGCTGAGGGTCGGGCGGGATGGGCGGGGCATTTCTGCTGCTGCTTCCTCACTGCATTTCCTCCATTCACCCAGAGAGCCTGTTCCTTAAACACACACACACACACACACTTGCATGGGGCGTTAACACAGCGACACAATGAGCAGGGTCTGGCTTGAGGCAGATCGAGCAAGGTGTTTCCTGTGACCTGGATGAATGCTGCGTCAACACAAACACGCTCGTCTGGAACAACACTTGCATGAGTTTGCAGACGTGTGGTTCGTGTGTGTGTTTGTGTGTGTGTGTTTGCTAACTGATTTGACTTTCTCCTCCTTCAATTAGAGTTCATTAATTTCCCCTTGTATAAATGTGTGAATGTGTGTGTAAGTGAAAACAGCTGCATTCAAGTCTGTGATATTCATCCTTTATTCATGCTTTGTTCATGCTTTATTCATGTGCTGTTCAAGCATTTGCAGAGCGAATGAATATTGGATTAAAAGCGGCTTTACGTTATTTATGAGCTGAGATATTTTGGTTTGTACAGAGGCTTCTGGAATCCCCCACGCTGTGTGCACACACAAACACACACACATACAACAACAGCAACAAAAAAACTGCTCTAAATGTTGCGTGCATTCGTCTGCTTGTGTATCAGTCCATTTCTGCTGAATTAATGTTGACTGTGTGCTTCTGTGTGTCCGGCAGGCCACGTACAACCCTGTTATGGAGAAGATGAAGAGGATTAAGAAGCGCCTGTCGTTAACACTCCGCTCCAGTCAGACCATTGACGAGTCTCTGTCTGAACTGGCTGAGCAGATGACCATTGAGGATGGTGGCACCAAGGACAATGGTAAGATTTTAACAAACAAATCTGTAAATATATTGGATAAAAAAATCAATAAGACATTGCTCCTGGCCAAAGTCATGTCAAAACACAACAAATTTTTAGTGTATGGGGCCATAAAATGTGGTTGATAAATCGGTTTAAACTGATCTGCTCCTCTTAAGAACAAACTGTCCACAATACCATATTAAAGAGTTATAGTCAGAAAGCACAGTTAATAGAAAAAACTAGGGGTGAAATTTGTCAAAAACACCTTTTATAACAGAGCTACAGATAAAAGTCTTGGTGAAATTTGCCAATTCTGCCTCTATAGTTAAGTTACAGTTAATAATAAAAACCTGGGTAAAATTTGCCAATACTATCTTTATAATTAAGCTACAATTTAATAAAGAAAAAATCTGGATAAAATCTATGTCAAATGTTAATGTTCATTTTCAGTTTCATTGATTTTAAAAGAGCGACACCCAATAAAACAATCTCACCTTTTTAGTACAGCTACAGTTAATAAATAAAGTCTTGGCAAAATACCTTTATAAAAATGCTTCTGTAAGTAACACAAATCTGGGTAAAATTTCTCAATACTAACTTTATAATTGAGCCACAGTTAATAAAGAAAATCATAGTAAAACCAGTCAAAAATACCATTTTAAAGCGATGCACTCAATAAAAAAACGTGTAAAAACCTGTCAAAAATACCTTTTATAGTTAAAGCCACTACAAGGAACTTTTAACTGGATATGCAAAAGTCTCTCGTTTCTGCTGATGTCTGTGCGTGACCTACAACAGCAAATGAGAGCATCGGTGTGAAGATAAGCTATTTCTATATAGTGTATATCCATACCTTTAGGAAACTGTCTCCGGTCCGCCCCAGGTCACTTCCAGGACCAAGCGATTTACGGCACTCAGACGGCACACGTCATCTTACCTAGCTGCTTACATTTATAGTGACTTATAAATAGTCGCTATTCCTCCTCCTCGACCCGACGTCCGCGGGGAGTTAAAATAGCAGCAATCATCGGGTAAGAGTTCTGTGAAAGCACTGGACTCACCAACAGTCAGCCACGTCTCAGTCACACAGAGAAAATCCAATCCTCGGGAAGTCAGGAAATCCTTCAGGATAAACGTTTTGTTCGCTAGCGATCTAGCATTTACCAGCCCAATCCTGGCAGGAGACGGCGGGTCCACGGCGTTAGCAGAGGCCTCAGGTTGCGCAGATTCACCCCACGCCAGCGGGGACGAGGAGAGCAGGGGCCGCGGGGCTGGAACACCTCATCCGGGCCGACGACAGGTACCAGCGAGGCAAACACTACCGCTTTTGTCCACAGGGTCGCCAAAATCAACTCAAAATGAAAGTTCCTTGTAGGGGCTTTAAGCTACACTCAGTAAAAAAAATCTGGGTTAGATCTCTCAAAAATCCATTTATAAAAAAGCTTCAGTTAACAACAAAATCTGGCCAAAATTTGCTGATACTACATTAATAATTAAGTAACAGAAACTTTATAAAATCTATCAAAAATATCTTTATAAAAAAGCTACCATTAATAACAAAACATCCGGGTAAAATTTGCCAATACTACCTTTATAATTAAGCTTAAGTTACTTAAGAAACACTGGGTAAAATTGTCCAATACTATTTTTATAGCTACAGTAAAAACCAAAAAAAAAAAAAAATAGATAAATAAAAATTTTAGGTAAAATCTGTCAAAAAATACTATATTAAAGAGCCACTGTTAATAACAAAAATATGGGTAAAATTTGCTAATGCTATTTTTATATTTTAGTGACAGTTAATAAAAAAAAAGAACCTGGATAAAACCTGCCAAAAATACTATATTAAAGTGCTATACCCAATAAAAAATATGGGTAAATTTTGCCAATGGTATTGTTGATCAAAAACACTTGGTAAAATCTGTCAAAGATACCTTGATAAAAAAGCTATAGTTTAAAAACATCTGGGTAAAATATGCCAATACTACATTTATAAATCAGCTACAGTTAATAAAAAAGGGTAGAATCTGTCAAAAAAAAAAACCTTATTAAAAGCTATAGTTAATAACAAAAATCTTGGTAAAATTTGCAAATACTACATTTATAGTTAAAGTTCAAAACATAATTTGTTGCAAAAAGCATCAAAACGGTTGTAGAAAATCAGTGCCACCCTCCAACAAGAGAAGGAAATTCCACAGGTCTGATATCTTCCACTATATGTCTGTCAGCAGGCATGTCAAAACTACACACACACACACACACACCCAAACACACACATACAGAGCTTTCAGTATCTTGGTGGCTCTCAGGGGTATTTCAATTATGAAACACTGAAGTTGAAGAGAGAGAGAGTACAGCATGTGTGTTTGAGTAACAGCTGTAATGGACTTCCGCTGAGTAGCTCTCTATCAAGTTATGTAACAGGAGTAAAAGCAAGGGAGCTACTCAAATACACACAGACACACACACACGCACGCACACACACACACACACACACACACACACACTCAGCAGCCCAGCAAGTGAGAAATACGTTTATATATAGGGAACAAGTATTAACACACTCGCAGACACACTTTCTTTGACATCACTATGTTATATAACTTTCTGCCAGTTTTGGCATCACAGTAGATCTTGTATCCAATGAGCTGCTGGGGTGATAGACACATTAAAGTCATTGGCTGCCACTTGTGAGTGACAGCTGCCAGAATAAATGGACACACGTGTCCATCTTTTACGGAAGGCTTCCCATTTCGGTCATGTGGCTGACGCTTCAAATCCAGAAAGACTTACAATAAATGCAACAGTAGAAGAAGCTTCAGTTCCTGTATCAAATCTAAAAATCATCAAACCCACAGGTCCTCTTTCTGATTGAATTAATGCTGCCAGTTGCTGAAAAGGTTTCTATTCTCTGCTAATGAAGGGCATGAAACCCCAACTAGCCCTGACATTTTCATCTCCTTGTTAATATAACTCATGCATGCTCAACTTGTAATTGTGATTCAAGTGACAAGCACCTGTGGGCAGCATAATGTGAATTTGTGAGGCTGACATGTGGGAACACTGCACAGCTTGTCAGCTCAGAGTTTAGAAGGTTGGATGAACTAAAGAAAACTGGCAGGGACAGAAAGATAAACTCAAAGATAAGAGAGACTTACGGCCTGTCTAATACAGATCAGGATGGGACAATTTATGACCTATTTGGGTTTAGCTGCACTCTGACAGCCACAGGGAGAACGCTGGATTGCTTACAGGGTTTCCTTGCAGACTAGGGTTGGACAGTTGTTTGCCAGTTGAGTCCTGTGAGTGAAGCTTATGTGCTTCTTATCAGTAAAGTAGCATAATTGCCCTGTGGCTATCAAGTTTCCAGAACTACAGCAGTTTTTTTCTCCTTGTGCTGTTTGCCCACATTTGTCAGGCAACGTGTGTTAAATTTTTATTCGTCAAGACATTAAAAATTACTTGAACTCAAGTGTTATAATATAATTGGACACATTGAAACTTATGTATTCACTTTATTGCTGAGAGTTAGATAAGAAGCACTCACGTCTGTATGGTATATAAGATAGAACTTTGTTTATCCAGAGCGAAGCAGTGGCAGTACAAAGAAGAAAAAATGTAGTGAAAATGTAGTGAAAATATATTAGGGCTGCCCCGTGAAGTTGAAGAGTCAAATCATCTGGTCGGCTCTCAATGGACTTGAAATTCTCCATTTCGGGCTGTCTTTTCTTTCCACTTTTGTTTTGTCATTCAGAATGCATTACATTACAGTGTCTCCCATAGATTTATTTAGTTGTGGTGACCTGACACAATATCAACAATGACCGCTATATATTGACCTTTTTTTTCACTATGTTGAATGGTAGACCCTTAACACATCATATAGCGTGCAGCACATTGATCCTCTGAACCCTTCCCTCGGACAGCTCTAGAGATGTAGTATTGAGGATGCGGGATATAAGGAGCCATGATACACTGTCCCTAAAAAAGACACTGTTATGCATGCCAGTGCACGCAAAAAATGTTGGGAATGAATAGTCAGCTCTCCGTATTGAACAGCCAAATCTGATTTGAATTAAAAAAAAAATCTTATTCGGGTACTGTCCTAACATATGTAGAGTGCAAATATAAATATAAAATGTCAGTAAGGTCCAAGTGATGTGAAGCTACAGCTGGCAGCCGGTTAGCTTAGCTTACCAAAAAGAGGGGAAATGGCAAGCCTGGTTATGTCAAAAGGTAACAAAATCTATCTGTTGTGTTCAGGCAGAAAGTGACAAACATTTCTACATGAATTCAGTTTTTTAGTTGCTTGAAATCGCTCACTTTCTTTCTTGAATAGCAGAATAGTTTTAACATTTGAATCCGCTCACATTGAGTCAGTTATTCTAACCCAACTTAGTGCAACATTACATAACTTTGGGGAATATTTGATGTCCGCTTACATTTATTTATACACATATCTCCATAATTTAGCCTGATGTTTGGTATTTTTGGAAATGTCGGGACCTTGACTGAAATGTCAAATAAAGTTCTGTAAACAAAGCTTGGCTGCACAGCATGAATTTGAAAAGAAGAACCCACTGCAAGGGGTTGAAGAAGGCAGAAGATCATATTAAGATTCACCATGTTGGTACCTGATTTGGGTTTTTGGATATTTGTAATGCAGCCTTTGAGCCTCTGATACTCAGATTTTCAGAACAGACATAATTATAAGCGTTGTTGATCTGTTGTGTTTCAGAGCCCTTCATGAGGAACGGCCGCCCCCCCACCTCCCACAGCATGCACTCATTCTTGCACCAGTACACCGGTCCCTTCAAGAAGCCTCCCCTCCGCCGGCCGCACAGCGTCATCGGCGGCACCCTCGGGTCCTTCATGGCAATGCCACGCAATGGCAGTCGTCTGGGTGAGACACACACACACACACACACACACACACACACACACACACGGAAGGAAGTGAGTAGTGGCAGAGCAGATGGCATCCGGGAACAAACAGGAAATGTGTCACGGTCCTGAGACTTCCATCCTGCTTCTTACATGTGAAAATACACTCCTGGCCAGAGACACTGGGTGTTTTTCCCATGAGGGAACTTCTATCTTTGCCCTCAGCAGAGCTGTTTTCATCCCAAGTGACAGCTGGATGGGGGATTCAGTCAAACATGATGCAGCTTCCGCCACATACTGATTCATCACACTTGATACCTCACAGTGAGTCTCAGCCCAGAGGGTGATGAGATGATTCAGGGGACAGTATGAAACAGAGGAACAAAGTGTTGTTGGTATCAGAATCTACCAGCCTCTGGGCTTTTCGAATATGTAGTCAAGCAAGTCTGGCAGAATCTGGAGGGGTGAGCAAACTGTCATATTTTAAGCGTGTATTATGTTGTAGTGCAGCAACCAACACCTAGCTTAAGGCTCTTACTCACATGAGGACATACCGTATGTCAAACATAAGTTGCTGTAAATCTGTTATTGCTCCAGATCTACAGATCCTGTCTCATTGACCGGTGTGTTGAAGCTTCTGTTGGAGCTCTGTGTCAGCTTATTGCAGGTTCCTGTCATCATAATTTGGCATCACAGCTTCTTTACCTACCTTTGATAGGTTTTGGTGGGTTTAAAATAGAGCTGAAATCATTAGTTGATTCACCTGACATGAATTTTGTATAGATATTCATGGTTCCCAGAGGATGACTTGACTTCTACTGACGTTCGTGATGTCCTGGTCTTTCTGTAGGGCCATCAGATGGTTGACATTTTTCACTTATCCAGAGAATTATCACATCTATTGGATGGATTGACACATTTTTTTGAACTGACATTCATGGTTCCTACATGATAAATCACAATAACTTTTGTGATACCCTAACTTCATGTATAGCCATCATCAGGTCAAAACCTGAATTGTTTTTTGGTTTACGACCAAATACCTGCAAAGCTAAATATATATATATATATATATATATATATATATATATATATATATATATTCAATGAGCGTTGTTGAATGGAGCCTGAGATCTAAGATTTTCATTGCCAACGACTGCTTCTTCATCATCCGCATACTCTCTGTTTAGTGCTCGTCAGCATGCTAGCGTGGTGAAGCTACCATTTAGCTCAAAGCTGACCCTAGCTTAGCCGCACTAGCGTGGCTATGGACTCTCAGTCTTATTGTAGTATTCATATCAGTTTGGCTACTATATCCATTTAAGAATACTGACCAGGGCCTGAATTTTGGTGCAGGTATTGTGCAATCATCGATTGCTTCAAATCTAATATGGGAAAATCTCACACATATTTATAGTGATGTCTGATAAAGTTAAGCCGTTTACCCCGACGTGAAAATGTGGGTGGACTTGCAGAAATGCTGCATCAGATGGACTGACTTCTGCCTGGGTCAAAACACCTGGCGTGCTCTCTGTCCCTCTCTACAAGGCTACAAGGCCCCTCTGCCGTTGCAGCATCTCTTGTTAGCATAAAGCAAACACAAGTTTCAGGCTAACTGGCACAGGATATATCCGGGCTAGGGTTGGGCTGGTGCGAACATTTTCAAACTGGTTTGATATTAAGCCAAACACCAGACCGGATCGGTATACTGACTTTTACCAGGTATCCCACTAGACTCAGCTGCCGCCTCTGAGTCGAACATAATAACACTGTCTCCCAAGGGGAAACTAGCATACCTGCCTTCTTCCTGCATTTGTAGTGATAATTTTAAAATCACAAAACACATGTTTTATATTGTGATATTTACTGGAAATGAAGGCAGTATTGCCAACAGCAAGTAGCCTAAGCTTGTCAGTAGTGATGGTCATTTACCTTACCAGAAACTTTAAGCTCCCCAGCAATTCCTCTAGTTTTTATGCTTTTGGAATGAAATGAGGAGGAATTGTTAAGGTAATTCCCCATTTCAACTTCCTGAAGCAGCTGTTCCTCGTCCATTGTGGTGCCTGACCCCCCCATCCGTCAAAAAAGTGTATATATTCTCCCATGTAGATTCCTGAATTCCCCTTAGTTGAAAAATGCATTTCAGGCACTTTCTAAGTTGTTTTCATTCCAGATTCATTATTAGTTTCACATCCTGTATGATCAGTTATAGTTCACTGGACCAGAGAGATGCTGCTGTAAACCCTAAACAAACATTGTTTAACATTGCTTGCCTGATTTTTTTTTTTCCCTCATATGGCCAAGGCAGTAATATTCAGCATCTGTGTTCACAGTCTGTTTGACTCAATGTTAGAGGTTTTACCATTTAGAGTTTCTTTTAGTGATGGTATATTTGTTCATTATATCAGTAAGTATATGGAACCTGATTGGTGCTTCTCTAAGCAAATTTCAGTAAACGGATGACACACGAGAGAACCTGTTGATCCTCGCACTGGACTCTGGCCTAGATAGAGGGACTTGGATCTAAAAACAGGACAGTTAAGTAGGACATTGATGTGCCACACACTGCTGCTACACTCTGCGTGCTTATTAGAAAAGCTGTTAAAGACAGCAGTGAGAGGGAAAGATCATAAAGTCTCAACAAGACTCACAAGAAAGAAAGGGAAGTGAAGGAAGGATGTGTGGAGATGATCAGGAAAGAAAGATCAAAAATGGGCGGAGAATGAAATCTTTCAAGGTTTTTGGAGAGAGGGCGATGTGAGGCAAGAGAAGATAAGAGGCGTGTTAAAGCAAAAGAAAAACAGTGTAGGAAGAGTAGAAAAAAAGCTGGGCAGGAATCAGGTTTGGCTGTTGGGAGGTGAAGGAATGATGTGAGAAAATGAAAATATTATTGTGAGAGAAAGAATTTGGGAGTTTTGGAGAAGATGTAGGAAGATATAGCAGGAGATAATAGAGAGGAATGTGAAAGTAAAAGGAGATTGAAAGAGGGAAAAGTAGGACAGATGAGATCATTTGGAGGCTTTGGAGAAGAGGCACTCAAGTTAGAAAAGCACAGGTAGCGTAGGAATGTGTTGAAGCAACAGACAGAGTCAGATCGGCTGCTCCCTATGAAAACCACACAAAGGAGAAAACAAGATAGGAGCAAAGGAGAAATATGTAGAGTAAAAGGGAAAGAAAGGCAGGAGTGGGAAGCAAAAGATATTGGAGGGGTTTTTGAAGTTGGGCAAGAAACATGCAAATGAGAGAGAGAAGTGACAGAAAAGGGGATCATTTGGTTTTCAAAGAGGAGACAAGTTGAAGAAAGAAAGTAGGGCGAGAATGAGTTGTTTGCAAGGTGTTTATAGAGAGAAAGTAACGAGGTTAGGAGGGAGAAAGTGAGGCAGTTATAGGGAAGAAAAAGGGAGAGAGACAAAGAGGAAGAACTTTCTTGAAATCACAATACGGTTTTAATCGTCTGGGTCCTCTTTTATCAAATAATGCATAGAACATGTTCTAAATGTGTGCGTTGGAACTGCCCATACGAACAAGAAAATTTGTATTTATCAAAGACACATACACCTGTTCTATGTCCATCTGCTTGTGCATGTACAGGCTTGTTTGTGTACAAGTCCTAGCAAGAAAGCAATATTAGTTAGGAATTACCATAGACTGTATAACATAATGGGTGTAGCCATAATGGCGAAACCCATTGGTTTAGACTGGCATTTTGGTTGTTACCATCTTAGATTTTTGAAGCCAGATGTTACCATATTTGGACAAGAGGCTGGAGTTGTCTAGGACCGAAGGTTAGATCTGAGCCCGAGGGCACTATCCGCGGACAGCCTGTCAGTCAATGTGGCCGCGCTCCAAATTATGCATAACTTTAAGCCTAATGAAATTTAAATGGGCGAGTTATAAAAATTCAGCCCCCGTACATCATCATCATTTATTTTATTTAAAACTTCTGAAAACACTTTTAGGGAGAACCCTAATTTTTAATGGTGCCGAGGTACATACTATAAATACAGACACAACTGAAGATAAGTAGCAAGGAAACAGGAATACATGGCAATGTCAAATAAAACAAAACAAAATGACAACAGAAAAAAACAACAAAAAACTAAAGATCACAGTTGTCAATGAATGAAGAGTGACTGGTGCATCTGTTTACTGTGCAGCCACATAAAGTCAAGCTATTTTGATAGTAGTTAGTCGGTCAATAATTGGCCATCAGGCCATGTGCAACAGTAATCTTATTTAATGCTGCTTATGGCACTTTTCCACATGACAGCAGGGTACACTTAAGTTAGGAGCTGGTTACCTTGCTGAGGAGTTGGAGATCTTCATCTGAAAGCTCACTGTAACAACTCCTTTTTACATTACTCTGTTAAAAAAATTTAGAATGATCTGCAAACAAAAAATGTCAAAAATGGCTAGTGTCTTGTTTTGTAGATGTATTTTTGATGAATGATCGTGGTAAGCACTAACTTCTGTGATAAATACTTATACTTAAATATATTCCTGTGATTTGTTCACAATAAGAGCCACCTCGCATTTTGCCAGTTCTGTGCTTTTAATGTGTAGCTGCAGCAGTAGGGTGTCAGCTGTGCTTATCAATAGCATAATACAGCTTTGATACAGCAGTTTAAGAGTCAACAGTAAACACTGAGGCTGAAATAAATGAAATAAAATCAAAAGCAGTTGCTGGGTTGTATATATGCATCGTTTCTTGTTATTCCCTTATGTGTGGGAAGGCAATTTAAATCCTGCGTAGGAATGGCGGACTCCGCCACTAACGTTAAAAGCTTCTATATCACTAAATCTGCCCCTGAAAAACACATGGTCAAAAACACCCGAGAAACACACTTGGTGAATGTATTAATTCCAAATGGGCATATTAGTTACTTGCTTAACCATTGCAGTTATAAAGTAGAGCATACATTTAATTAGCGGAGATGTTTTGCCATCAGGAATATCAGTGTCTAAAGTTAGTAACATTATAGCACACTTGCACAAGTGAAGACATGCTCGACTAAGTCTGCACCACCATGATTACAGAGTTGAGCATTGATTGAATAAGCAGAGGTGACGACATTTTGCAGGCGGTAACGTTATTAGTGTTATATGTTTGTATGGCAAACACAAACAGAAAAAACCCAGGATAGTCATGGCCACTCAGGGTCAGAAACACCAGTGAAATACACATAGCAAGACATACTATACCCTCTACAGAGCCCTGAAGTCCTGTCCATGCTGCTGCACAGAACCACAGAGCGCTTTTCAAATGTTAATGCAAAGTTTATTAATATTAAACATGGTCCCTGTCCAAATTGCACCACATTCGACACTGTACGCCCTTGGGTGCCCAGCAATATACCCATGTGAAGTGTGTGAAGTAGGTCAGATGAATGGTTCTTGAAATACACATACACGGGCATGCAAAAGTTTGGGCACCCATGGTCAATTTTTTTTTTACTGCGAATAGTTAAGTAAGTAAACGGTGAACTGAAATTTAAAGATCAATATTTTAAGCAATATTATTTTTTAATTTCAGTCTTTTACAGTTTGAAAATAACAAAAAAGGAGAAGTGCACCTGCATGGTCAGCACTTAGTAGTGCCCCCTTTGAAGCACCACAGCTTCTTAACTCTTTGTAACCAGCTAAGAGTCTTTCACTTCTTGTTGGGGGGATTTTTGCCCATTCTTCCTGCAAAAGGCCTCTAGATTTGCCTTTCTGGCAATCCTGCAGCAGCTCTCTTGGAAAGTTTTCTTGGTCTTCCAGACCTCTGTAGTTTCTGTTAACTGCCATTTCTTAATTACATTACAAATTGAGGAAGTGGCTACCTGAAAACACTTTGCTATCTTCTTATAGTCTCCTCCTGCTTTATGGGCATCAGTTTTCAGTGTGCTTGGCAGCAGTTTAGAGGAGCCCATGGCTGCCGATTGTTGGGACAAGGTTTCATGAGCAGAGTATTTATAAAGCTGTGAAATTTGCATCACCTGGCCTTTCCTTGTGAACAAGCCATAGTCCTGACAAGCTTTACATGATGCTCCTTTCCTTTTTTCACTTTAAAATTGTACAAAACAATATTAATACACTAATCTTGCTTAAAATGTTGAAAAGCATGTTTCATCTTTAACGTCATGCCTTTTGGAGATCAGTTCATCTTCTACTTACTTAACTGTTCACAGTAAACAAACTTTTGACCAGGGGTGCCCAAACTTTTGCTTGAACAGTGGTATAATATTAGTCTAAAAGAAATGATTTGTGGTTTGTGTGTCTGAAATGTAGGTATTAACTTGCCTGCTAATACACCTGTGTAATGCTGTAGGATTGTTGGTGCTCATGTTTAGAAGTGAGTCTGAATCCACACACACTCTCTAACACAAGAATAAATTAATCAACCAGAAGTGTAGAAGTGAGTGCACGTGTAGTTTATGCACAAAACTGTGTATTCATGGTTGATAAATGAGGCTGCTGTGGGAGACAGAGGAGATAGATGAAGGTAGGTGGCTGCAGAGGAGAGAGAAAGGGAAGGAAGGGAAGAGAGAAAAACAGACGACGAACTGAGGAATATTTCTAGGGAAAGGTTAAGAAGGGATGTGGAGCAGATGGAAACCTTGCAACAATTTCCTCTTCCTCCCTCTTTTCTAGTTCTTTGTACACTCCTCACTTTCTCCTATATCCTGTCTTGCTCCTTGTTTTTTAAACAGACAGGACATGTCTTGTTGGCTTCGCTATTATGGTGAATTCCAACAAATGTTATGTGCTCTATTGCACTAAAAGACCTCCTGTAGTATATCAAGTTCTTCCTCTGTAACCCAAACCAAAGTTCAAATGGAGAAGCAGCAGAGAAAATTCACTTCAACCGTCTGTGGAAAGAGATTTTACATGCAGAGCGGAATAGATCAGATTCTGGTTTTTAACCACACAATCACAGACAGATTCACATTATGGGGCAAAGTGTTCTTTGGTGTTTTGGCTGAACCGCGGAGTAATGATGTAGGACTTTCTGAATTGAATTTTGTCAATAAGATGCATGAATAGAGTAAGCACTTAAAATTACTCCCTAAAATCCAGACTAACAATTGTAATTAATCATCTTTGGTTGTGATGATTTAGAGAAATAATCAGGATTATCGTGTTTGAAATAATTAAGAGTTAATCTCCAGCAGCAGAGACCTTACAGAGAGCTCTTTCTCCTTTCATTTCTCTGCTCTGTGCTTTCACATTTGATGACAGACTGCTTGGTTGGAAGCGCTGACACACTGATGACAGAGAGCTGCTCAACCATGGTTACTCATTAACCATGTGCATGCATGTGTGTGTATATGTGTGTGTGGAGTAGGGGGGGATGCATGTGGTTTGTACATCAGTGTGTTTGCTCCTGCTGTGCTATGGTAGTAGTGGTAGTTTTACTGCCCTGGAGGAAGTGGTGCTGGTTGGAGTGTTTAATCTTTGGCCTCGGGGGTTACAAGAGTGTGAGAGGAGATGACAGAGGGAGAAGGGTAGAGAGATGTAGAGACTGAGAGAGGAGGTGGGGTTTGTGTAGAGGTAAAAATGGGGTTTTCATCATATTTAAAACATCTTCACAGGTTGCTGTGCAGTTTGAGGGCCAATAGAAGAGCTTATATTTCTATTCAGCTGTAAAATCTGATGAAGATTCTCAAGTATGTGATTTATATACAGCTACTACTAGTACTGCAAATACATATCTGCTGCTCTCACCACTACTACAGCTTCTACTGTTACTATAACCAGTGGTTCCCAAACTTTTTTTTTGTTATGGCTACCCTTTGGAAGCAGCAGCAGATTTCCAAGTTCTTTTTTATTAAAATAACATTGTCATGAAGAAGAGGAGCAACATGTTTCCTTTTAGGGCTGCACAGTGTATGCACAGTATATATATATTTTTTTACTGCCAACACAATGTCAACTTGAATGATATACACATTGCAAAGGAGTGTGATATACTCAGGGAGTTTTAAAGTTGGTTGAAAGAAAGTTTAAGTAGAAAATGTGCACTTTGAAATATAAAGTATCGTTCTTTTTATATTGTAGACTTTTGTGTTCAGTTCGGTGTTCAGAATGTTGGAAGTAATTTCCTTCCATCTTTTAAAATTTAACAAGCAATTTGTTGTATTTTAGCCGTATACTAAAAGCAACAGAAAGACAAAATTGGATACAATTTAATATCTGTTTATTTATCGCAAGTAATATTGTTATCGCGATATTCAACTTTATCACATATCACATATTTTCCATATTTTAGGTTTCTCATTAGTTGCTGTTATGCTAATGAAAAATGTACATTAAACTTTTGTCAGAAGACGCACAACTCACCTGCTACAATGCTATAATAGTTTTCTTTTTCCTGATGAGGACCCCCATCAGGAAGAAGTGTGTCCATCTTCCACTTAACATTTATTTTGCTGCTCTGAATAAACCTTGGTAACTTGAATCCAGCTAGCCTTGCAACATTAGGGCACTCTAAATCCTTCATCGTTTCAGAATGAATCCAGTTTTTCACAGCAGACGTGTTGACTTGTCAAAGCAGGCAAATCCCAGGTGGAACTAATAACATAAATGATGCCTCTACTCCGGCAGTTAATGCAGTGCAGTGCGGCAATTCATAGTGTTGTTAGTGATACCTGTTTTTGACATGTCAAAATTTCTGCTGTTGAAACAACTTTTGTTTTGCACCTCACTTTGAGTGGACCCACCCCTCAGTTAAGGAGCTATTCAGTAATAACACTGACTGATAATAGAATAACAGCAATAATGGCTCTGTTGTCAAATCCGGTCAGAATGTATTAAATACAGTAAAGTTTAGACTTCCCAAATTCAACCAATACAGTGTTAGTCATTTCTAGTGCTTAAACAATTCTGAAATTATTTGATTATTTAATTGACAGAGAATTGATTGGCAACAAGATCACTGATTAATCATTTAAGTCATTTATCAAGCAAAATGCCAAACAAACTCTGATGCCAGATTTTCAGATGTCTGAATTTACTGCTTTTCTTTTTTATACGAATGAAAATGTAAAATCTTTTGGTTTGGACTGCTGTTAAGATGAAAGTGTTTTTGATTTGGAATTATTCACTTTATTGGACATTTTATAGACCAAATGATGGAACGATTAATCTGAAAAATAATCAGTAGTTGCAGCCCTGATCAGTGCCCCTGTACATGTAATATTAGGGTAACTTAACTTTAAATCCCCTTATGGTTTTGTGGTTTTAAGCATACATAAGTGTTTATTAATGTATTTTTCAGAACCTAAAAGTCCTCCTGTGTGCACCCACCAGAAGAGGCTACTGTGTAAACAGATAATGCATTACATTAAAGTAAAACACAGTTGTGACATTATGAAATAAGTTGTTTTCTTACAACTACTTTATAGTGAGTTATAACTATGTATAAAAGTATAAATGGGGGACTTAAGGTAAAGTGTTTTCAACTGCAAGCTATCCATCAAATTAGACTGACTGGACCAGGTGATCACGGACAACTTTAGTCTCATTTACCCAATGCCACTTTGCACAAAGGCTGCAAGTAATTATTATTTTCTCCATTAATTGATTTGTTGATTAGTTGTTTGGTGTATAAAATGTGAGAAAATGGTGAAAAATGTCGATCAGTTTTTCCCAAAGCCTAAGATGACGTTCTCAAGTGTCTTGTTTTGTCCACAACCCAAATATATTCAATTTATAGGGTTCACAGAAGAGTGAGGAAACCAGAAAATATTCACATTTGAGGACCTGAAATTAGAGAATTTTGAATAAGTTCTTTAAAAAAAACTAAAACTGATTAATCAATTATCAAAGTAGGAGGAGACAAATGTAATAGTTGAAAACTAATTCATAATTTATTGCAGCTTTACTTTGAACCTTTTTGAAAAATATCCATGTAGCTTTTTTCCATATATTTATGTGTCTTTTAATGTATTTTATTATGTCTGTAGATATTGTGCATGAGAACTTGAAGATGGGCTCAGATGGGGAGAGCGACCAGGCGTCGGGAACGTCCTCAGACGAAGTACAGTCTCCAACCGGCGTCTGTCTGAGGAACCGCATCCACCGGCGGATCTCCATGGAGGTGAGACCCACTCACATGCACACTCTACACGATAACTGCACAAAAAAAAGGCTTACATGGCAACATTCCACACTTCACCCCCTCTCCTCCTGCTCTGCTCTTCACCTCCTCCTCGGCCACATGGGAGACCTGATTGGAGAGGGGGGCGTTTTGGGGGGGAGGATTGTTTGGCTCCTAATGGGCTCTCGGTGTCTGAGCGTCATGATACTGATAGCAGTCCCGCTCCCTGAGGACCACAGCAGCGGCTGGTAAAGAGATGCAGTGATAATCTGCGCTGTAACCACAGTGACTATCTATATGTCAGGCACTTCGGTGCAGCTGGAGAGCATGCTGGGAGAGGAATCTCCTTTGTTCTCCTTGCAATGATATATATAATGAACTAATGTTGGCAATTAAACACCTGCCTGACCCCTGAACATCACTCCATCTTTGATAAGATTTCAAATAAAGCTAGAAAAAGTATTTATATTCCAGAGCCTTTTCTGCCCTCTTTAAATAAAACGTAGTAATACACTTGCTCACAGCTAAGCAAATATTCATTTTTTAGTATTTTTAGTGATATAGTGCTATTTGAAATAGGGCACAGTTGTTACAGAGGACTCCTTCCCCCCCACTTAGTCATTTCCATGCTTTGTTCATATTTCCAGCCTGCAGACACACCTCTCCTCTAACTGAAAGCTATTTCATCAACCAGAACAAGCTTTTTAGATACTCACTGGGTCAAAGATGATAAATTGGCTTCTGTGGCCCTCAGGGTGCGCTAGACACAGTCACTTACACAAGCTCAGCAAATAAAATGTGAACAAGATAAATGGGCAAAAACTGCTCATGATTATCAGGGGACTTTTTTTGCCTGCTGGTTTCTAATTTCACTGCGGTTTTCGAATTTTCTGAGACATTCTTGCTGCGCGCCACCGTTGATTTCTCAGGCATCTGTTAATATTGTGTCACACTCGCCGTTACATAAGCTGGAAAAGGTGGTAAACCTCTGCTCTGCGAATAAAATAATGCAAAATATTGGCCACATTACATGCAGACCTTCCAAATAAATCATCTTGGTCCCTATAAATATTGAACGGGGGGGCGGGTAGTTTTAGTCTGAAAAGGATGAGTGTGTCAGCCTGGAGGCCTCCTGCCCCCTGCTGGCAGAGGAGTGTATGTGAACCAAGCAACCAAAACCAACCTTAAAAACATCTTTGATGTTGCATCTCTCGCTCTCACACATGGTGACCTATTTTTCGCCTGTTTTGAGTGTTTATCTCATTTGTAGGTGCACTTAACGAGAAGAGCTCAAGGATCTAGTGATAATCAGTCAACCTGGTGCGCGCACACACACACACACACACACACACACACACACACACACACACACACACACAGGTAAGCTGTAGTGCGCTGCTTTTCTTGTGGTTCTTATGATACTGGCTGAGGTTTTAATTAGGCCATATTGTGTCAGTAAGGAGGTTAAGGACACAATGTACTCTCACCTACTGTTCAGTATTGTGGTGCCTTCACACTTAGTCACCTCAGAAGTGTCACTTTTTTTATGTAAAGGAAGCACAGTAACTCTGACTCAAACATTATATCATAGAGCCAATGAAATGCTGAAGGGTGGCATGAATGTTATATGGAGAATATGTTATTACAAACTTAGTGGAAAGAACATAGTATTTAAAACCGGCACATCTTCAAAGTAGGACCTTATGAAGCCCACGTTCCACCATATCCATTGTCGTAGGCCTATCCATATCACGGCTTACCAAAAAGGATTGCCTGGGGCAAGTAAAACGCCAAGTCAGGCTGGTAAATTTAGCAAATCTGTTTCCCAATTGGGCAAGTGGTAAAAAGAATTAAACTGAGTTGATCGTGGAGGTGAGGAGTGAGCCAGCTCTCTTCCTTGTCATCACTGTTGAGAGTTGCACATGCACAGCACTGATCAGGCACTTGAGTTTAGTTGCATGGCGTTAGAGGATGTGGCAGAAATTCCAACTATTAGGTGGATAACAAGGTGAATAAAATGGGGTCAATTTTCAAAGGCATGTCAAGTTTAATACAGTTTGTTTAGGTTTCTGACCCACTTGCTTGATCAAACATATCGAAATAAAAATTAATGTTGAAGCCTGCATTGATTTTTATGCCTCTGCGCCGCAATAACGATGGTCAGTGCCCATGGTTGTCTGTCAGTTTGAATGTCCATTCCATTCTTGTGAGCACGATATCTCAAGAACGCCTTGAGAGAATTCCCTCAAATTTGCTCTGATCCCTAGATAGATGGGGTGTGAAGTTTCATCATGACTGTTTGATTGTTTAGAAACAATCAAACAGTCATGATGAGATTCTGTTTAGAAACAGAATCTGATTCTGATTCTGATTCTGATTCTGAAAGGAGGTGCACTTGAGCAGAAATGCTGATACATATGTGCCATGGGAATTTCAAAATAAAGGCATGTCTTAAAGATGAAGATATGCATCAATGACAGTGGATTGTTGCTTTTTGAATCAATATGTTGCACCAGATCGATGTATTAAAACGCAGATTAAGTATGCAAGTACAGCTGCAGCAAACACATATTTTCATTTCTGTCCTCCAGTTTAGTTTGGCCAACAGTCCAACACCCAAAGATATCACATTTTAAATTATGTAAAATGGTGACAAGCAGCAGATGTTAACGTTTGAGAAGCTGCACCCAAAGTAAACATGAACATTTTTTTCTTGATAACTTGAACAATGAAATTTGTTTCCAGTTAATTTTCTGTTGATCGACTGATTGATCAATTCTTGCTGCACTATATGCAGTTGTTAACACTTGCAACAATCAGTCTGACAAAGTGCTTCAAATCTAAAGCACATTAAATAAAAATAGATGAAATGCTGAGAGGACAGACAAAAGCTGTTGCAGACTGACATTTCAGTTTTAAGACACCAATTTACATCAGAGAGAAAACTGCACTGAGTCGCATTATGTAATACTTCCCCTCTTCAAAATACCAATATGCTTTCCACATAGCCGGAGATTTTATTTTGAACTCTCAGCTGTCATAATACATCAACTCTGAGCAGCATTGTCATAAAGGACAAAGCGCTGCTGCAGTTATGAAATGAGAGCAGATGAGTTGATGATATTTGTGGAGAGGCCAAACTTGAAGAGCGCACATGAGAAGCAAACAGATGTGACGTCTCTTCTCACTATATTTTTACTCCACTCGCTCTTGTTTTTCCCACATCAGTCAGCAGTATTATGTCAGTTTATCGCTATCAGATGTGGTCTTGTGTTGATCCCAGAATAGATACGATCAGTCAGCCACAACAATAAGATGCAAGCCCAGTTGTATTGACAATGACAGCCTGCGGTGTGAATACAGACTGAGAATATGAGCGTGTGAACATTAATAAACATATGTATGATTTGTTTTTATTCTAGCTTGGTTTTCTCGCTGTTTTGTTTGCCGGTGTGTGTTTTCATATTCACAATCTGATTTTCGCTCATAAAGGTTTTGCAGTTCAGCGGCAGTCACGCTTCAACACGCCGCCTCTTATTTTTACCCTCCATAACATGGTGATCGACCTGATCTCTGTCTTCTCTTGCTTGGAGTAGGCGGAGATGAGAGCGAGTTATTTCAGACATTGTGTGTGTGTGTATGTATGTATGTGTGTGTGTGGGTGGGTGGGTGGGTGTACTCAGTAGCCTACATTGTTTTGTCTGCTTGCTG
>NC_065528.1:9858547-9913629 GCF_006386435.1 Epinephelus moara
GGGTGGGTGGGTGTACTCAGTAGCCTACATTGTTTTGTGCTGCTTGCTGTTGGAACATGTCCCACATTACATATAGACACTAGGCATGTGTGTATGTATATATGTTCTCATGGTGTGCTGTCATGTGATCAGGTTGCATAAAAGGTAATGTGGTTACAGTGTGAAATTTAGTAAGTATGAATAGCTAGATTTCAGTCTATAGAGGTTTTAAGCTTTACATATTCAGCCTCTTTTACATAGGAGCAAAACACCTTCCCTAAACTCCAGCGCCACTACAGGAGTGTTAAATCAAAAGCTAGTTTCAATTTAAAACATTTAAAAATTCCTTTTGTGTGTGTCTGTGTGTTTTAGGACCTCAACAAGCGCTTGTCACTTCCCGCTGACATCCGAATTCCCGACGGTTACCTGGAGAAGCTGCAGCTCAGCAGCCCACCCTTCGATCAACCACTCAGCCGACGCTCCCGCAGAGCCTCGCTGGTCAGTGTCTGTGTGTGCTACCTTTTTTATTGCTTCACAGTGCAGACTCCCTCTGTGCAGGTTACCATGGCAACTGGCCCGGTGTGAGACCAGGATGGATTAATCTGGAGTCGCGAGCGCTCACCTCCTGCCATCAAATTAGATCATAAAACTGAGCCTGAGCCTCCAACATGGAGGTGTATGTATATCAGAAGTTGGCAAACAGTGACACACAAGCTTATAAAAGTTATTGCTGGAGGAAGATGGACAGTAATTTTGTTTCTTTTTGAAGGTAAAAATGCTGCGTTTCTTATTCTTTTAGTACTTTGATGTTACTCTCCTTATGGCCCTTTGGGTCCTGCCAGTCAGATGCTACCTTAAAGGAATACTTCACCCCTGAAATGACCATTAGTATGTGAGTTACTCACCCTGTGTTAAACTGAATATGTGAAGAAAACTGTGTTTTTCTCACATGACTCCAAAGTGAACAAAGAATCCAAAACAGACAAAATTCTTAATAAATTGAAGTCATAGGAGTCCAATTTTAACATCAGCAAAACTATGTCAAAACATCTGTTTACAAACTCAAACAACTTGTGCAGTATAATCCAAGTCTCGTTTATGCAGTGGTATGCTCAGTACTTCATGAACAGACAACATTTAACGAAAGGGAACTGAACTGAAACTTAAATAAAATAACAACAAAAACAATAACTTTACCTCGATGAACACATAAGCTGTTGGTCTACTACTGCTTCGATCAGTTAGTTTGTGTCATTGTGCGACTTCGGTGTTTTAAAGCATTAGTTGAGACTAGGATTGTACAGCATGAGCTGTGTCAGAGTTTGTAAATGGATGTTTTGATATAGTTGAATCCGTTTTTGGATTCCTCGTTCACCAGAGGCATGTGAGAAAAACAGTTTTCTTCACAACTTTTATGTAACAGGGTGAGTAATTGATACACAAATGTTTATTTTAGGGGATGAAGTATTCCTTTTAAGATATTTCCCCAGCAGCTACAATGGAGAATGGTAGTAGAAAATGTTTCATTGATCTGATTCAGGGATTCGAAGTCTGACAGTGTGGGCCCCCACTCAGACAAAATTAAACAACTACATTATGCCAAATTATCCATTAGCAGTTCCTGTTCCTGAAATTTCGTTGTATTGTATGCCTTACTGTACAATGACAATAAAGGAACCTTGAACCTTGTTAGCAGTGTGCACACAGATGTATTGACACCTATCACTGGATTACTTTAAAACATGATGATTGTCAGGCTTGTTTTGGAGTTTTAAGGAGCATCTTTTTATGTATGATTTCTGAGCAGATTTATGGATGCATATTCATGAAGATATCTTCCAAAAATGGATGTCGAACTAAATCTAAAAATATGGGTACCATGCCACTGTATTTAGATTTGTCCGACTTATGATTACAAGAAGAAGTGTGATTTTTGAAGCAAATTGCTGCAGTTTGATGCCAAGGGATTGAAAGTACCTCATGAGCCAAACTGTTTTAAAATATCTGATCTAAAATGTTGGTGAAGATTCTCAGTCATGCAGGTCATGGTAATGCGAAGTGTTATATCATTTCACCACTCATCCAAGAGGCTTCTTCAGTTCAATACTGAAGAGGCCTCTTTGATGAGAGATGAAACATCTTCAAGAAACTCAAGCAAGTCCAGTTGCCTATGATATGGCACTTAGGACTCTGATCTGAAACATTGACTGTACATGTCAGATTTTGATGTCAGTCCGTCAAAGGAGCCTGAAGCTGCTTTTTGCACCATCTTTTAACACTTTGACACAGAGAAATCCATCAGCCACAGAGAACGATTTCTACAACAACAGCAACAGAAAATGAACCAAAATAAAACACCCCTGCATTATGTTTTGAGATTATATGAAGGAATCACTGAAGGTTTCGAGCAACTTTACTTCCCAAATGAAAAAATCCTGTAAGTCTCTTAAAATGAGCAGAGTCCAAAATGGGACATAATCTGTGCTGAATTCTGACTCTGTCCTCTGTCTTTTCCACAGTCGGAGATTGGTTTTGGCAAATTGGAGACGTACATTAAGCTGGACAAACTGGGAGAGGTGAGGAATTCCTGAAATCCCATCTGCCACTGTTAATGAAGGAAATATGTTTTACAGTTTATGTTAATTCAGCGTTGTGCGTTGCATTCAGGGAACCTACGCTACAGTATTTAAAGGACGCAGTAAGCTGACAGACAACCTGGTGGCACTGAAGGAGATCCGTCTGGAGCATGAGGAGGGAGCACCGTGCACCGCCATCAGAGAAGGTAATCGGCTTTTGTCTCCTCGTTTTACACCTTTTACTGACAAACTTCATCAGATCAATGCCACATGAAGCATTGTTATGGAAATCACATATTTTTTTGTCACAATGTTCACAGACTGGAGGTTGAACTGTAATTTATCCTGCGCAATCAATTCAATTCTTTGTCTTTCTAGTGTCGTTACTGAAGGACCTTAAACACGCCAACATCGTGACACTTCACGACATCGTCCACACTGACAAGAGCCTCACGCTCGTATTCGAGTACCTGGTAAGCTTCACTGCCTCCCCATGTTCTCAATGCATGATGATTTGTTGTGTCGTGTTGTGCCAAATTACGTAAGAACAGTATCATGTTGTCATCATTATTTTACAGTCAGGAATGACAAGCGAGCAAATATCTCTGTAGCACATAGATGGAAACACTGATGCCAGTGACATGAAGGGAATGTAGGAAATGAACAGAAGTATTAAAATTGCTGCATCAACAGGATGTGTGAAGTAGCAGATGATGAAAGACAAAGTAAAATGTACGTGATCTCTGGATGTAATTGGATCTACTTCCTGTCTTATGGTGTCATCTCTCCCTGCAGGATAAGGACCTGAAGCAGTACATGGATGACTGTGGAAACATAATGAGCATGCACAATGTAAAGGTGAGGACATATCAAACTATTCCTGATTGTCTATTTATTCTCTTTTTCCTTTGGAGTATTATTTTCCCCATGCTGTGGAAAGGTTTTATACTTGTGCGAGACCTCATGACGCAGGGCTCCGTAGATATGCGGCTACAAGCATGCACAGAGGTGTTCATGCTCAACGCTTTGTTAGCTGCCGAAATGCAAGTGGGCATACAAACACAATATTCGGTGGATAAGCAAGAAGTCAATGAGTGTTACCAGAAGAACATTACTGAAAAAATAGGCTGCTAGGCAGTAGTAGTTACCACCGATGTACCACGAAACATTGCATTTGGCTACTGTAATTATTACTGTCGCCTACCTCTAAGTCCAATTTTATATTGCTTTTTTCCCAACAGGTTGCCACTCTTGAAATTAGACTTCTTTTTTTTTAATTTTATTTTTTTAGCTTTTACAGCAATCTCGCATGTTCTTCTACACCCTGCAGCAAAAAGCATCTTCTTTCCCTAGTGTGGTGGCTATTTCTCTCCAAAAATTTAAGGCCATTTGGCTGTCTTTGCACTCAGTGAAGAATTGTAGAGGTGTCTGTACAGGTGAACGTGCTCGGCCAGTCTTCCCTTTACATTCTGAACTACACAACCAAGCATTGTGGCAACTTTCAGAGCTTTGTGCTTGACGCGAAAGACAAGATGACGTCATTTTTTGACACATGAACCTCGCACTGAGGACGCTGTGGTTAGCTCAAACCCTACTTCAACCATTCGTTTCCTCCTATCTGTCTGTTTAATAAAGATGAGGCTGCAATGTGTTTTGGCAGGACCAAATATTCAATATAAAGTTGAACCACTTAATGGCCCTTCGACCAAGCTGATCCTAATAAAAGATTTTTAAAAGGTTTTTGCATGTGAAAAGACACATTAATCACAGTGAGTGTTTTTGCACATATCTTTCCAGATCTTCCTGTTCCAGATTTTGCGAGGGCTGTCATACTGTCATAAGAGGAAAGTTCTCCACAGGGACCTGAAGCCCCAGAACCTTCTTATCAATGAGAGAGGAGAACTCAAACTGGCTGATTTCGGTAAGAGGAACCACAGCAGCAGCTATTTTTCTTTTGGGGATTGGGGATGGAGTATTCCCGTTGTCCTTGTTGTAACTCCTGAAATGTTGCTCTGTTGTGTAAACAATCCTAATGTCTGTTTGTGCCTTCGGTGGGCTGGCAGGTCTAGCAAGGGCCAAGTCTGTGCCAACTAAAACCTACTCCAACGAGGTGGTGACTCTTTGGTATCGGCCCCCTGATGTTCTACTGGGATCATCTGAGTATTCAACGCAGATCGACATGTGGTACGAACCTCACTAAAACCCTCCTAGTCACACTACTAATTCATGATTAGTCCATGAATTACTGTATTGATCAAGTATTTTTGACCTACATCTTGTGAAATATGCGTGTATTTTATAGACCAAACATTTAATCTGATAATAATTTTTAAAAGATAATCAATCATGAACACAGTCATTAGTTGCAGCCCTAGAATGACACTACTCTCCTGTGGTTGTGTGTCTGCAGGGGTGTTGGTTGTATATTCTATGAGATGGCTGCAGGTCGGCCGCTGTTCCCCGGCTCCACCGTTGAGGACGAGCTCCACCTCATCTTCAGGTTACTGGGTGAGTGACTCCTGCCAGGCCAGATCAACATAGTAACCCAAATGACTCACCACACATATTTAACTTAACCTGGTATAATGCTGTATATCTGAGAGGCTGTGATTCTTTGCTTCAGGCACACCCACAGAGGAGAACTGGCCGGGAATCTCCTCCATCGAAGAGTTTAAATCCTACAACTTCCCCAAATACAAACCACAGCCGTTAATCAACCACGCGCCCAGGTACTGTGGTCTGTGTGTGTGTGGGCCTGCTCCATCTTGTGTGTACATTTGGGGGGGGGTTTAGGCACCCATGCCTTCATTTTTTCTCCCTGCTCCTCTGCATGTATACAGTAATGGTGTGCATTCACGTGTGTGTGCTGCGGACAGGAAATCCTGTGGAAAATTTCACAGAGAGCCGTCCGCTTCCTTCCTCCCATGAGCCCCCACATTCCCATCAGCCCATGCTGCAGGCTTACTGTCACTCTTCCTTTTTTGTCTCCTCCAGGCTGGACGGCGAAGGCATCGAGCTGCTGCTGGCTTTCCTCAGAGTGAGTGTTTACGTCCTGCATAATGCCCAGAATGCAAGAATCACTCCAAACTGATTTATTTAGCTCACTTCACACCTGATGTTTTTTTTTTCCCTCCTTTTTTTTTAATAATAACTTATAAAACACACCAGATATTAAACTAATAACCTGTTAATTTTGAAAACAGTTTAATTAACAGTTCTTCAGATGCAGAATTATTTTATTTTTACTCACTTTTTTGTATAATTTTAAGATGTCTAATATAACCATACATAAAAATCAGCATAAGCAAGTCATTAGTGGCCGGGAGTGCTGATGTCCATGCCTAAAAATAAACTAAACTTTGCTCATGCGTGCAGTCCTATGCCAAAGTTCCTTGATTAAAATTGTGGCGCTACAGTAATCGTCTAAAGTTTAAAACTCTGAAAAATCATAACAATTCAGTTGTACGTGCTACGACTTTGCAGCTATCACCAAAATGTAGCCCCAACTGAGCAGAAATGTTCATACGCTTCAAGCTGGCAGGAATTATTAAGTCTGTCACTGTCTTTGTCAAAAATAGTAAAAGTAATTAAACTTACCTCCTCCTACATTATTTGCATATCAGACTTGCTACACAGCATCTTCAGACTGTCCTCCACAAATAAACGAGACAGATTCTTTAAATATCAAAGACTGAGCCCACAGTGCATTAAAATGTTTCAGTGTAAGCCGTAATGGAAACAGCTACTGCAAATTACTTGAAGTAAATCTCCAGTATTCAGGAAACAGGGCCAGAGTTTCACATTATGGGAGAAGTAGTGTGTTAAATTTCAGAACTGTATCTCAAAAACTGAATTTTCGGCAATATTTTGAATTCTCTCCTTGTGAACTATTGCAGTCAATGGAAGTGAGAGCATCTTTAAACATCAGTTTGTCACTTATGCAGCAATTTGTACAAATAAATTACAGACATCTCTCTATGTTGTTCAGATGGATTACAAATATTTTCAGAATTTTGCCTTAATAACTGAAATCTGCCTTTAAACGCAACGCTGGTGATTGTTGAAATCATAGTGTGAAGCCAATCCTTAGCTTCTCATTTGGCAGGTAGCTCAACAAGCTCATGACTTGCCCTTGGTGTCTATGGTTGTGAGTTTGAGCCTTGGGTGATACAAAATAAACATGCTAATGCCTACTTGAGCTCATTCCCTCTTCCTCCTTCCTGTTCGTCCTCCTCAAAGTGTCCGGCCCAGACTTTCTGCCAGGCTGCAGCTATAATTATTCTTGCCATTATTAGTTGTATTATCAGTAAACATGCTGGACTAAAGTGCTTGAATGATCATTGTTGACCGTCAGGAGCTGTGTGGTGAGCCCAGTGGTTTATTAACTTCCTGTTTGAGCTTTTAACCACTTCTCACAATCTTCATTTAGTAAATGCAGCTGGTACAGATGTCAGCACGTGGACTAAATGTGATGACATCATCACAAGATAATGAATACTTAAATAATAACACCCATTAATATTATAATCCATTCTCTCTTTCCCATCATCAGATTTTACTTTGGAAATGAATTCCATCAGTACCAGCTGTAGACAGCAGGAGGCGTAGCACCATCAGTTGATATTTCCTGTTTCTGCCCCCACAGTACGAGTCTAAGAAGAGGACCTCAGCTGAAGAGGCGATGAAACATTCCCATTTCAGGCAGCTCGGGATGAGAGTTCACACACTGCCTGAGAGTGAGCACACACACACAAACACACACACATCTAAATAAAGCTGCAATCTGTCTGTCTTTTTTCTTCTTTCCTGCTGTTTTGCTGTAAACTGAAGCTCTCCTCTGTGTTACAGGTGTTTCAATATTCACATTAAAAGAAGTGCAGCTACAGAGGGATCCTGGCTACAGGAACTCCTCGTATCCAGAGTCAGGTGGGTGGGAAACACATCCACATGCTTCAGTGTTTAACCTTCATGGATCATAAGACAAAAAATTTAACTTTTCCTACTTACTCACGTGGCAATTATAAGAAAGCAGGTAAAAAAGTCCTTTTTCAACAGTCATAGGCTGGCTTAGCTTGGTCTGGTTTGACTTCCCACATCAGCCCAGTGCAGCAGAGATATGCCTCACCATTACAACAAAATTACCCACTTGATGGTATGAACGACGAAGTTTAAAAGCAGCAGACTGATCCATGGTTTAAGTCCCCCGCTATTTTTGTTGCAAGTGTTTTCCCATCACACAGCACGTCAGTTAAAAGAAGTTTACCTGTTGCAGGTGAGCTGTTTGCAGAGGTGCAGTAAGAGCCTGTTGTCTGCAGCTCATCATCGAACATCTTACTGTGGCACTTTCTGCTTTTACGCATCCTCCTTGTGGTATTAGTATTGAAGAAAAGCTGCTTGCAAAGTTCCACTAATTCTGTGATAAACACATTTAATATCCTATAGATTCTTCACAATAAACATTGTTGCTTTGTTGTGTAAAAGCTTTTATTGTGAAGCCACAAAATAAGGAAATGTTGGGTTTTCAGCAGTAACTTAATGCGACTCATATGGCTGATAGTGAACATGAAACAGTAAAATGAAGCAGCTATCTAATGTACAAACAGGGACACAGAAGAGAAACTAAACTCCAAACCACAGAGATTCACTTAGAAGCTACAAAAGTACTGAGAGCTAAACACACAGAAACTTTTGAAAACACCTTTCTCTCTGGTCTCCTGCAGACAAAGGTGAGTTGAATCTTGATTGGGTAGGGTGTTGGCTGTCTGTCATCTATATATAATGTTATAATGTCAGATGTTCATATCAAATGTGGCCAAAATTTCTAATAATGAGGCACACATTTGTAAAAGTAATCCCTGTGAGCTAAGAACTCAAACTGTTGTACATACTGTTTCCAACAATTTTTCTAATTTCAATTTTCAAGTTGATGTCAGCTTCTGACAGATTTCTTAAAATGGTCATCTGCTCCAGGCACACTACTGCAAGTGTTTACATTATGTCACCTACACTGCTACGTGTAGCTACATGCTAATGTCAGAGAAACGTGTAATCTTGGTCACCAATTTTGTTATTTTCTCCTCGATTACTGATCATATTCCTGCTGAAACATCCCCGGATAAGTTTAGAAGCTTTTATCTGTAGAAAGTGCCACTATTCTCTATCACAGTCATTTCCCTGGCTGCAATAATGGTGCATAGATGCCAAGATATGGAAGACTCAGAAATGCTGACCAGTCACAGTAGAATGGGTTTCTTCAGGAGGAAGGCTTAAAGAGACAGGCACTGAAACAAAACCCTCTTTAAAAAGAGGGTGAATACAGGGGATGGAAATTGATGAGATTTTATTGATACCAATGCCATTATTGGTTTTGCTCATCAGTCCAATTGTTTTTGTTTTTTTTAATTCCCTTATTGATTTGTCATCAATTTTCCATTTGGAAAAAGTAGCCCTACTATTATCTCAACTCAGTGTAGAAGTTGTTATAGAAAGGCATGCATGTCACTCAGTCTGTCTGTCTGTTATTGTCTAAAATCTATGAAATGAGAGAATATTTGCACAGCATTCAGTTTAATGTAGGTTTTTTCTTAGTCAGAAAAAACCTGCCGAGCCTGCCTCTGCAGCACTAATGTTATTTAACAGGATATTTATCTTCTGTAATGGAAGTGCTGCTCAGTTAAGAAGCAATGGCTCTTGTGAGTAGAGTGTCAAATACATGGCATTCCTGGAATTCAAGCCCATGTTGTGTCGAAAAGAGCTGGAATTGCTGGTGTTTCCATCCTTCCTTGAATTTTTTTACAATGTTCGTGAAATAAATCCACACTTAGAATCATTTTTCCTATTTCCGTCATGAGTCGTTCTAGTTTCCAGCAGTGTAGACGCATGAGTTTGACATCATTGTTTTGCAGTGCGCAACTGTTAGGAAAACATGCATTAATAAAAGGAACTGATAAGCTCTGAGGCACACAATCCTGATGGGTCAGACAATTCGGAGCCAGATTTCACCTTACTTCCCGTCCCTAAGTGTTCCAGGACAGACAGTATGAGTAGTATACTAAAGATTGTAAACATGCTGTCATTGAAAACCAAAACACATCATAAGTATAAACCTGAAAAAAAAGCATCATAGGTCCCCTTTAAAGATCATACCTTCATAGATTTGGGAGATTCACAAGAGACAGATTCATGAAAGAATGGTTCAAACTGAAGCAGCAGAGGCTGAAATATCCTGACTTTCAGTTCCTAGAATAGGTCAAGCTACAGAACATTTCCCATAATGCAGCAGGAATAGCGTCTTTAATTAGACCCTCCCTGTCTCCTAAATGCCCACTTCTTGCAAACCACTAATGCAGACTTTTCCTTCAGTCCCACATAACCCTGACGACATCATCAGGGTTTTTCTTTTGTTATTTTAAACCTTAGAAAGCCCCCCCCTCAGAACTGCAGAAGACATTAAAGGGATAGTTTAGATGTTTTTAAATGTGGTTGTATTAGGTACTTGTCCATAGTCAATGTATTATGTACAGCCAGCAGACTGAAGAAGCTGGCTGAAGTCCGACAAGGAAGTTGAGCAATGCTGTGGATGGGGGTCAGCAATAAAATGTACTTTAGCCACCCGAATAAAAGTCCGTAAAAGTCAGTCATCAGTTTAAGCGTACGCTATACTGAGAGTGTTTTCACCAAGTATTTCACCTTTCTGTCGGACAGCCCATTCTGACAGGGCACGTTTTTATGGCTTCATTTTCACATCTATGCTCTCATCAAAGCCGCCAGATTCCATTGACAAAAACAGTGATTTTAACTTGCTGAATGTGGGAGCTGCTAGTCTACGGCTGCCTTGATCAATTAGTCAGTTTGTGTGATTGTGTGACTTGGTTGAATCTAAAGTGACTCTTTAAAATGCCCAATTCACACAACAACACTAACTAACTAACTTAATAAGGCAGCGGTAGACTGTCAGCTCCTGTGTTCAGCTATGTTAAATGACTGTTTTTCTCAATGGAGTTTGGCTTTGAAGAAAATGACCTAACGGCTTCACTTCACCGTTAGAAATCACTTTCTAACATTAATGTAATGCAGTGAAAACATTCTTAATATGACTTACACTGATTATAACTTTTTTTTAGATGGCTAAAGTACATTTTGTTGCTGACCCCTCCACAGCAGTACATTGCTTAGCTTCCATGTCGGACTCCAGCCTGCTTCTCTAAACTGGAAGCGTGCTGACTGACATCTACTGTATGTAACACTGATGGCGCTCTTTAAACTGTCTAAAAGTAATTATCTATTGCTGAAGGCCACATATAGCATCTAAAGCAAAGGTATTGTGGGTATTGTATTTTCAGAGTTTTTCCTTTTCTTCCAGGTAACGGAAAGATCAACAGGAGGCAGAGCATGCTCTTCTAAAGTGTGATGAAGAGGATAGTCGACTTCCCAACTTCATCATCACTTCCCACCAACCTCTCGCATGAGCCCACCTCCCGTCGGAGTGAACCCCCCCATCCCTCTTACCTGCACACACACACACACACACACACACACACACACACACACAAACACGCACACACACCCCTCTGAGCAAGTGACTCTGGGTTGAATCTATTTGGAGACTGTGTTTATTTATTGGGGGGGGGGGTGAGGTTGAATTTTTTGCTGCTAAACTACTACTGTCTGTATTTAACACACCGTGTGTGTGTGTGTGCGTGTGCGTGTGCATGTGTGTGTACATGATGTGAACTCGAGACGCCATGCACAGTTGAGCAGTCAGAAAGGTTACTGTTGTTTTTCTTCTGACTACGATTCTCCGGCTTCGTTTGAGTTAGAATTCCACTGATGTTGATGTCGACGCTGTGATCCAAGTTGTTGTTCTTGTTGTTGTGCTTGGAGACCGAACGCTTCAGTTTCTTCAGTTTTTTTTTTTATAAATATGTATATCTCTATATATTTGGAATTAATGTTTTGTTTTTCTTCGAGCTTCCGTGACTGAACTCTACAACATTTCCAGGTTTAGAAAGACTGGGACACTGGATGGTCTTGGTGGGGAAAAAAACGGTTCCTCTGGATTCCTCGTCATGATTTTCCCTAAACATTTCTGTCAACTCTTCTTCTAGAGGCCCTGCTGCCCTCAGGAGGGTTACACCGGGGGACCAAAAGCAGGACTGTTAGCAGATTGTGGTAACAGTTTTAAGCTGAGGGTTAAAGAAGCACACATAGAGTCTGATCAAACTGGGAGAACATGAAACCAACTTTCGGTTCTTGTGTTCTTTTTGACCGCTCTGGCTCAGCGACGGGACCAAACTGAGGAGGAGGGGGAGGCAAACAGTTGGTAGGACGAGCAAAAGGCACGGCTGAAAGAGGAGGAATACTGGAGCTGAACAGGAAGTCATGTGATGTCCCACAGGAAGCCAGCAAGCCTTCCCTAAAACCCCTCACAAAACTGCCAGGACTTCAGTGCTTTTTTAAAAAACAAATGCAAGCTACACTTTTCTTGCTCTGTGTGCGTTCAGAGATCTCACTGCAGTTAAGTCTTTGTTTTTAACTTGCACTTCAGCGTGTCTTTTTTTTTTGTTTTTTTGTTTTTTTTGTATCAGGGACCCGTGCCTCGACACGGCCGAGTTTACCCAACAGTATTAAGATGTGTTCTCTGTGTCTGTGACCTTTTGACCTCTCCTTGTGAAACAACAGTGTCATTGTGGCATGTTTTTCGGAGGGGAGGGTGGTTGGTTGGGGTGGGATAGCAGGGCTCGGGGTGGGGTGTTCAAAAGCAAAATGGTTGTTTTCCACTTGGCGTCGGACCACTGCTCTCTCCAGCATTTGTACACAAGAAGAAGAAAAAAAAGATTTCAAATTGAAATTTTAGATTTAACTGCCCGCTGTGTTGTTTGCAACTGACAGTGATGCTACAGATGAAGCCGGTTGTGAAGTCTCACTTTTTACTGCATGTTGACTGAAGCATCTCCCAGAGATCACTTTTAAAACGTGTGCTGGTGCATTCTGGGTTTAATTTAGTTGCAGTGAATATTTGTCTTATTCCTGTGGACGTAGGTGTTGTTACCTTTTGTCCTGATATTTCCAGCAGTTATGTGATAGAAAAAAGTGTTTAATCGCTGTAAAGGAATAGTTTGACATTTTGGGAAATATGCTTATCCACTTTCTTGAGAGAGTAAGATGAGACGATGGCTAACACTTGTGTCTGTACAGTAAGCTAGCACCAAAAGTCCGTTAGCTTAGCTTGGCTTTGCACAAGACTAAATTCTGATTTTTGTAGGAATTAAAGATGTTGTCGATAGTGATAGAGGTTCTTTTCGGCAGATTTTATTACTTTTAACTAGAACCAGGCGAGCTGTTTGCCCCTGTTTCTAGTTTTTATGCTAAGCTAAGCTAACCAGCCACTGGCTCAGCTACATGGTTTTACTTTATTGTACAGACCTGAGAGTGGTATCCATCTTCTCATGTAGTTTTCAGCAACAAAGACAATACACCTATTTCCCCAAAATTTCAAACTCCTTTGAAAGATTTGTGGTAAACATCAAGATTTAGCGTCAGACCTTCAGAATCAAAGCGCAAGAGATCCGATTCAACACCACACAAGGAGAAATCCATCATGGAAAAGGCATAAAGCGATTTCTACACTCACAGTAGCAAAAAAATCAAGTGCAGTGCAGAAGCCTCAGCACTAAAAACCCCAGGAATGCATCAAACAGCACAGGTTGAACATGTAAGAGTATTGCAGCTCTTTGCTCGACATCGTCATGAAAATGTCACATTTATTGTCTGCTGAGATTTAAAGGATTAGAGCAACACTTACTGATTTGCTAGAACATGCTAGAAAAGGGCAGGACGTATCACTAATGCTTGTTAAACTAATTATTAGCTGAGAGCATTAATGTAATAAACATTAACAGAGCTTGTAGCTAATAGTGTAATAATCCTGTAAACATACCCATTTCAAATTTAAACCTCTGACGGAATATTTCTTGTCCCTCAACAGGGATCAAACTGTAGTAATGAGCTTATTATTTCATAAATTGAAGCTCAAGACAAACAGAAGAAATGCAGATGGAAGATTTAATAGTTTACATTTCAAATAATGAAACAATTATTGTGTTCACAGGAAATAAGTCATTATATTAATGGTAGACATCCTGTATTACGTTGACCCATTGCCCCATGATTTCTCCCTTGGTAGCTGTAAAATGAGAAATCATTTTCCTTCCACTTATAAAGTATTTCACATTAACTGTGTCAGTGTGTTTCATTGACAATTTATCACACATTTTCTACAAGTGTCCCTGTAATCAAACATAATGCAGGATTATTCCACTGTTAACTGCAAACTGTTTTTGCTAATGGCAGTTTGCTATGACATGAACAGCAGCGACATGCACGAAAGGAGATTTCTACAACGGCTAAATATTTATCGTTGTAAAACTGTAAACTTTTTCAAATGTATGAATGACCTGAATTCATGTGAACATGTCTGACCGCGCGCGTGTGTGTATGTATGTGTGTGCCTGATGCATGGAAGGCCTGCTGTGTTGTGAATTCGACCTCTCTGAAACACTGAGCTGCCGGTGAACAGTTGGTGTGTGACTCTTTTTACTGGAACTATTTATTTCTCATAACCATCGAAAGTAAATTTAATCTGTTTCATAAAGAGTCTGTGCAGCGGTCATTCTTTAAGTGGTGAATGTGTGTGTATTAACAACTGAAACTGATACAGATGATCTGAAAAGTAAAATTATTTATTCCAAAAAAAGGTAACATTTCTCACGACAAAACACAAGCAAATCATTGAGAATACATTTCCAATAAATTTATAAAAAATAACCAGGAGCCATTTTACAATAAAAAAGAAAGTTTGTGCAATTTTGACCTGGAATGTCTGTTAAAACCTGGTTTAAAGCTTAATACATTTACACAAGTCTTACAATATTGAAGGCACAGCTGGTAAAAGGCTGGAAAGTACAGTGCATCAAAAAAAAGGCATGAAACTGTAGGCCTACAGATAAAAAATGTTCACAGCGTCAAGATAAAGCAATGCAGAAGGCAAAAATGAAGATTTTGACAGCGTTTTAGTGAGCTGGCTAGCAGGTGCTCTGCTAGGAGTCAGTGAGGGATTCATCTCATGTGGCCACACTTCCAATCACACACAATCCAGATCTGGATGACAAATGTAAACCAAGTAGGGTTTTTTTTAAGTAAAAATGATCACTGTCACTCGCACTTTGTTTTTACATCCCCAAAAAGGTTTATACATGAGCAATTGGTTGACTGTTGTGACATCCAAAATTGTTTACATTTTAAGATTTGGTCTATTTAAAGAAAGGCTTAACATGGGGAAAAAATACAGACACCTGCTACTTGCTATCTGTAATGCTAAGTCACTGGCCTGTGTAGCCTATAGCATTTAATCGTCCACTTACAGTCCCATTTTATCAAACAGCAAGGAACAATTTGACATTATGGGAAATATAATGTCTTGCCAAGAGTAAGATGAGAAAATTTATACCTCTCTTAAGCTGCTTGTACACTGCTGCTTCCTAACTTATTGCCCCCAGTCATTTCAGTGAGGGAAACGTGGCAGAGGGGAAGCCATTTCCAACATGGCGATAGGAATATTAAGTAGTTGCCGCCTACATGCATGTGCACAGATTTTGCTCTGCTGCGCTAAATTTACCGTGTAAAACTTATGGTGGTTGCCACCTGGCTTTGGCCAACTAAATAGTGGGCATCGCGAAACAGAAAGAAGATAAGATGCAGTAGTGAATGATGATAAACTGTCCAAATGTGTAGAAATCTTTGGTAATTTCAGTGATTTCTGCTGTCTTGCTACGGTACGCAGCTACGAGCTAGCTTGCACTTCTGTCAGTGTTTAGTGAAGCACTTGTTATCGCAGTTATGGACCGTAGCTGCATCATCCGCTTTTAAAAACACTTATGATTTTGGGGAAACGCACTTGCAGATAGGCGGCGTGAAAGCAGCTTTATGTTTTAGATATGTAGCCGGGGCATTGGTGGCTTAGTGGTAGAGCAGGCGCCCCACGTACAAGGCTGTTGCCGCAGCAGCCCGGGTTCGACTCCAGCCTGTGGCCCTTTGCTGCATGTCACTCCCTCTCTCTCTCCCCCCTTCCCACTTGTCTGTCCTGTCAAATAAAGGCTAAAAATGCACAAAAAATATCTTTAAAAAAAAAAAGATTTGTAGCTACAGCCAGCAGCTGGTTAGCTTAGCATAAAGACTTGAAACAGCTAGCTTGGCTCTTTCCCAAATTAACAGCGTTTCTCAATCTGCTTTCTTGCCTGTACTCGTGTGCTTGAGGACGTGTGAAACGTCATCAGTCGCAGCCCAAGTACTGTTTCAATTCAAAATCCGCATCCAGCCAAGTACAGTCCAAATGCCCGGATGTGAACTTGCTCTGCCCGTTCCATCAGGGATGCATCAGGAGGTGACTTGCGTGGACTTTTGACAGCCAGGTATCCCAGAATGCATTTCTCACAGACCAGCGGCAATGGCAGCCATCCTTGGGAGTTTGTACTCCCGAGTCGAACTTGCCAAGTCCAAACTCCCAAGTGCGCAAGTCCAAACTTGGCGTACTTGGTATTGAGAAACGCCTAAAGTCTGCTTCTACCTCTAAAGCTCACTAATACTGATGAAATCATTGGTGGTTGTTTAATCCATAAAAATAAAACAAAATGTAAAAACAACATATTTTGGAGGTTATGTGCAAAACTGTTTTTGGTCGGGTAGAGGTGACCTCCTGGAGTCAACCCTTATTCCAGCCATGAAACTACAAATTGTAAATTGTTGTTTTTCCATTTTTGTTTTTCATACAGATAGTGTGGTTATTAGTGAGCTTTTAGCTGTTGGCAGTTAGGTTTGGTCATCTTTGGACAGAGCAAGGCAAACGGTTTCCATGTTTCCGGTCTTTATGCTAAGCTAAGCTAACCATCTCCTGGCAGTAGCTTTATTTTAAGCACACAAGCACGAGTGGTATCAATCTTCTCATCTAAAACTAACTCTTGGCAGAAAAGCAAAAAAGTGTTTTTCATGTAACGGTATGGTAGCATGATGAACATTTACTCCCTTAAAGGAGCTGTATTTACGTCTATCAAGTGAGGCATCTGTCATTGCTAAGGTTTGGTTTCCCGTAATTCCTGGCAAAGATTTCCCAAGATTTTTATTGTTTGAGTCAGTGGTGGATACTGACATTAGTCAGGGTAGGGAGTCATGAAATTGCAACCAGTCTGTATTGCTCAAGTTTAGACCAAGATGAGTGAGATGAGATATAAAATGAGATGAGAAATGTGATAAGGTCTGACCGCCAGCCAATTCCTTTGCATGAAAAAAAAAACCAAACACCAAACACAAATGTAAAGAACATGAGCAGTCGAACTGTAGTAAACACAAAGAAATGTCTAACGCAGATGCTCTTCTCAGAGAGCAAAGCTTCAGAGTGAAGCTCCTGTTTCTTCATATAGTAAATGCAAAGCAACAGGCTTTGGATCAAAATGTATTTGGACTCAGAGGAAGTTTGACTCCTGTGTGGTTCATCGTCAGAGTTTAGAGCTGTTTGGCTTGGTCCCGATATGTGCTTATCTGGCCCAATTCAGCCCAAGTTGGCCTGATTTGCTCTTGGAGCTCTGGCTGGCATCAGGACTTGTGGGAGCTGGAGGAGAGCAGCAGAGGAGAAGAAGCGTCCACGCTGTGTAAAGGTACAGGGATGTGTCCATTCAGCAGTGAGGGGAACTGCAGGGGGACAGTTAGAATTAGAAGAGGGGAACACCCATTGACATATTGAGTGCGTTGAAATGGATACTGATAACCTGTTAATGATTGGGTTTTTGGAGTATCCTGTTTATATTTATGTTAATAAACACTATATTCCATTTATGAGGAACCCAAATATACTAGCTGGAGTTCTCCAAAATAAACCGAGGTGTATACATGAAATCAGAATAGAGTCATTCTCTGTCCCTATGTAAATACCACATCCGAAATATGATCATAACCAAGATGAGCCCCATAAATGGGTTATCAATGTGTATGTAATCGCACTCATAGTTTAGTCATAGAAACCTGGAATTTTTCAGTGTCAGAATCATGTGAACAGAAGCCAGGGTTTATTTTCTGGAAAAGTGGACCCAATAACTAATATTCCCCCTTGTAGCATTTGAGTAGGTAAAACCAGTAAGATACTCAGGTAAAACATGCAATAACTAATAATACTTCAGGCTGTCATAAAGAGTGCATTTCATTCTTTCTTTGTAGAAAGAATATGGTGAATTCTTCTAAGAAAGCCAGTTCTTAATTAAAAAAAATTTAGAGCATAAACAATATGCTATAAATATGTCACAAGTTATACTTTTATTTCTTTTTGTCTGAACTCTCTCTTCCTCTTTAGCCAGACAAGATGAGATCTGATTTTTCATTCAAAACAACTCTTTTGCACCCAAGAAAAAAACAAAACAAAGGCAATGGTGATTGGTGAGATATGACGTATTCATTAAATAAGTAATGGAATTTTAAGGACATGAAAAACCTCTGGTATTTAGGGTCAAGGCCCTATGTAAAGAATAAATTATGTGATTATAGAATCTTTTGATTTATTCTGGTGGCGTGAGGTGATTGTTGTAGAAAAATTAGACTGACACCACTAGGAGTCGCTAAAGTCAGAAATGTTCAAATCCAACTATAAGGTCATGAAAGATATTTATTAAAGTTAAATGACTTAGGTCATTGTAACTTTAAGCTGATTAAAACTGTAGAGTCGTTTAAACTTAAGATATATTACATTGTTTACTACCAATATTGCACAAATGATGTCACATAATGCTAACAGTAATGTTAAGGTTAGTCATTGGTTTCACAGAATGATTTGCGCAATTAGATGACGAAAATTAATGTTCCGTCTGAGCTGTTTGAATGTTGTGAACAGCCTTTGTGACGTCATATGATTTCTCTGTTTTCTGTAGCTCTTAAGTCTGACTGCTGCTGTAATACAGGAGAGTGTGTTCTTGCTTATATTACACTGTGGGGAACCTGGTAATGCACCAACGTTGTGGGGACCAACCCCCCTTGTGAGGACTAAATTGCCAGATATTAAATGTTTTTTGGAGGTGTGTGTGTGTGTGTGTGTGTGTGTGTGTGTGTTTGTGTCAGAGAGTTGACATAGGTGGGAGGGGCTCCTGACCAACCAGCCCTCTCTCGCTCCCCCTCGCCAACAGGAAGTTGCCCCCTCTTCTTGTCCACACCAGAAAGGAAACATCTGTGGCTTATTTTGAAACCCTGGCACCCGCTGTATCACACATACACCAACACACACACAACAGTGTAAAAACAACTGCTGAGGTAAATCTGCTGTGTGACATGACCATAAAGATCCTGTAGTTACGAGGGAGGGATTTGCCGTAAATAGAGATAGTTTACAGGAAGACAAAGATTTCGTATCCATCACCACCAGAGTTAAGCCATTGTTTTCTCTAAAAGGCTGATATAGCAAATGAAGGTTTGTTTGTCTTTTTTATATGGGACAGTCACAACTGAGCTTATTTCTAAAACAAAGGTTACATAATTATCCATAAAAATGTTTACAGCATTACAGAGACAAAGCTGGAGTATTAATGGTGTGTGTGATTACATTGTTTGTGCATGAGCTATGATGCATTCCAACACTTAGAAGAACCAAGTTAGGGTTAGGGTTAGCAAACTGACTCACTGACATTGCATCAAAATCTACATTTTGCTGATGTTAGTCACCATAAGCTAGTAGTCATCCCATTCCAAGTAAGCTTGTAGCAGTAAAACTCCTGACTATATGAAATTAAGCAAGGTGTGTTTTTTGCTTATGAATTCTCCTTTTCATTTGTAAGAGGAAGAATGGGAATTTTTATTTTATTTTTTCCCCACTGTCTTGCTTTAAAGGTCCCGTGTGTAGGATTTAGGGGGACATATTGGCAGAAAATGAAATATAGAATTCATTACTATGTTTTCATTGGTGTACAACCACCTGAAAGTAAAAATCATCGTGTTTTTGTTTACTAGAATGAGTCATTGATATCTACATACGTACCATTTGTGTTTGGTGTCAGTTGTGGTAGTTCTCCTGCACGCTTGGCACATGAGAGAAGTTTCAGAAGGTTGCAATAGGCAACCTCAGTGCTAGATGGCACTAAATTCTACATGCCCGACCTTTATATTAGGGTACTGAGGTTAGGGTTGGTTTAAGGTTAGGGTGATCTTATCTTATTGCAGGAAGTTTAGAAAACAAAGTTTTTTTTGTTAAACAAGGCGCTTAAAGGTTGTCTTTAACGTAGGATGTAGGGGACCTTGGTCTAAAAAACTTTGAAACTTTTCAAAAGAGGCAATCCAACAACAGTGGCCAAAGGAGGTCACAATGGGCCCCAGTGCCCACTATTATGACGGGCCCTAGTGCATCTTATCATGCATGTATCGTCTCGACACAAATAGAGACTTGACATTGGACAACATCAACATACATAATACCCAACAATCATCATTGCATATCTGACCAAAAAAAAAAAAGTCCAAAGAAAGTAAGAAAATAGTAATTTAATTAAATAGTTTTATAGTTCATCTATAGATTTTTTTTAGCTAATGTAGAAAAAGAATATAATTTTGTTTTCGATAGCTACTGACTATTTAAAAAAGAAAACCATGATGCAGATGGGTTTGCCTTTTTGAGGACATATATAGCAAATGGCACAATTTTTACTTCAGTAACATTCTTCTTTTATTATTCCTATTTGAACACAGATATATTTTCAAGGTGACAATCTGAATCACTTGCAGGGGGTCCCTTCACCCCACGTGTCCTAGTGCAACCACACTGCCAGTGCAGGCATATTTACGCCCCTGTCCAACAATCATGCCCACTTTACGCAACGACTGGCCAGTTGTGTATTAGGACAACATGCAGTCACTGAGTTTCTCACATATACAGCAATACCAAATGTGTCTGAGCGTGTGTGTTTGTGTATTACCTGAAAAAGCGGGGCATGGCTCTGCAGTTGTGCAGGACTGAGGGGTCCCACTGGACTCAGGTTGGACCAGAAATGGATATTGGAGAGTAGAGGACTGGGAGTGAGCAGCAGACCAGACGGAGTCTACATGTACAAAAACCCAAAATGAAATGTAGGATAAATACACCACGATGGAAATGCTGCTGTTTATTCTGGCAACGAGTCCAGAGAGCTGTTCATAGTCTGTGGCGGAGTTGTCATTCAGTCTCACCCAGAGCTCAAATGCAAGTCTGCCCTCCAGTAAACTCGCGTCTCCCAGACAGTCTGACTTGGCAGACTGACTACATGCAGGTCAGGAAGCTCCACTCATACAGAATTCATGACATGTATTTTCTTCTGTCTTGTCTTTCTTCTGTCTCTTCATATTTAACTAAGGCCAGTTTGGTTTTCTGTCTGGGTCTGTCATGGGAACATAAGACTGTTTCATCATGAGAGCTTTGACTGGGCCCAAAAAAACATCAGGTCTGACCCTACGTTAAACCCCATAGTATCTGTCCAAGCCCGACATGAGCCCAAACCACTGCAGCAGTTCTAGGCTCAATCCTGATTAAAAACACAAATTTCCACTGTTAAAAAAAAAATAATTACAAGGTCAACTAAAGTCTTTTCGGTGTGGTAACACAGTGTGTGTTCGTAAATAGTCACTCCGAACACGGGAGTGTTCTCTCAAGTGAAAGTAAAACGTAAGGACTTGTTAATTCATATAGAAATAGGGAAATTAGTGCAAACTTAACCCAATTCAAGCCTGGGGGAATTTTTGCAAAATTACAGCCAGGCCTGGCAAAAACCCGGCAGGTTGGGTTGGGGTCAGTCGGGATTTGGCAGAGAATCAAAGCCCTAATCACAATACATCTCAAAGGTCCAGGAACAACAGTATCTTTAGTGTTTGTGTGTTTACATTGTTACCGCAAAGAGAAGTGCAGATGTTTTTTAAATGCACTTTTAATTTTTCTTCTAGCAATGCTGTAACATTGGGAATTAAGGTGCTGACCATGACTTTTATTGCATGTAATACCCCGTCTCTTTCTGCCCCTCATTTCCTGTCATATCTCTACTATCGGCTTTATAATAAAGCCGTAAAGTAAGCAAACAACTTTTTTAAAAATCTGTTTTTCGTGTCTGACTCAAACTCTTACCCTTGAAAAGATACAGGGCTGTGCTTCGGCTATATCTTATTGCAAGTCCACTTTTTAGTCCAGTCATTTTTGTACCTCAAATTTCCTTTGTCTGACCACTCTCTTTTGCTGATCTAAAACAGGCGTCTGAGCCTTAAGCTACTTCCTTTGGACCAGCCTATGCTGTGCTATTGTCTGTTTTTTTATGTCTTTTTTTTGCTGATTTACCAGTCAGATCGGGCTCACTGCGTCATTTGCAAGATAACAGTTTAGACCACCAAACACTATCAACCACCATAAAGTGGTTCTGGTAAACGACAGGGACAGCTGCAGGGACTTTTTAAGGGAGGAACTTAAAACAGGACCACATCTGTCAGGGGAAAGTGGATAAGGGGTTGTTGATAACAACAGCTCAGGTGTACCTTTCAAACACTTTATCATACAAAGTGTTCAGTGATGAGTACGCTTCAGGATACATTTTTTTTCTATCTTCATATGTACTGTACACTCAGCAGCCTATCATTGCTCAATCTGGATGAAAGCGTCAGCTGAATGGCTGGATGTAGTCAGACTGTCCTGGTTTGGTCAATGTGTTGTTGCCAGTGAATCAGGAGCTTCAGGAACATATGGCTTCACTTATGAACCTCCTCCCTCCCTCGCCTCCTCCCCTCTTTCCGCTCACCTCTTTCCATCTCCTCCCTGTCTACAAGCTTAACTCTCCTCATCCCCAAAATGTATCGTCCTTCTCGGTCTTTTTCTTCTTCTCTTTTCTTCTAAAGCCACCTGTATTTATGTATGTATGACTATGTGTGCATGCTGTGTTGTTAATATGTGCTTTATGTGTCATGTTGTACCTGTGTGGTGACGAAAGGAGTCAGGGAGCCTGAGGGCAGCGCCGGGCTATTGAGAGCAATGGAGACAAGGTCACTTCCTGTCAGGAGGAGAGAGGAGGCGGAGATTTCCAAGCCTTTGGGTTTTCTGTTTTTTAAAGGCCCACTATTAGCCAATCCCCTCCGCTCTGGCATTGTCATGCCCTGTGACCTCTCTCTCTCCCTATGACCAGATGACAGGTTTAGAGGTTGAGCGTTCTGCTCTAACTCATTAGTCTCTGTGCTCTGACTCCGCCCCCTCCATCGTGTGTGGGTGGGGCTTTGTGGCGGTGAGGAGGAGCAAGAGGAAGAGCGGGCCTGCCGAGGAGACGGTCTGGAGGTATGGGAGGTCTCAGTCGAAGATGGGGGTGGGGTGGAGGGGAGGGAGGAATGGCCACGGTTTGTGACGAATCGGATGACAGAGGAGCTGTCGCCGTGGCGTTCGGATCTGGGCTCCGTCTTGATCTGCCGGTGTGGCTCTAATGAGTGCTGCAGAGAGCTGACGGTGAAGGAGGAGTACAGGCCAGAGTGGAGGTACTGGTTTCTCCCACCCCCCTCCTCATCTTCAGCCTCAGGCTCTGATGTCATACCCCCGCTTTCCTCACCGCCACGGCCCGACTCCACCACTGCAGGGTCCATCTTCAGAATCTCAGGGAATGACACAAACTTGTAGACAAACTTCTGGCCGATCACCTTCTTGATGATGTTCTGCAGAGAAAAATAGAAATATTTTATCAACATTTGTCAAATTCAATTGAGTTTTATGGCCCTAAGGACATAAAACATTATTAAATCTCTGAGACGGTTTAACATTGTATTTGTTGTGTACCTTGTCATAGTAGTAGCGCAGGGCTCTGCTCAGCTTGTCATAGTTCATGTTGGTCTTGTTCTTGCGCAGCCCCCATAGCTTGGCCACATCTTCTGACTTAAGCAGCTTGAACTCGCCATCGTTGGACGTCCAGCAGATGAGATGTTTGTGGCTTTGGTCGAGCAGCAGCTGCAGCAGGAACTGCCAGAGTGTGATGGAACTCTCCATGACGGGATGACACCAGAGACACAGGCAATCTGCAGAGGAGAATCAAGATTTAATTGAATAATGTCAGCCACCACGTATTCCGTTGTACTATCAAGAAGTCACTCGATGTTTTAAATTTTTTTCCAAACGAGATGGATTGCTTTACAGCACAAATCAGGAATAGGGCCATGCTGTTCAAGAGTAAATGGAGCTAAAGACTTTCTGGTAAATGCAGATGGTGGAAGAAAGGGGGAAATCCATTCCAGCATGTTTATCCCCAACAAAGGAGATCAGAAAGTACTGGTACTGATGGGAAATAAGGTCCACATTTGAAAGACAGAAAGCGATAAAACAGCATTGACAGATTTTTTTTGGCCACTTGGCAGCGGTGGAATGAGTTGCGAATGCAACAGTGACATATTATCACCTTATATATCACCTGTAGCAATTCTGTAAGCGGAGAATTGTCCATTTATGTTGGGGTTATCTGAGTATTTTTGTTGAAAGTAGCTGCTGTAAACTGATTTAATGAGAGCATTGAGACTCAACCAAACTAATTAAGTTGGGGACAGTAAAAAACAAAACAAAAAAACGACAATAACATTGAGCTAATACATGCTAAAATGCTCTGTCAGCTGAGTTAAACTGCAGTTAGGCCGTAATTATCTGCAAACTGGTCAGTTTGAGTAACACCTTTCACAGTGTGCATGTTCTTAAATCCACTGTTATAAAAATTTTCATTGATGTTAGGGGTACATGATAATATCAGCACATCATAGGTATCTGCCGATATTGTCTTTAAAATGAAATATTGTAATCGACCAACATGCTTTTTCTTATTTTGCACAGTGAAAGTATATTACATACATTGAAAAGTATTTAATGTCCTTATCTGATGGTGGGCAATCATGATAAGAGTATTCATGCATAATATGATGTTAATTCCACTACAGAAGAAACTTGATGAGCACTAATGTTAGGTGGGGAAAAAAGTGGATATATCGATATCGGTATTGGTTATAAGTCAAATGAGTTGTTATATATCGGCATATCAGATATCAGCAAAAAATCCACTATCGTGCATCCCTAATTAGTGCAGCACTAAATTTTACTGTGAAAGGTCATAACTTTCAGTTGCGTTCATAAAACCAGTCAAGGAAAATTTGTTACAGAAGAATATAGAACCAATGCAGTAGGGCTGAGGTATCTTTCAAAAAGGTTAAAACACTAGTAGGGGAGACCGGGGATGGTTGTAACAAAGGGATAGTTGTAACACTCTCAGTTTGGCCAATTAGAAACGAGCTGTGTTGACATCATCAACATAGTCTATGCCCATTTACAATTGGAGCTCACTGATGAAGCAGCATGTCTCTGAGTCCAAATTTGTCTGTTCTAGAGCCAAAAAAACAGTTTTTCAGGTGAGAAACCAAACATTTTCATCACAGTTGTTTTTTGCATAGAGTCCATTGTGTTGTATGTACAATTGTTTCACTTACATAGGTTCAAGTAGTACTTTCTCTAGTTTAATTTGATGTGTTTCATTAGTGCTAGCTTTGAAGCTAAATGCTAAAAACGGTTAGCTCTTTCATGGCTGCTAGGCATGGGGAGGGTTGTAACTCTTCGAAAGTGTTTCTTGTTCAACTGTTAAAATGCTGTTCAAACCTCAACCTCATTCAGGCTACAATGCGCACACACACACACATACACACACACACACACACACATACACACACACACACACACACACACACACACAGGTTAATACTTTATTATTCTTTATTTTATTTATTTTATGTTATATATTTACATTTATTTTATTGTACTTTGTATTTATGTTATGCATTTCTATTTATTTTAATATTATAATTATTGTACTCTTACAAGTTTATTGTTTCTTCTTTATTATTCATTAAAGTGCTTGTATACATTTAGCCTATTGTGAATCTTTTTTAAGCACAATAATTTAATTGTTACATCCATCCCCAGCTAGTGTTACAACTCACCCCGGTATTGGGGTACGTTGTAACAATATACCTCTTTGTATTTGACATTAATTTCCATAATCTGTGATGGTGTAGTAGAGGTCAAAGTGTGTGTTATTTATAGTAGACAAATATGGGTACCACGTATCAAAATTTAAGAGCTCTAACAAAAACCCCCACTGAGTTACACTTGCTCAAACAAAAAGTGTTACAATCATCCCCGGGCTCCCCTACCAATACTAGTACTCTTAAAGTAATACTAATACCAATAGTAATTCATTTGATACCTTTTAATCCTACTTCATTCGATACCCATCATGTGAATAGAAGCATTCAGTTCAGTAAAATGCCAGCAGATGCGACAGGTGTTGGCATACTTTTAACATTTTGGTAGCATCTTGACAAACTGAACTGTCAATGCCATCAAACACACTCCACTCCACACAGATTGTATAGGTTTTAGGCGCTGGGGTAGTGGGCCCATCACACATCGCATTCAATCAAAGAATAGCTGTGGTGATTGACTGCAAGCAAAACCATATAAATAATTATTTTTTCTAGATGTGGGTACAAAAAGGATCAAATGCAGATATCATTTGACTGGAAGTAGCAATACTTCTTGGTACTGGGTTACTCTTAGACTTGATGCCCTTAAAATGTCTGACATTGAAATAATATCACACATTCTTAGACTGTTTAGGGAATCAGAAACCACAGACGACATAAAAAGGAAGGAAAGAAAGAAAGGAGGGGAGCGGAGGGCAGGGAGGAGGAGGAGGAATTGGTAATGTCAACACAAATGTGTACTGCAATCCTTCCTCTGATGCAAACTCCAATAAAAACCACAAGCATAACAGTGCTGACCATGTCCACCACCACACCGCCTCTCTGGCTGGGAATTCCCTGTCCCAGACGCTGAACCCACAAACAGACAACAACACAAACATGTAAACAACACCAAAGGTTCCACTGGACAGTCAACCTCGCCGTGAGTTTCTGAAGAGCGCGACTCTGGAACAAAATCTATATCTCACACCTTAGTGGGCTCTTTTATCTCATGGACTCACAGACTTTGGCTGCCTTCCAAAGCAGGATGGCGGCAGTAGTAAATACAAGAGTAAGTGAAGCCGCCATTGATGCTCAGGGTTGTGTTTGTCCATGTGCCCTTACTTCACCTCCTTGGCCCATTTAAATGTTGGACAGAGGGATGTAGTGAAGGTTGAATATACTTTTTTTTTTAAAAATGGTTTCTTAAGGACAGGTAAATGTAAAGTTGTGTTTTCTTGATGAAAAAATAATCTGCCTGCTAACAGTTAAGGGGCTTTTTGGTTTGTCAGATTTAGCCCTCCGTACTTACAGATATTCTAATTTTCAAGTGTGTGTGTGACAGACCATGAGGGAAAGTGAGAGCGAGAGAGAGGGCCAGACATTGGTTGGCTTTTGGGTGTTTCCATGGTGATAAAGCAGGATGTGGTCAGTGACCTTCTGCCAAGACAAGCACGAGTCTAACTGACATGTTTACCTGGAAACCACTGACTGTCTGTTGAGCGTCTGCCTGTCTGTCTCTCTGTCTCCTTTGCTGTCCCTCCCTCTCTCTCAATGCAATTGATTTACAAGGTGCCTTATTAGCAGGAAATACAAAACTACTTACTGCCGAAAGAAAAACAACAAATGCGTCATTATAACCTGATTTAATTTGCAACCATGACAATATCACAGTAGAGACTTTGCAGTTGCATCAGAAATCCCCATGGCAACCACATCTGCCTGAGAAGTGGAGAAACGTTGGAGCCGAGGATGAACACTGCCACCAGACGTGATAGCTGCTCTACACACCTTCATTATCAACCACTAATTTAACATGAAAACACAGAATTAATCTCTCTCTTTCTCTCTGTCCTTCTGACAGGAAACCAGCCAGAGGAGAGGGGAAAGTGCATGTGGTGCGAACAATGACCCATCGGCAGGAACACACACGCAAACGCATATCCTCGCTTCCTTTTTCGTGCATGGGTGTGTGTGTTAAGTGATGGAAGAACTATAGTGGTGTCTGTCTGTCTGTCTAAACCAGGACTTCCTGTCATTCAGCTTCAGCAGGGGCGTCTTCTCGGAGAAAGGCCTTCCCTCTCCAGGAGGTAGGACGTCCGGTCACTGGGAACCCCCAGAGTGCACACAAACACACACACACACACACCTATGCTTCTCTATTTATATAAAGTCCTTATTGTTAACACTCGGCGGATGCAGAAGGTGTCTTTTAAAGAGCAGCATCTCAGCACACACACACACATCCACACCATATGGGGAACGCATCTATGTCAGACAGTTTGATCTATGTTCACCCTCTGACATTTTAACAAATCTAGACTGGAAAGAAACTAAGCAGGAGGAAATGATTTATGGAATTTCAGAATAAAAGCAGGACTCAGTGTTACGGCCTATATGAACTCCTTCTTGTTCTCTCTCTTGTTTCTTTGTGAGTGTAAGGTAACAATTTCTTCATGACCCACAAATAAACATTTCTCCTTCCTCAAATGTGAATCTGTTAGATATTCACTGCAGCGTACTTTTGACACTCAGGATTTTGAATCCAACAGAAACAAACTGAACCAAAAAGCTGCAAATTATTCTCCATCCATTTTGGAGGTATGTGTGTGAGTGTATGGGGAGGGAGGGGGGTTCTGCTGGAACTCAAATGGTTCTTTGTGTTGCACCAGTGACTCATTTTCAAGATGTTGTCTGCTGCCAGCTTCAATCCGGAAGCGCATGGCAATTAGTCTGCGAGGTCCAGACAAACCAGAAAGTCTACAACTAGATTTTTAAAGGAGCCACGGTTGATTTTTTTCCACAGCTGCCGGTACACTAACTTCTTTTCATTCTTTCTCATTTTTGAATGGAGCCAAACTAAACTGAGGTACAACTTTACGCATGTGTCTGTGCCAAAGCGGGGAACGCACTGGCTTTATCGCCTTTTACGCACAGCTTTAACGCTTTTTACGCACAGGTTTATTACTTTACGCGCGGGTTCAGTGTTGTGTTAAAGCTGACAATGAATATCTGAACCTTATCAGGTTTCCGCAAATACAACAAGCTCCTAAAAGTCTGCTTCTGTGTCCCTGTTACGCACGAACACGTAGGTCTTGAAAGTTGTCCGTAGAAGGAAACTTAAACTTGTACCTACCCTGCTGAGGACGGCCGCTGCTCCTCTGCCCGTCTGCCCGTGTGTGATGAGTGTGTTTGCGTCTTATAGCGGTGCGTGAGTGTTATGTTGGGGTTCCATGCTGCTGCTGCTGCTGTCTGAAAGCGGATCCGCAGCTTTTCTCTCTCCTGCCTCAGAGCAGGAAGTCGGGACGCGCAGACGGAGAACCGGCGCACTTCCTTTGGCGCAGTATTCCCGTCTGTGTAAACACACACACACACACACACACACTCTCACACACACACACACACACACACACACACACACACACACGAAAACTTAAAATTGTTGCCCAATCGTTGATTTCACTTCGATAAAGTGCAGGATGTTGCCAAGGCAAATAATATGAATCAGTTTCTGAAGAAAGGTGCAGTGATCTGCTCTGGCAACCAAATATAAACATAAAATGATGAATACAAAAACTGTATTTAATTAACTGAATGAGCTGATTGTTTTTCTAGTGCTTACAGTAATGTCATTAATCCGCCATTGTGTACTTTATTACCCTCCCTTTTTTTTTAATTTTATGTTTTTACCTGTACATTCTTCACGCTAGAGTAGCTACTTATGTTCTCATACATTTTCAAACATATAATTGGCTGCAAGATAAAAATCATACACCAGCTAAAAATACCTCATACAGGTGATTTGATGTTCTGGTTTTAAAGAGAAGAGGCTCAGTGACAGTCAGTTTACAAGCGAAGGGACTTCCAAAGATTGTCTATGTTTGAGAAGACGAATCAAACAACAATGACTTACTGTGTGTTCTGCCTAAAATTTCGATTTGCAAACTCCCGTGAGGGCAAACCAATCCAATGAAGCACCTGACCTTAGCTGACAGACATTACCACTATGTGACAAGCAACTGAATTATCAGTTACCAGGCAAAGTTTATAACTCTATTTATATTCATAGGGAGCCATTTTTGACAGTGAGGTGTCCTCACTGTTTGAGATGGACTGTTAGACAAATATGTTTCAACAAACTCTGCACTATGAACTATCTTGTTTATCGTGTGCCTGTCAATGTGGGCTCAAAGGTCATGTCAACAGCTGATGTGTCCTTGATATCTTGCAACTGATCGGAAAACATGGCTCTATTGGTCATTCTCCTACCCATATCCCTCTTTTGTAAGACTGCCATCACAGTCTTTCCTAATGTGTATTTTCCAAGTCCAAGCTGAGATGATCCTGGTGACATCATCAGCGTTATCTGGCAGATTCAGCAAATAGTTTTCTGCGTTTTTTCAACATTCCTTTAAATTTTGCTACTCGGTAAACAAGTCAGAGTGAGACATCTGTTATATTTCCGCCTCTCTGATTGAATTTCCGGATACCTCATTAGCCCCGCCCACGCCTCTAGTCCCGCCTCCATCTTTGAAACGTCAACAGCGCCAAACTTCAGCCTCCCTTACGGGAAAATGACTACTGGTACCGAGGAGCCGCAATGGAGAAAAGTTAATTCGGTCTCAGGGGTGATACCGCGGTCCAGACACGGACACCGTGCAGCTGCAATACGGGAGCTGATTGTCGTGTTCGGTGGTGGAAACGAAGGGATAGCGGAGGACCTCCATGTTTACAACACTGGTGAGCTAACGTTAGCTGGACGCTAGCTAGCAGGTTAGCGGCTAATGTTTTTAGCAGGCGCAGGGGTTGAAAAAACCAAACCAGCCCTTTACCACGACCTTTAATGTCCCTTTAAGAGGCCCTCCACCATTTTAGCATCATTTCGTTGTTATGGGTGTTGGTAAAGTGGCCGTTAACTTGAACTGGACAGTGTAACTTCAGCTGACTATTTAGCTTTAGTTACTATTTTCCTCCGAAATTCAACGTAACACGGTTGTTTCGTTAACGTATTGTTTACGTGCCTTGCCGTTAGCTCATGGTGGGAACGCCATGTTATTTGTTGCGTTAACTGGTAACAATTACAGATTGGTAACAAAAAGTGTGACAGTTAAATGTAGTTTTACATATACTGAATATGTAACGCGCACAGTACAGTACAAGATACTGTATCAATGTTATGCTGACGAGGGCATTGTGCATTAAAGGTCATTATGTTTTTACTGCAGCTGAAGTGGTGTTTGAGGTCGTGCTACTGCAAAGAAAGTTCTTCTTGTAAAAGATGCTTCCAAACAGGGTGTATAAAATGTCTGAAAGGCAGCATCCACCCAGATGTTTTGCCTTATGCAACAGCTGACATGTGCCCATTCCTCCAGTCTCTAAGCAGTGGTTTCTGCCTGCCGTGAGGGGTGACATCCCACCTGGCTGTGCTGCCCATGGCTTCGTCTGTGACGGCAGTCGAATACTTGTCTTTGGCGGCATGGTGGAGTTTGGGAAGTACACCAACAGTCTCTATGAACTTCAGGTAATGTATTTACATTTCATAAGTGGTGATTCCTTCTAGGGGTGGGCGATATGGCTGAAAAGTATATGACTATATAGCTGGTTCATATTGATCGATAACGATAATTATCAATCATTTTTTATGACCTATTTGAAATAAGGACCAGGAGAAAATAAATACATTTATTTTAAACTCAGTAGCTTTCTTCTGATTTCAATCACAGTCATCAGTCAAGGCACGCGGAGGAAAATGTAATGTCAGCACAACTATTAGAAAACACTCAAATAAATGAACTTACACAAGATGGTATAAAAACTACTACTCGACTATTTCCTCGCTATCCGCACTCATTCTTGCTACTCACTCACTCACTCACTCCACGCTGTGTTGTCTTCAGTGTTGCCAGATCTTAGGAGAGAAACAAGCAACCAGGACCAGCAACCAAAATTACTGTACAAATATATTATATTTACTGCCCTTGAGCTCTACCAAACCAACTAGCCGACCAAAAACGTGGAAAGAATAAATGAATGAATGAAAATGAAAGTAAGAAGTTGCATATAACGAGCCATTTTACTTTCACTGTAACAGTGCTGGTATGCTGAACAAGATCTGAATGGTGAGTACATATTTCACACAGAATCTGAATCTGCACACTGCCTTTGAATCATCCTCCTGTTGTAGTCCAATCTTTCAATCCTCTCTCTTTCTACAAATCTTAATTGTATTCTTTCCATATTTCGCCCACTTGTCAGTGAAATAGTTAAAGAACCTCCATTAATCGTGCGATTTAAATGTGAAAAGTCTCATTCACCTATGCGGAGAAGGAGAGGGGCAGAGGGAGTGGAGCTGTGGAAATATCCTGTAGTCCGACATACTATCATGCGTTTAAATAACTTATTAGATGGGTATATGTAGAGAAAGGCGACGTTTGGAGAGCAAGCCCAAATAAGCAACTCCACTTTAGAAACAAGCCCAAAAAACCGCAACCTGTGACTACCAATATTTGTAAGCGACTTTACAAAAAAAGACAAGACCAAAGTCGCGGCTTTTAAGTGGACCTGGCAACCCAACCTTGCACAGCCCGACTCTGAGGGTAACTTTCCTTGTCTTTTTTCCTGACAGAATAAGTAACATTATCGAACGTTATATCGAACGTCTTTTCTATCGACAGCGCGTAAGTGTTTATCGCGAGACGATATGTTATCGTTTTATCGCCCACCACTAATTCCAACCCAGTTGCTGTTGTGAAGGTAATTTAATTAAATCTTGACGTTTTCTCTGTGTTGCTCAGGCTAGTCGCTGGCTGTGGAAGAAGCTGAAGCCCAGAGCACCCAGGAATGGCTTGCCCCCCTGCCCTCGGATTGGACACAGCCTCACACTTGTGGGTAACAAGTGTTACCTGTTTGGAGGGCTGGCCAATGATAGTGAAGACCCCAACGGCAATGTACCAAGGTAGTGTGCTACATACAAGTGATACATACAAGAAACATAGTGTTTGATAAAGCGTTTGTTTACACTGGGTTTTTCAGAGATGCATGAAAAGAGGGCAAACTGATTGTTTTTGGTTAGATTTGTTTGTGAATATTGAGTGGGGGTAGTTGTGGGGACTTCTTACGGACATTCAGCGAGCCCTGTGCTCCTCTAGTGTTTAAATTAGAGCTGCAACTAAGGATTATTGTCCTACTGCCGATTATGTTTCAGTTAATAATTTTGTTTTTGGAAGTCCAACAATAGCAAAACTCAAACTTTACAATGATATATGAAAAAGGAAAGGAACAAATCCTCACAAATGAGAAGCTAGAACCAGAGAATATTTCTCTTTTTTATCTTTAAATGACTGCAATAAATGATCTATTATCAAACAGTTGCAGATTACCTTCCTTTTGATTCATCTTTTCAGCTCTAGTTTATAGTATAACTTTTTAATTAGTGTTTATTCCAGAATGAACTCCAGTGGCTTGTTGATCATGTTGCTCTCTGTGCACACCCACAGTTAATTTAATGAAACATCCCTGCTCACCAGCGTGGAGACTGTGCAGTTTGATAATAACCTCTATCTAAGAGACAGTTGCATAAATGAGTCTGACTATCTACCATCTTAGATACATGGGTGACCTCTATGAGTTGGAGCTGCAGTCATTATCCGGGGCAAGAGGCTGGAGCATACCAGAGACGAAGGGTGGTGGTCCCTCAGCACGGGAGTCCCACACCTCGGTTGCATACACTGGCCTTGGCTCCCCGAAGCTCTACATCTATGGAGGGATGCAAGGATGCCGGTTAGACGACCTTTGGCAGCTTGATCTCGGTAGGTTTTTTTTTTTTAGTGACAGATAATATTGACTATCATAAAGTTTCAGAGAGGAAAATTGAAACATTTCGCATGCTTTAATTGACCACAAAACTGGTAGGCTTATTTGAGTTTTTGTATGTATTGCAACTTCCTTATCATTATCATTTCTTCTCTTCAGACACAATGGTTTGGTCGATGCCTGAAACCAGGGGTTCCACACCACTCCCCAGAAGCCTTCACTCTGCCAATGTCATTGGAAACAAGTGAGAGATCCGTCATAATCGAAGCAGCAGATGTTTAGTGTGTATGCGACACCTGAACTGGCTAGTCTTTTACAAACTACTGTGTGTCCGTCTGTCTGCAGGATGTATGTTTTCGGTGGCTGGGTTCCTGTGCCAGAATCGGTCAAACACAGTGCTTTAGGAACTGAATGGATCTGCAGTGACTCCTTAACTGTACTCAACTTAGGTCTGTGCATTTCTCTAAAGATATCCCACGCTCTTATCAGAGGTTTCACACAGAGAGAGCATCTTTATTGGTTAAGTTTTTGCTAAATGTGGTGTCAATCTGTTTCAACATCAGGTTTCGTCAGCACCACAGGAAACATAAAGTTCTGATGCATCTTTTTTTTTTTATTCAGCCCATCGCTCAGAGGCCAGCAAGTTCACTGCAGCCTTTTTTTTCCTGTTACAGACACTATGAGCTGGCAGGATTTGGGCCCAGAGCAGCAGGATGATATTGAGTCCCAGCTGCAAAGCCATGGACCCCAAAGTGATGATCCGTATGCCTGTAGACCCAAAGCCAGGGCCGGCCACTGTGCCGCCACCGTTGGGTCCAGGCTTTACATTTGGAGCGGTCGTGACGGTTACCGAAAGAGCTGGAACTACCAAGTCTGCTGCAAGGACCTCTGGTACCTGGAGACAGGTGAGAACTGGGAGCAAGCTGTTCGGAGACGCTTCAAGTGATTTTTTGTGTTTTTGTGCTTAAAAAAAAAAGCAAATACAGCTCGTCAATATGTTCTGTATTCTGTCCTCAGATCGGCCAGCCACCCCACAGGCAGTGCTACTCATCAAATCCACAGTCAGCATGCTTCACGTGGCATGGCGCCCTCTGGCGGCAGCAGACTGCTACATCCTTCAGATCCAGCCTGCACCTCCGCCAGCCAAGCCAGTCGATCCAACTGGAACAGATGGACTGGACTCGAAGGGTAAAGACTCTGCAGGTATGAAGAGTGCACATATTCAGCTATCCCCTCAGTGACGAGAGGAGAGGCTCAGGACACAGCTTGGAATAGTAGAAGAATGGAGGTTATTAAACAGAGCAATTTTACTGCCTGAAAAATACATTAACTGAAAGAATCTGTGGCATGTTTATCAGGGTGGGGAACTTTCTAAACACATTCTTGGCTCTCTGGTGAAATTTTGCTTAACTCTCTTCTCTCAGATGTCCAGTCCCTTCAAGCTCAAACTGGAGAAACCACTAATAAAGAAGCGAAAGCATCAGCTCAGGTAGATGTGACTTACTTAACATGGTTAAATCTGTAAGTAAAGATTGTTACATGTAATAACACACTCCTGTTTTAGCATTAGATATACTGAATGGTATATCCAGTCTACCAGCAGACCAACCACGAATGAATGAATGAAAATGAAACCCATGAATTTGATATCAGACTTTATACACATACTTCCATTATTTGTTCAACCAAAAATAACCCTTCCATTTTCATTCCTTAAAGGGTCATTCTGACTGATAGTAATGATAATTCTGTAATACTGTGATACAGTGAAACTGCAGTTTTTTTTCTGAGACTGTTATCTTACTGTGAAAATCTCATACCGTTGCAACCCTAGTCATATCAGTCCCCCTGCTTAACGTCCCCAAACTCACTTCCTTGTTTCTGCTTGTGAAGATGCAGACGTGTGATGTCTGACATTGACATCTCACATTTACCAACAAAAAATACTGCTTAAGACTGTGCAAGGCTACTTCCTGATGTTCTGCAAGAAAGCAGGGCTTAACTGTTTTGAACTGTGTTCAACATTGTGGTGGACCACAAACCAAATCGACTGACAAACACGTTTTGTACGTGATGTGCTGTCCTGGCCAGTCCTCCTGTGGACCTCTGCTAAAGGTAGCTGCTGTGTTCAGAAAGAGTGACCCTGTGGCCGTCTTGTTGCGGTCAGGATGTGCAGATAGTTAAATCATTCGAAAAGCTGCTGTAAAATTAGGTATTTTGTACGGCAACAATCCCCATAAAAGGCCTGTGAAATCCTGGAGGGACTGATAAAAGAATTGTGAAAAATTCACCGTGGTTTGGCTTGGAAATAAAACCTTGTGTTTAATATCAAAACAGGGTGCTTCCGTTTTAGAAGAAATAAGTCATGTACTTAGGTTTTCTCCCTGAATTTCAGGATGCCTCAGCACAGCAAGAAGCTGCAGCAAAATCACCCAACAGCTCAGCAGAGACTAAAGCACAAGGAGGGAGGAATGCTGGGAGAGAGACAGAGAAGGACTCTGACACAAAACGCTGCGGTAAGTCTTGTTGTCTAGTGATTGATTTGTGTGCTTATTGGGGCCAATAAAAGATGCAATAGGGATGTTGATAAATGTATTGTTTCAGTTATTTCTGTTGCTCTATTTCCCACACAGCGTGAGGGAGACAACACACAGCACGCTTTTACTGTTCAGTCTGAAATGCCCCCATCAAATCTGATTTGTCTCCTCTACCCAGCTTAAGTGTTACTGCAGTTTCTCAGCTTTGATCCACTGACCTGCTGCACTCTCTATTTGTGTGTTGGCTGTAGGTTCTGGACAGGAGATGTCAGAAATGGAGGTCAGCAGCTCAGATCAACACCAGCAGGGTAATGATGATACTCAAGCTTAAATGTCAGTGATGAGCCGGACTGCAGCACGTTGTGAAGTGAAATTAACTGTGGGTTCTCCTTGGCTTTTACAGAGAAACAGCCTGTTTCAGCTGACAGCACAACAGATCTCTACGCCCAGGCACATCAGGTCAGATACACTCCTGAACAGTAATTATTAGCTCTCATTTGGCTCGGTCTAAACTAAGATTGTAAACTCTCATCGGCAGAGTCCAGATGAATCAGTGTGGTTCGATGTTGGTGTGTTCAAATCGCTCTACTCGGAGGTCAGCCACTACTTTCTACCTGCTGACAGTGACCAGGCGACTGCAGCCATCAGCAGCCGGCAACCAAATACTAAAGAGGTAAAAACAACAACAACGTCTGTACCGTTTCATTCATGAAAGAATGATTGAGAAAAGATGGGTATTGATTTTGACTTAATGAAGATGCTATTCATTCCTGTCCTCTCACCCGTGCGCCTTCTATCAATCCTTTGCTTTCCCATCAGCCCTTCCCCCAGAGAAAGCTTCCAGGGCCTCAGGACTACCAGGGCAGAGAGAAACAGGAGCTGTCTCCAGGTCAGACCTACAGGTTCAGAGTCGCAGGCATCAACTGCTTTGGCCAGGGAGACTTCAGCCCAGTCAGCGAGTTCAAGACCTGCCAACCTGGCTTCCCTGGAGCGCCCTCTGCTGTCAAGATCACTAAGGTGACATATCGAGGATACTCCAATAGATTAAGCACGAACTTCTGTATTCTTCACATTCCTCCTAATACTCCTTTTTCTTCACAGGCCAACGATTCGGTCCACATCACGTGGGAGGCTCCCTCCTCTCCATCGGGCCGGATCCTCGAGTATTCCATGTACATGGCGGTGAGGAAGAGCCGCTCCACCAGCTCGGAGCGCCCGGGTCAGATGGCCTTCATCAGGATCTACCGCGGCACCAAGATGTCCTGCTTGGTCAGTTCCACCCACCTGGATAATGCTCAGATTGACTGCTCCGCCTCCAACCGGCCAGCTGTCGTCTTCCGCATAGCTGCTAAGAATGAGCAGGGCTACGGCCCAGCGACGCAGATCCGCTGGATTCAAGGTGGAGGACCTCAAGTGTTTTTCAGTTGCGTATTTTGTCACATTATATATATTTTTATCTTGATTCAGCGTCCTCTTTCTGTCTTTTTAGATCCCAGTAAATTGCGAGCGTCTGCATCCAAAGCTGACAGTATTGCTGAGGCTGACCAGGACGCTGCTGACAGGTAACCACAGTAACCTCTCATGATTTGGGTTCATTTTCACTTTCTAGATCGCAATTTTTTATGAAATTGTCTCTTGCTTTTTCATTTTCTTTTTGCAGCTCCAGCTGAAAATGTTTGGACCAGTGACGACAGGTTTTGGAAAAGAAAAAAAAACGTGCACTCAGGAAGATGGCAATGGACACCACTCAAATGTTGTATATTTCATAAATAGTTTTGTTAATTTATTTTTTATATATTTAATTATTCCCTTTGTAAATAGGTTTTCATAGAAAGCTTGACCTCATGGCTATTTTAGTTAAGCAGATGTTTTCTTATGTAATAATACAATGTACACCAAACTACAAGTATGAATTTAGATTTAAAACCCTCCAGAGGTTGAATGTGCCTTAGAGCTTACTGAAACAGCCACTGATGCTGCTTTACACAGTATGTCATGGTTTTGAATGAAACACAGGTGGTAAGATGTTTTCAGGGCCAGTCATCAAATAGAAAAGCCTTTTTGGCGTGGTGGACCACTTTTACAATCCTACTGACACACTGAGGTTACATAGTGGAATGTTATTGTTGTTTTATAACTAAATTGTTTGATGTGATTGATATAAGATCTTTGTTAACTTGTTTGTCACTGTATACAACCCTATGTTACCACAAACAGTTTTTATTATCCATTACATCTCTATAGCACATGTTGTTTTATGATTTTGCTACATTTGTTTATTATAATTACCACTAGATTGTTTACATTGTTTTTAGTTTTAAAATATCTGTCCCAACTCAGAAATTTGGCTCTGACTGCGACCAAAGATCAGAGCACTACTAATGTTTCTGATATGAATAAAAGGCATCAAAAATGTTACAGATATTACAGAGAGAGATTTGTGTTAGCGCTGTTATTGTCTCTGGTTTGACCAGCTCACTAAGTGGCAGACAAGAAGTCTTATAATTATCTTCCCTATCCTCCTCCATCATGTCTGGACTCTGGATTATTGCAGACCTTTATGACTGCTGCGGTAAAGGAACAGGTGGAGAGATTGTTATCCAGAGCTCAAATCATTCCAACCTGTGCTGCATCTCTTTGTGTTCTTGTTAAAAGACGATTCCATGATTTTGCTCTCTTCCATAGAAGATGCAATGATGAATGAGCATCTGAAAGTGTATTATCATTGGACTGGATTTTACAGAAGTGGGCTGAAGACAGCTACCTAGTGATTTTTGTAGTTGTAAGAGATGTGCCTCAACCTTCTTGGGTGGCAAAGGGTGGGTGTCCAGCTGTGGACTGATTCCTAGTATGATGAAGTTCAACATCAGTTTATTACAGCACCTCGTACATACTGATGTAGGTGCATGTTGGTCCCTGGAGTCTTGCATAGTTTGCATCTGCTCAGCTGATGTCCACACGCATGAAGTGAGCAAGGTGTTTACACAAGTATGCTCACTTTGCTACTTGTTACTAGTAACCACTGGTTAAATACAATATGGTTAAGGATTCATATATGCTTAATATATTCAGTCCATATGCAGTTTCAGGCTCACACATGTGATGTATCAGTTAATACGTTAATATATTCAGTAGTTAGAGACGTTGTGGTTATATAAATATGCACACAGAAATATAGATCCAGTGTGAAAGTGCCAATGAGGGTTTTGTGAATGTTGTCTTTCTCAACGAGAGAAATGCACTTCGGGAAAAAAAAGTCCCATGATCCCACAGTTTGTAGTTTGCAGAATTGCTAGCTAGCGCTGGCTAGCAAAGCAAACAGAAAGCAGGACAGAGTTCAACAAAAGGTACGTGGTTTTTGGTATCCACTTGCTCGAGTCTGTAAAGTAAATGTTGTTGTTTACTTTAACTTAACTTTATATGGCCGTAAGTCGATGTTTGAACCCCAGAAATGCGCCGTGCGGTACACAACGTTAGCCACGTCTTCGAGCTACAGTTCCTGGTACCTGTTTGCTAGCTAGCTAGCTAGTTAGCTTACAAGTAGCCGTTTAGCTTGCTGCGGCAAATTCGTTGAGATTTAAGATGTTAATCGTTAGTATTTTCATTGCAAAAGCTTATCCCAGTCACGCTAATGACTACTTGTGTTAGTTTAAGTACAACGCCTTGACCTTGCAAGGAAATTTCCAGAAGCAAGGAGTGTCCGATAACGGACGCATTAAAGTAGCTAGCTAGCTAGTTAGCATATTAAGTCGCGAGACACAGAGCGCGATATTTAAAAACATCTCCATGCTTTTGACAAATTTGAGATGTAAGTTTGCAGTGTTTACTCTTAAATTATGACATGTCCGCAACTGTTAAATAGAGGCTAACGTTAGACTAGTGTGTGTCTGTGGTGAAGCATTGGGTTAATGTTAAGTTAGGCTGTATTTTAAGGTAGTACGATAACAACAAACCTTAGCCCGTGCACATAACGTTAAATAATGTTAATGCTATGTAGATACTCTTCATCTGGTTTTGTTTTTTGACTCTAAGGTATGGATTTGTTTTAGACTGCATATGAAACTACAGTTTGTGCTGTGGTGTATTGATAGTATTTTGAAGTTAACTGTGTTCATGTATTCTGACAGAGTGACATTGGTCCGAATTTCTCCTCAAAGACAGACAGGATGCTTGATGTTAAGTAGCTTAAGTGGTTTGCAATCACAGACTGTGTATCCACAGCAGAGCCAGCAGCCAGGGACTGGAGCTGACTAATCACTTGAGATTGATTCAGAGCCTTGACTGAGGTTGTTATTTTAATAAGTAGCTGGGGGACTCCTCTCAAAGCCACCATGGTAACTAACTGACAACAACGCCAGGACTCATTTCTGCCCTCTCAAAGCACCTGAACGCACTTGAGAGAAAGTGAGGGCAGTTCTTGCCACAGCTAAAGAACTGCTGTTCCTTTTTTCGGACACAGACACAGCAATTCCTTTCCCTTGTTCACCCAGCTTTTATTTACATCCTCCTGTCTCTGGCTCTTTCCTGCAGAGGTGAGATGATGACCTCCTCAGCTCTCGGCCAGTCGTCACCACTCCTTCAAAATCTGGAGCCTGGGATTGGGAGGTCTGCAGCCATGCTGGGGTTGTCTGCTGGGTTGGAGGGAGCAGAGATGGAGCTGCAGAAGATGCTAATCGATGAGAGGATAAAGTGTGAAAATTATAAGACCAACTACCGGACACTAAAGGCTGAACATGCCAGGTATGTCTGATTGACTTTTTTTATTCTTTGGCAGTCCTTGCCTTTTGTTTTATATTGTGTATGAATTATGGGAGACACACTGAGTCAAGCCCTGGAGAAAAGATATCATTGATATGGTTGCAAGTGTAGAGAAAAAGCAAGAAGAAACCTTCTCTCCATCATCACATATCATCAATCGCACTGACATCAGCTATATTTTCATAGGACAAAGTGTGTAGTAATAAGAGAGCTGAATTGTAATGTGTACTTAATTCTGTTTATCAACATTGACTCTGCTTCAGTTTTCCATGTATATGTTGGTACGGCATTGTGCTCAGTCTCAGCCCTGGTTGTTGCAGCTTGCAGGAAGAGTTTACCCGCGCGCAGGGTGAACTGAAGCGCCTGTTGAGTGACAAACAGACTCAGCAGGAGAAACTTCAGCTGCTGTTGGCGGAGCTCCGAGGAGAGCTACTCGACAAAACCAGAGAAGCGGAGGAGCTGAAACTGCAGGTAAACTGCGGAAATCTCACACAATGCAACTTGTGGAAATGAATCAATGAATCAAAACAAAAGAACACATTCGTGTCAGGTGTGGCTGAGATTTTTGTTTTTATGCCTCCTCACTGGCAATAACCGTGGCTAGGCATTATGATTACAGGTTGTCTGTCTGACCGTCAATCCCATTCTTGTGAATGTGATATCTCAAGAATGCCTTTAGGAAATTTCTTCAAACTTGGCACAAACGTCCCCCTGGACTCAACGATGAACTGATTAGGTCTTGGTGGTCATAGATCATACCTCAAGGTCATTGTGACCTTGTCTGTTTCATTCTTATGAATGCATTATTTCAAATATAACTGGACACATTTTTAATAAAAAATGCACCAACGTTCACTAGGACTCAGTGATAAACTAATTAGAATTTGTGGTTAAAGGTCAAGGTCATTATGACTACCACTTGCATCCATCTCATTCTCATGAAATAGATATCTCAAGAAGTTCTTGAGGAAGTTTCCTCAAATTTGGTACAAACGATCACTTGGACTCAAGAATGAACTGATTTGAATTTGGTGGTCAAAGGTCATTGTGACCTTACAAAACATGTTTCTGGCCATAACTCAAGTATTCAAAATTACACATATGTCTAAAAGGAAGTAATGATAAAGTGATGACATTTTATATCCAGAAGGTCAAAGCTGAATGCAGAGGCATACAGCCGCAAGGCGGTAATTCCAGTTATCCTTAAATTTGCTTATATGTAACCAAACATCTGACTCTCTGAAGAAATATGTTTGTGTGTGTCTGTTGACCAGGTGATGACCCCTCAGCGGCTGGAGTTGCTCAGAGCTCAGGTGCAGCAGGAAATGGAGGTTCCAGTCAGAGAGAGGTTCAGTAAACTGGAGGAGGTCAGTCTGTTTCTTTATCGTAGGTCTGCTATGTGTGACCATAGTGCCATATATTTTCTTTGTTGTAACACCCACTAGTGACTGCAGTCCCTATGACAGAGGGAACAATGGTGGCAGTGATGCAGCTGCTACCCATTTACGTAAACTTTATTTCTTGTTGACAGTTTCTCTTGTCATTATGTAATGCATAGGGATTAAATCACATATCTCAACATTTTAGGATTTAAACTTAGTAGTGTTTAACCTAGCTTGACACAAATAGTTGTTCTGCCTAACAAAGATGTGTTATAACAAAAGAGGTGAATGTACTAACTGATTTTTGAGGGATTTATTGGGAGTCAGCACAATTGACAGGAAGCCACAATGTAATGCAGCACAGATATAAAACACTAAACAGTGAAATACAAGAAAAAACAGCTGCAAAATGAAAATGGAAAAACCTTGGTATTACCCTTAAATGGCAGCTCTAAATTGTCAGCAGCTGTGACTACTAAGTCCATAGCAACGGTCAAGAGATTAACATTTGATTGCCTTTTGAAAATCATTTAAAAGTAGGTGCTTTCGTGCTAATTTACATTTTGTCTGCTTGATTGCTCCTCTCTTCCTCCTCCCTCTCTCCTCACTCACTGATTAGGAGCTAATGTGTGTACTCATGGTTCTTTGTAGGAAACAGAAAAGTACAGGTCTGAGTACAACAAGCTGCGGTATGAGGTCACCTTTCTCAAGACCCAGTTTGACCACCAGAGAGAAGAGCATGCTCACATACTGGAAGAGAGGAAGATCCGCTATGAGGCAGAGGTAGGTTTGTTGTTTGGTTGGGCAGCATTTCGGTTGTAAATGCTGTTCACTTATATTCTAGTTGTTGCTGTGTACACTTGTGTCTGATGATAAAAATAGAAACTTAATTTAAAGGATCCCCTTCCAGATCTCTCGTCTGGAGAAGGACAGGGAGGACCTGGTTGCTCAGTACCAGGATTCAGATGTACTGCGTGATGGGAAACGAGTGGAGGCTCTGCTGAGGGAGAAAGCCCAGCTCCACTTGCGGCTGAAGGGCCTGGAGGCAGAGGTGGCCGAGCTCCACGCCCAGAGAGAAAACTCGGGCCAGCAGGCCGAGAACGTCCAACGCATCCAGATCAGACAGCTGACGGAGTCTCAGGCTGTCGTGAAGTCGCTGGAGGTGAGACAGCAGCATGCTCTGCTGTTTTTTTCTGCTTTATCTTTTATCTTTCTTTTATGACTGTCGGATCTGATTGGTTGTTGGTGTGACAGGCAGAGCGTCAGTCGTTGCGTCTGCAGCTGGAGCGGATGGAGAGCGAGCTTACTCAGACCCACGAGCAGAACAGCCAGATCACTGGACGACTGCACAAAGCTGAGCGAGAGGTCATCTCCCTCACCTCCCAGGTAACCTGCTCTTTGACCCCACCCTCTGAGATGTTTGATTGACTGTAAAATCATTACACAGCGCTGCCTTGGTTTCCATGTCAGGTTCAGTGAAAGTTTTTTCTGGTTCTCAGATTGAAAGCCTGAAGCATTCACATAAACTGGAGGTCGCCAATGTCAAACTGGAGTGTGCCCGCTCTAAAGGGGAGTTGGAGAGGGAGAGAGACACACTGCAGGGGCAAATTGATGGTATGCAACACACACACACACACAGACATACACCCATCCATCTCTCTCTCCCACAACCACAGTAAACATTAAACATATTACCAGCAACAGATTTTATGTTATAATGAACCTCATCAACTGATCCAGACTTTCACATCTCAAATTATATGTATCATTTGTCTCCACAATACGGATTCTCAGTCATTTTTTTCAGTGTATCAACCATAGATTCTCATGCTAACTCCTGTGTCTCAGGTCTGCAGACAGACATTGAGGTGCTGCAGGCTGCGATGGAGCGGCACAAGGAAATTCTGATGGAGAAAGAGAGGGAGTTGGTAAGGAAGGTGCAGTCTGCCCGTGAGGAGGAGCTCCGCAAAACTGTGGCCTTACTTGAGGAAAAGTAAGAACCACCATTGCTTTATCTCAGTAACTGCTATCCATCACCTGGTGGCAGTTTAAAAAAAAAAAAAAAAGAGGTTTGACTCCCTGGCAATGATGGAGAGATGGCATCAATCATTCTAGCAAAGTGGACGATTTAAAGGTTCAATTTTTGTCATATTTGATGAAACTGTCACTATATCCTGACAGTAGTTCATGAAGCTGTGATAGAATCAGGTTCCACTGGCTCCTCCCAGTGCTCCTTATAGCATTTACAAGAAACCTCTGCACCTGAATGAAGACAAGCAATCAGAGCCAGGAGTCTCTAACACAGTGTAATCACTGCTTGTGCACACACTGTGAGCTGCATGGAATAAAGATAACACTGTAGGAAATGAACAATTTTTGACTTTATCAGAAAATGAATACCAACTCATCTGTTGTTGTCTTTTCTGCTGTAATTTAATTGCAATTGCTGTTGTTAGGTTGGAGGTGGAGAACCGTCTCGCTGCTCTGGAACAGCAGAGGGCGCTGCAGGATGCTACAGACAACGCCCAGAAGGAGGAATTGGAAGAGCGCCTCCGTAGGGCCCAACATGGAGAGGAGGCAGCCCGCAAGGAACTGCAAAACCTGAGGTCAGCTTTTTACTGAATGTTGAGTGTTTCAAAATCTACACAGCTGCCTTAGTCAGAGGGAAAAACCGGTTACAGCCAGCACAGATCAACATGCTCATTCTTCATCTAATATCCACCAGCTCAAGTGGTGACATTATAGTTAGCTATAGGTGTAGTTCTTTTATCTAAAAAAAAAACAAAAAAAAAAAGATGGAATACAAAATGTGCATAGTGTCCAAGTATCAATGCAGGTCACACTTAATTTGCCGAAACAAATTTAGATGAAAGAAAACTGCACATAGGCGCCATCACTGTCAGTGGTTGGCTGTGTTACATGGTGGGAAAGCCTTAGTTTCCCTGCAGGTTCCTGTTCTGCAGCGCATAAAGACAGAAACTTATCACAAAAACAGTGACATCTAACAAAAACATAAAAGCAAACAGCAACATGAACATATACAGAGGCATGGACTTGAATGAAGTACACACAAATTATGTGTTAAGTCAATGGTTGCAGGTGTATCCTTCCATTGTATGCCTGTTTAAAATGTACAACAGAGGTTATTGTTCTAATATGATATGGGATCTCATTCCAGAGTTTGGTATATGTGTGAAAAAATGATCTCTGACCATAACTATTTTTATAGGCTGGTGCTGGGATATGTGCTTGGGAGACTGATCTAGTGATGTGTTCCTGTCCTATGTTGTATCTTGGAACTAGATCACTGAGTGCTGGAGACGTGTTATTGTTTTGTATCCAATGATAAAAGTAAAAAAATGTGTACAAAAGGTACAGGACAGCACTCCAATTATAATGTTTATTGCCACACGAACGTTTCGGGTGAAACCCTTCCTCAGCGTGCACAAGCAACAAAGTGAATGCATCACACACAGGTGTCACTTATCAATAATCAGGCTGATGCAGCAGCTGCAGGTAATGGCAAGAGAAGAAAAAAAGGGACCCAACAATGTATCCCTTCTTATATCAACACAAACAATTAAGTAACCACAATAGTGATATTTTTTAAACACTTATTCAACAATGAAATGCATCTCAATTTCTAAGAATTCCAAGCTTTTAACATTTTTAAACAAAAAAACTGAACAGGCAAATGTCTGATTGTTTTAATACAGTTTTATTGTTAACCTGTAGGCCTGTTAGTCCAGAACATTTTTACAAAAAACATTTTTACAAAAAACAAGTTAGCACCAACTCCTTATTCAGTCCCTTTGGCTCTAAAGTGTCAAGGAAATGAATCCAGAAACATTCCTTTTGCAAAAGGATTTTATCCTGATCTCCACCTCTAGGTGGAGTCTTAACTGCCTCAATGCCCATATATCTGAGATCAGCTGTGGTATGGTAGTAGCTATTAAAATGTCTGGCTACTGCTGATTTAGAATCATGATTACAGATAGAACATTTATGTTCACAGATTCTGGTTTTTAGTTCCCGTTTTGTTTTACCAACATAGTACAGATTGCAAGGACACTTCAATAAATATACAACAACTACCTTTGACTTTCATAATCTTGCCAGTTTTAGGATGTGAGAAATAATTTTCTCTGATCACATTTGGGCATTGAACACAATTGAAACAAGGAAAATTTCCATTAGGCACACTGGACAAAAAATGATGAGAAGTTTTTTTTTTTTTTGTAAAACGGATCTCAAAGCTTTTCCAATTTCGGGATCTGTTTTCAGAATATACCAATAATTATTTACAACCTTTTTGAGTACACTGGAAATAGGGCTATATGTGCACACCATTGAAACTGAGTTAGAAAGAACTTTTTCTTTCGGCTCAAACAAAACATTCCTTTGGATCTGATGAACTTTATCCATGGTGTTTTCAACCAGAGTGTTGTTATAACCTCTAGAGACAAAATTATTACAGAGCTCCTTGGCTTGTGTCTCAAAGAGCTTTTCAAGAGCCACCAAGATTCTTCTTTAAAAGGCAGCCCAATTTGAGCAACTATTTGGTGAGATCCGTTTTACCAAAAAAACCTTCTCATAATTTTTTGTCCAGTGTGCCTAATGGCAATTTTCCTTGTTTCAATTGTGTTCAATGCCCAAATGTGATCAGAGAAAATTATTTCTCACATCCTAAAACTGGTAAGAAAGTCAAAGGTAGAATAACATGCAACACTAAATTTGTTGTATATTTATTGAAGTGTCCTTGCAATCTGTACTATGTTGGTAAAACAAAACGGGAACTAAAAACTAGAATCTGTGAACATAAATGTTCTATCCGTAATCATGATTCTAAATCAGCAGTAGCCAGACATTTTAATAGCTACTACCATACCACAGCTGATCTCAGATATATGGGCATTGAGGCAGTTAAGACTCCACCTAGAGGTGGAGATCAGGATAAAATCCTTTTGCAAAAGGAATGTTTCTGGATTCATTTCCTTGACACTTTAGAGCCAAAGGGACTGAATAAGGAGTTGGTGCTAACTTGTTTTTTGTAAAAATGTTTTTTGTAAAAATGTTCTGGACTAACAGGCCTACAGGTTAACAATGAAACTGTATTAAAACAATCAGACATTTGCCTGTTCAGTTTTTTTGTTTAAAAATGTTAAAAGCTTGGAATTCTTAGAAATTGAGATGCATTTCATTGTTGAATAAGTGTTTAAAAAATATCACTATTGTGGTTACTTAATTGTTTGTGTTGATATAAGAAGGGATACATTGTTGGGTCCCTTTTTTTCTTCTCTTGCCATTACCTGCAGCTGCTGCGTCAGCCTGATTATTGATAAGTGACACCTGTGTGTGATGCATTCACTTTGTTGCTTGTGCACGCTGAGGAAGGGTTTCACCCGAAACGTTCGTGTGGCAATAAACATTATAATTGGAGTGCTGTCCTGTACCTTTTGTACACATTTTTTACATTTTTTATTGAGGATTCAGCACCCATTCATACTTCTGAGGGTTGAGCGTGTTTGTTTGGACTTCTGTTTGTATCCAATGATAAAATTTAATAGCCTGATTATTTGTGTAGTTCTGAAAGGTCAAGGCATTCAAATTTGAAAGTGCAGTACAATGGTGAGTCCAGAGGGGAAATTTGCCATGGATCTTATAAACTCTATTGTACAGTCTGGCTATTGGTTCAGTAATTTCTTTTGTGGTGAGGGACCAGATTGGGAGACAGTAGGATATTGTTGAGAGAATGACTGCATGTAGATACGTATTAGAGATGACGTTGGTAAGGTATGGTCTGATCTTGGTATATACGTACAGTTTCTGGTTGAGTTTCTTTGTTAAATAATGAACGTGATTACGGTGACATGTGAATTGAGAGATACTCCAAGATATTTATAGGTTTCTGTGATGGATAGGTTTTGATTAGCAAAGTGGATTGGGTCTGAGATGAATATTGATCTCTTGGGCGAGTGGAAGTACATACATTCCGTTTTCTTGACATTGATAGTTAAGTGGTTAGCATTCAACCAGTCATGTAGGATACCAAGATCAGAGCAGAGTTTAAAGTTTACAATATTAGGCTCTGTGTCAGAGAGGAAAATGACAGTGTCATCGGCATATAGCAGACAATTGGAGTATCTGCACACATCAGGAAGATCATTGATGTACAGTAGAAAGAGTAAGGGACCCAAGATGCTACCCTGTGGAACACCCATATCACATATTAAAGGGGAAGATGTTATATGACTGATTCTGACCACCTGAGACCTGTTTGATAAGTATGATGAGAGCATCATTACCACGGAAGAAGAAACTTGAAATGAGCTTTCTGTGTGATGGCTTCTAATTTAATTTCTGTGCTCTTTAAGGAATCCAGTGCCCTGATTAATGAGACTGTTTTCTGTCTTACAGAAGCAAACTGCAGCAGCAGAGCTCACAGCTTGAGGAGCTCGAGAGACGGAAAGCACAGATTGCTGACCTACAGCAGGTAAGTGTTATTTGTCATGCAGTTAGCACAGCCAGGGGAGTTTGTATTGTTGACATAAATGTAAATAATTGTTTTGTTTTTTTTGACCCAACAGCAGAACCAGGAACTGAGTGTCCAGCTAGGGACACTGTCCCACTCTAAAAATGACCTGATGGAGACAAACCAGCGACTGAAAGAGACACTGGACGATCTCAGGGAGGATCTGAGGTCAGCCCGAGCCCAGGCTGAAAGGAGCCAGCAGGAGGCAGAGAGGTACACCTGCTCGTCTGTCTGCAAATAAACCAGCTGAACAGCACTTCTTTATTTTGGGTAGATAATTACTTTATAACATGATGCTTCAATGACCTCCCTCTTTATTAAAACACTTTCTTTTTCTTCCCTTTGCTTCTCCACGTGTGTTCCTCCTCCAGGCTGGTGGAGGACCGTCGGGTTGAGTGGCTGGAGGAGAAACACAAGCTGCAGGAGCGAGAGGCAGAGCTGCAGCAGAAATACTCTCAGGTTAAAGAGAAACTGCAGAGGGCAGCGGTGGCCCAAAAGAAGGTACTGCTGCTCTCAGTCTTTTGATTCACTTGTCCCAACTTTTTTGCAATTTGTTGTAGGCATCAAATTACTAATGTGTATATTTACAAAAAACGTGTATCAGTTGTCTTTGTACTTTTTTCAATTGAATATATGTCAGAAAGGATTTGCACTCTGGTTTTATTTTACGTTTTACACATTGTTCCAGCAATGATAATGTCTGGGTGTCCCCTTGCTTATACACCGTCATTTTAAATATTGTAACATTTGAATGGTCTTAAAAGAGACTTGAATTTGTTTTACTGGAACCTACAGATAATGTGTGTGTGTTTTACAGAGGAAAACGCTAACAGAGAACAAAGAGAAGAGACTGCAGGATAAGATCCAGCTGCGTGAGGCCAGGATAGAAGAGCTGGAACTAGAAGCTGCTGCAGCCAAAAAGTAAAGTTCAGATCTCTCATTTTATGAATGAAATAATACAGTTAAATTGACCTGCCTGAAACTGTTATGTTAATTACTTTATTATAATTAACTTAAAACCTCAGGTGCTCACAAAGTAGATCTTTTTGTCCTCCTTTTAACCGGCCATACAGTATAATTTTAAGGAGCTCTAAGCGACCCCAGGTTAACACTGTTAGCCTTGTCAGCACTGTTGCCATTGTTAGCACCTTGGCATGTTGAGCTAACAGTTAAGGTGTATAGTGGCCAAGATGATAACTTCTATCTCTTCTCTGTCCAGGCGTTCGTCTTTCTCAGAGGAGCAAGCTCAACTCAACAGACGGTTAAAGGAGCTGCAGCGACGGCACAACGAGTTTCGACGCCTTCTCTTAGGTGGCCAGGGTCTCTATGGCGCTGGTCCCACCTTCCTGACCTCACCCACCCCTTTCCTCCTCCTGGGGTCTGAGGGACCCTTATCCAACATACCAGTAAGCGTAACTAGCAGTGAATAAAACTTTTTTTTTTGCATCAGCCTAGATGGATGATAATGATGTGTAAATAGATGAATTGAGACAAAAAAAGAGGCAAAAATCTATCATGTAAAAAGCACAAAGGATCATTTCTCCTCCCACAGGAAATAGACCAGAATGCAATGAAGCAACAAAACAAGTTGAGTTTAGATATGAAATCTTTTGATCCCTCTTCACTCACACACAAACCCACAGCTGAATGTGACAAGCTCACACTTCCTCTGTGTGGGTTGTTGAAGGGCATTCCTAAAATGTCAGCTCACTCAATGAAGCAGCAGTATACAAGTTAGGTGGAGCACACAGAGCAACTCAAGTTACAAATTATACAGTTACACACATCTGATTCAGTCATATGTAAATGAAAATAAGAAAATCAAATATGAAACAACAATGCAGAGGTTGAGCAGTAAAACTCGCCAGTCGGTCACGCCCTGCTTATGTTGTTTATGCAATCTGAAACAATCTGTAGAAGCAGATCAGCCTCACCACAGTGAAACATGTGACCAAAGGCTGATGTCTATTAACCACAGTGTGAATGAACACACAGGAAGAGGGCTGCTTGTGTGAAATGCAACACAGTGAATGGCACAAGGAGGCCTGTGTGGGTGAGAGGGAATTAATATGTAGCCAATAAAGCTGTTGTCGCCGCAGGAGGAGCAGCATCAGAGGGAGCTGTCTCTGCTCCGACGCAGGCTGGAGGACCTGGAAAGCGCCCAGCAGCAGCAGCTGGAGGAACTGGGATCTCTGGTGCAGAGGGACAGGGACTCCACTCCTCAGCCTGACCTCTGACCCCAACCATACTCTCCATTGGACTTGGATTTAAAGGGAAGAATGAGATGGCGTCCTGTTCGTCCCACCAAAGACACCAGCAGTGTTATTATAAAAATAGAAGCATTATTTATTGGTGTATAAACATACAAATGGAGAGATGAGGATGGATTTTGCCAGAGTTTACATGTTTCTCTCATGTTGTGACCCCAGGTTATTTGAAATGCCTCAGCACCTTAAAAAAAAAAAAAAAATCCTGTGACATCTTCAGGGTTTGATTTTTGTATCGAGATGTTTGTTGTTTACACACGTTTGCTCTGAAGCTACTCAGAGGAGTTGATAAAAAGCACTACAAGCTGTGAATTGCACAATGTTTATACAGGCTGTTAATACTAGAATAATGTACAGATTTTTTCCTAACGTGTGGTTTTGACAACATGACTGAAGAGCCGGCACACACACAGTCATCATGTGGCACAAACGTGTTTTTGAAGTAGTAGTTTTTCATGTTAAACTGCAGTATTGAACAAGACATTCAGACACATGACCAGCAGATGTGTTACATTCAAAAAAGGTCCTTTTATACAATGTAAACTACCAACAGGTGATGGACTTCAGACTTCACTTCAAGGCCCAAAACTTCCAGGATTCAGTTTCAGGATTTTCTTCCCTGATGTAATCAAAAGTCCGATAAGGCCTTTTTTTTTAAAAATTGTAAGATACAAACCTCCCCACTGACTCAAGACATTACAGAAAAGGTGAACAGCTTCTCTCTGCTCCTCTTATAATTCCTTAACTCAGTACCTCATCTCCATCTTTGTAACAAGGGATGATGCATGCAGGAGTTCTCCTCGCTCCTCTCACTGTGTCAGTCAGAGTTATTTAATATAAGTGACAGGATGGCAGCTTAGTCCCAGGAGCAGCTTTTTAGTCCATCAAATAAGTTTTTAACATGATGCAGTTGCTCTGTCACCTCAGTGGGGGCTCCGTTTTGGTCCAGCTTCTCTTTGATCTGTAGAAAAGGCAGAGCTATCGTAAGATGTTTTGCAGGTGTATTAAAAATTCCAGAAGTTCCAGACACGGCTCTCAATTGTCATTACAATACACATTTAAGCCTGTACACAAGACTCAGGTGCACACCTCCAAAATCATGCAGCTTAACACACCTTTCACTGTGGTGCTACACTGTAAAATGTTTCATTTCATTGAGACAACTGGCGGAATTTTTTTTTTTTACCTTGTTAGATAATGCCACTTGTTAATAAAGATGTTTTATCTGCTCAGGAATTCTCTGCAAAGACTCTATTGTTCTCACATTTTCAGAAAGTGACACATGATTCAAGAATGCAAAATGAAAGTAAAATTCTCTCTGCATTGCTCTTGAAATGTTCTGAAGTGTTGTGTTTTGGAAAAACAAAAAAAGAGTGCTACTGTGCGCACACAGGAAATGGCAGCCTGATAACGAAGCAGAGGGAAATCAGATGGGTTAAGATGTCATTTCCTCACCACAGGGTGTCTCCTGTGTCGGTTTCATAAATGAAGTCACCCTTGGCCGTTGCTGTCAACATCCCACAAATTTTGACACCACATATTGTGATACATAGTGTGTCATTTTATTTATGATTCAAATTACAGATGAAATCCATTTCTGCCTCGCTCTATCAGTAGTTCACACAACAGCTACACATTTCCTGATTTGGATTTGCTGTCATCCACCAGACACAGACCTGAAGATTTGTAATTGGTGTGAAAAGCAAAACAAGACTTTTTTTTGGTGACAAAATTGGACCCAAAATCACATAACTGGTCAATCTGTTCACCTGAGACAGTTGGCACTTTGTCGCCCACTGCAGTTTTACTGAGAAGTGTTAAAATGGATGACAGAATGAAACTGCAACTAAAACGTACTTACAACAAAACCAGATGTGGCATCTCCAACATCACCATCAGTTCATACTAGTATTATAAGAGTGTCATTCTCCATTAAAAACACAAACATGAATAAAAAGAAAAAGTGTGAGCTCGTCTTGACGATAAGAAGAACTGACCTCAGTGAAGTATTGCTGCATGAACTTATAGAGCTCTCTGAGGGCTGCGGCTTCGTTGAACTCATTTTCATGTTTCTGAAAAGAAAACAGTCATCCATTTACTGCTGGTCTTCACCGCACCAGTTTGTAAACATCTAGTAGTGAATGGACGTTACCTTCGACTCTTCCTGCAGGAATTTCTTGAATTCTGAGTCTGTGACTGGTGACTGGTCTCTGATATGTTTGTAGTAAGTCTTTACTTCCTGTTTGAACTTGGGAATGTCTTTGGCGTAGAGCAGCTTGTTGGTTGGTGCATACTGGAACACAATAATGGTAAAGATATACCATGACTTTTTTTCCCCCTGACACTACACTATGACTTTTTTTTATGACATAACATGACTTTAGCAGTTTTTTTAACATAGTGTTGTACGACTATTTTCGACATACCATTCTATGACTATTTTCATCATACTATACTATGACTTTTGCAGCAGTTTTTTCAACATTATGTTCTATGATTATTTTCAACATACTATACTATGACTTTTAGCAGTTTTTTCAACATAATGTTCTGTTAATTTTTTCCGACATACTATACTATGACTTTTTTAGCAGTTTTTTCAACATAGTGTTGTATAACTATTTTCGACATACCATTCTATGACTATTTTCATCATGCTATACTATGAATTTTTTATCAGTTTTTTCAACATAGTGTTGTATGACTTTTCATCATACTACACTATGACCTTTTTTATCAGTTTTTTCAACATAGTGTTGTATGACTATTTACTATGACCTTTTTAGGAGGTTTTTTTTTCAACATAATGTTCTATGACTTTTTTCGACATCCTATACTATGACTTTTTTAGCAGTTATTTCAACATAATGTTCTATGACTTTTTTCAACATCCTATACTATGACTTTTTTAGCAGTTATTTCAACATAATGTTCTATGACTTTTTTTGACATACTATACTATGACTTCTTTAGCAGTTTTTTTCAACATAATGTTCTGTTAATTTTTTTCATCATACTATGCTATGACCTTTTTAGCAGTTTTTTCAACATAGTGTTGTATGACTATTTTCGACATACTATACTATGAATTTTTTAGCAGTTTTTTCAACATAGTGTTGTATGACTTTTCAACATCCTATACTATAACTTTTTTTTAGCAGTTTTTTCAATGTAGTGTTGTATGACTTTTCATCATACTATACTATGACCTTTTTTATCAGTTTTTTCAACATAGTGTTGTATGACTATTTACTATGACCTTTTTAGGAATTTTTTTTTCAACATAATGTTCTATGACGATTTTCGACATACTATACTGTGACATTTTTAGCAGTTTTTTCAACATAATGTTCTGACTTTTTTCGACATACTATACTATGACTTTTTTAGAATTTTTTTCAACATAATGTTCTATGACTTTTTTCGACATCCTATACTATGACTTTTTTAGCAGTTATTTCAACATAATGTTCTATGACTTTTTTCGACATACTATACTTTGACCTTTTTATCAGTTTTTTCAACATAGCGTTCTGTGACTATTTTCGACATACTATACTATGACTTTTTTAGCAGTTTTTACAACATGGTCTTCTATGACTTTTTTCGCCATACTATACTATGACCTTTTTAGCAGTTTTTTTCAACATAATGTTCTATGACTTTTTTCGACATACTATACTGACTTTTCTAAGTTTTTTCAACATAATGTTCTATGACTTTTTCGACATACTATACTATGACTTTTGCAGCAGTTTTTTCAACATAATGTTCTATGATTATTTTCAACATACTATACTTTGACTTTAGCAGCAGTTTTTTCAACATAATGTTCTATGATTATTTTCGACATGCTATACTATGACTTTTTTTTAGCAGTTTTTTCAACATAATGTTCTGATTGTTTTCGACATACTATACTATGACCTTTTTTAGCAGTTTTTTTCAACATAATGTTCTATGACTTTTTTCAACATACTATACTTTGACTTTTGCAGCAGTTTTTCCAACATAATGTTCTGATTGTTTTCGACATACTACAGTGGTGTGAAAAAGTGTTTGCCCCCTTCCTGATTTCTTACTTTTTTGCATGTTTTCCACACTTAAATGTTTCAGATCAAACAAATTTAAACATTAGTCAAAGATAACACAAGTAAACACAAAATGCAGTTTTTAAA
>NC_065528.1:9914719-9936978 GCF_006386435.1 Epinephelus moara
TGTAGCTTTGGATTTTTTTCTTCCTCATTAATAAAACCCTTCATTTAAAAACTGCATTTTGTGTTTGCTTGTGTTATCTTTGACTAATGTTTAAATTTGTTTGATGATCTGAAACATTTAAGTGTGGAAAACATGCAAAAAAGTAAGAAATCAGGAAGGGGGCAAACACTTTTTCACACCACTGTATACTATGACTTTTTTAGCAGTTTTTACAACATGGTTTTCTATAATTTTTTTCGACATACTATACTATGACTTTTTTAGCAGTTTTTACAACATGGTGTTCTATGACTTTTTTAGCAGTTTTTACAACATGGTTTTCTATAATTTTTTTCGACATACTATACTATGACTTTTTTAGCAGTTTTTACAACATGGTGTTCTATGACTTTTTTCAACATACTATACTATGACCTTTTTAGCAGTTTTTTTCAACATAATGTTCTATGACTTTTTTCGACATACTATGACCTTTTTAGCAGTTTTTTTCAACATAATGTTCTGACTTCTTTCAACATACTATACTAATAGTGTTCTATGACTTTTTTCGACATCCTATACTATGACTTTTTTTTAGCAGTTTTTTCAATGTAGTGTTGTATGACTTTTCATTATACTATACTATGACCTTTTTATCAGCATTTTCAACATAGTGTTGTATGACTATTTACTATGTAAATGGCAGTTTTTTCAACATAATGTTTATATGACGTTTTTCGACATATTATACTATGACTTTGTTTTAGCAGTGTTTACAACATGGTTTTCTATGACTATTTTTGACATACTATACTATGACTTTTTTAGCAGTTTTTTCAACAGTGTTCTATGACTATTTTTGACATACTATACTATGATCTTTTTAGCAGTTTTTTCAACATGGTTTTCTATGACTTTTTTTCGACATACTGTACTATGACTATTTTCATCATGCTATACTTTGACTTTTTTTTAGCATTTTTTTCAACAAAGTGTACTCTGACAGTTTTTAACATACTGTACTATGACTTTTGCAGTTTTTTCAACATAGTATTACTTAACTTTTTAGGACATAGTATACTATGATGTTTCTTGCATATACCATGACTTTTTTATTTTATTTTTTTTTTTACATAGGGTAGTATGGCTTTCTTTCGAAATACTGTGACTTTTTTAGCAGTTTTTTCAAAGTGGTGTTCTTTGACTTTTTTTTCGACATACCCTACTATGTTTTTGTCATACTATGACTTTTTATTAAGCAGTTTTTCGACACAGTATACTATGACTTTTTATGAAAGTGATGACACTGATTTCTGACACTGATTTTTTTTTCATTCACTATGACTTCATGGAAGTTTTCTCGATATACTATACTATGATTTATTTTGCAGTTTTTTCAACATCTTATACTATAACACTTTTTGACATACTATACTATGATAGTTTTTAATCAGTTTTTTTCAACATTGTATACTATCACACTTTGAAATATTATACTATGACTCTTTCAGCAGTTTTATAAATATATAAAAGGTAATAAAAAATGATGAAAAATATTGAACATTAACTTCAAGATTTATGAATATACTCTGCTTTGTATTAGGGTTGATCCACCTTTGATTTCACCCCTTTCTACAATCTTAACCAGAAAAAGTGGGCTTTCTCTTATACTAAATTACAGTATAGGACAATTGTCCTGTACGTTACCTTTCCCAGCTGGGTCTCACTGAGGGAGAAGGAGTCCATGAAGGCCTGAGCAATGACAGACAGACAGCTTTCTTGTTGTGGAGTCTTCTCCATGTCGAAAACAAACTGAGGGTTTTTCAGGATGTTGACCCAAAAGCGCAGAGGCAAACTGCACAGTAGCATAAAGATGTCAGGAAGAAAAGATGCAGCTTTAATTCTTAACTTCTGTACTAAAGCTTTTCACACTGTCCATGGAGCAGTACATGACTCCATCATACCTGTTGGTCTTCCAGATGTGCAGGACATCTGGGTCAGTGATCTTCATGTTGTCTGCCTGAGTGTGAAGGAAGTCAAAGAAGTATTTGACAGCAAGCGGGACTCTGCTGTGCGGTGTCCCCCAGATAGATCTGAACAGGTTCTCCACAAATGAATGCACCGCCACCTTAGACACAGAGAACAAGGAAATGTCATGTATTGCTGTCCTGTATAGTTCAGAACAGTATAAAGAAAAGTTCAAATTCCCTCTCCTCTGAAATAATATCATACAACCTCACTCTCACCAGAACTCTGTACTGTCAATTACTTCCTTCCTTCTACTTACGTCTAAAAAGGAAAGACCAAACTGCCATCCACTCTCTTATCTGAGTTAAAAACACAACCCCCTCCAAATTCAGTAATGCTCTGATCATATTACCAGCATGTCTACACAGAGAGCATTTCAGCTGTGTGTTTCAGTTGTCTGTCTCATGGGTGTCTGATGGAACAGACATGCTCCTATTATAAACAATGCTAACTTACGAACACTACACACACTTAAACGCAACATACAGTTAATACTGTGCCTGACTGCATCCTGTGTAGACACAGCATGAGCACTGCTGCAGGTGGTTAAAAAAAACATGTGAGACAGATTCTGGTATCAGTTCTATTATTATTGGTGTGCGTGTCTGTTTCAGTAAATTGAGGTACTGCAACTGGTTCCTCTTGCCTTGGTGGAGAGCAGCTTGGTGAGGTGCACTTCCTTCAGTTTTAACTTCTTCCTCTCTGGGTTCTTTCTTTGGTCCTCGTCTACATCAGGATCAATCTGCAGAAAAGAGGCATCAAACAACCATTAAATTGTCAGCTTCTGTGGTTGTATTAATATGTGTAGTGATTAAGATGTCCTTGTCTTCTGAACTGATTTGATAATGCACTTCTGCAAACATAACACACAAACTGCCTCTTACCAAGTGGAAGTATTTCCCAGAGAAGTTCTCATCATCTAAAGAAAAAATGAACAGAAATAATCAGTGATTGTTATCAGAAATAATTAGCTTCCTCTCCTGCCATCTAGCATGCGGTTTGGTGGTTACGGGATATTTTAAAAGGTGTAAAATATAAATAGTTAGGGCAACAACACTCGCTGAGAGCAGTGAGGAAAATTATGTTACTAGTGTGGCTGACTACGATGCAGAGCTGCTCAAGGTTCTCTAAGGTTCGTCTAAGGTGTCAAGTCATATCATGTGACCCACATTCCAGTTTTAGGACACATGATGACAATCAGTTACACTTGCTGATTAAGACTGTATGAATTGGTTAAAAGCTCAGAAAAAGCACATCAACAGTTTTCATGGCTGGTACAAAATATACCAGAGGTTGATAGCAGGGCTGGGTATCGGTACTCTGAACTTTTATGGTATCGACTGAAATAACACCAATTACTACCGAAACGTCTCCAGTTAAAGGATAACTGCATTCAATCATTTTTGTACCCAGATCTAGAAAGAAAAGGACTTTTGTATGGTTTTGTCTGCAGCCGAGTGTTCTTCAAAGTCAATGTGACGTGTGATTGGCAGCTGCAGCAGCTACATCCCATATAGTCTGTGGTGTGCTGGAGTAAGCACGGTGTATTTGACGAAACTGGCAGTTCAGCGTGCTGAGATGCAACCAAAACATTGCAAAGTGTGGCTGTACTATACTAGATCCCTGTGGCCTCTGGTGGCATTTTAGGCCAAGTGAATGCTCCCATTCAAATGCTGCTCTGGAGTAGCCAGCATTTGAATGGAAGTCGTAGAAGAGAGTGGAAGAGTAGAAAGAAACGCACCAAGTTAGGTACCTTATTTGAATTGATATCACTTTAAGGCCACCGACACTGGTACTGGTATCATAATTTTTTAAAATAAAACCAAGTGTGCCTTCTCAGTTCTTACCCTTCAGACTCCCCTGCGGGCTCAGAGGAGGATGATTTTTTCTAGAAAGCACTTTGATTGTCGCTCCATCAGGAACCTAGAGGAGCACAAACAGACGAACACACAGAAAGGTTAATGCATGACATTTCCTTTGATTTTACAACCTTTGCTCCAAAACGTTAATTCACAATTTAGTAAAAAAGAGATGAGATGAGATGAAAACAAACAACTGCTCAGAGCCTCTACATATCAGCTTACATTTCTAAAATGGCTATACATAGGTATTGCAATGAAAGCTGCCAATTAGATTAGCAGTGGTTTCAGTTTTACCTTTCACCATGTTTTGTTTTTATGTTTTTTTTGCGTATTTGTGTAACAGGAAACCACAGTCACCCACAGAAAATCTCCAGATGCTTGAGTCTGCTAACCTAGGTGTTAGTAGAAGATGTTCAAAAAACACTCACTTTCCAGGAACTTTAGAAACCTTCTTTATTTCACATCTACTCAATTCTACTTCAATTAAAACAGAAATTTCTGCAGACAGCAACACCTATATATTGTTTCCTGTTTGACTAATCATGTGTGATAAAGTTTTTTAAGTTTTGGCTTGGCTTTGTAATATGGCAACACAGTCCATGCCACCAGGCTATCACACAACACGTGTCAGAGTCTATCTTTCCCAGGCTCTGATGGTACTCTGATGGCTGACAGACACACAGAGATCTCATTATGAAGCCATTATGAACCACTTTTCTTACAGTATGTTTTTCCTCATATAAAAAGTATCTCTTCTCATCAGCTTTAATGACAAAGTGAGATGGAGAAGAGCATCCCATCTGCTCTAGCCGACATAGAGTGACTCAGTTGGTCTAAATTAAATTCTGTTGTTGCCTACAGGAAATGACAAGTCTTAAAAGCAGTTTAACAGCAAATTTCAAAGCAAGGAAAGTAAAAGTACATTTCTGAGTAAAGTGGCCAAAGAACTTTGTGCAGGCATTCAGTACAGAGGAAGTTGAACTGATGTCAGATTATCTGCATTTTGTTGTTTTGGTTTAACACTGCACAGACCGCCTGGGTCTACACAGCTTCTTCTCGTCACTGTCTGGGCACTATGTGGCCTTTTCCTGTTTGATTAAAGATGTCATTGCAAATATCTCCCATGATATTTTGAGCATTGAGCAGTTTGTTATATACATTTTGAAACTGGTTTCTGTCAAGCTGCGATGCCAATTTTATATAAGGTGGTCGACAAGGTCAAATGCAGTTCAAAGACCCAGAAAATTTCCATTTGGTGAAACGTACTGCGCTTCAGAAATGACATTTTAAAAATCCAAAACAAAAAATACAACAGATGTGCTGCAAAAAAACAAACAAAAAACAACACACTGCAGAAGGCAAATAAAATACATTAACAGCAAACACTGCAAATACAGAAATGAAGCAAATCAAAAGCAAGTCATAGACACACACCCTGAAAACAAATGTAACAGGAACTGAATTTGCATATTCAGTTCTCCAGGCCTTTAAGGGGAGCACTAAATGGAACAACTTGATTTCCAACCTGAGAAACAGTCTGTGTGTTCCCATACCCATACTACCATACTATAGAGTGCCAGAAAAAGATTTAGTATATCCACATACATAGTATGTCAAATGCCAAAAGTACCAGGATGTTCTTCTACATCCGGTCACATTTTGCAGCATGCAAGCCAGCATGCTTTTCTGGCTATTCTGACCCACAATCCTCTGCAAAGTAATACGTCACATCAAATGTCTGAAGTCACAATGATGGATGACAGCCTATTCAGGTGACTGAAGACCAGTTGATTAGTCATAAAAAGGAATACTATTGTTTAACTGAATAAAATAATCATAAATATAACCAACAACAACACCCTCTGTAATTTTACTACCATGAATATAATATGTTCTAATCTACAATATATGCAGTTATTACTTATTGCAAAATAACAACATCAGAGCTGCCTGATGGATGACATCCATCTCTTTGCAAGCTTGGTGAATGCATTTTGTTTTATCTCCATGGTAACGGATATATGAGTAAGAGGGTCAAGGTTCAGAGCGTGGTGTTATGAGGAAGTAGTATGTCCTGATTCTGTGCATGCTGCATGCAACAGTACGTACCTTTTAAGGGCACTTACTAAAGTAAAAAGAAAAAGTATGCGAGTGTACCCAGAGACCACAGGCCTGTGATACAAAGCAGGATGAGGTGCCTTTAGGGTTAACCTTGGGTTTTCAGTACTACAAAGCTGGTTCACTTTTTCATGGGACAAATCAGTGTGGTAAGTTATGCTCAAAGGGTTAACAGGTGTTTTTATGTAATGTTTTATGATGAGTAAATAGCACAAAATACTCACTCCATACTTAAGTCATGTATAATAATACCTACACGTGTTTTAAATTTTGGCCTACTTTAAATATTTGGAAATTATTACTAGTGTTTCTACATTTTATTCTGTTCTACGATTCGTGTTTACATTATCCTCTGATGAATGTGACTTTACGCTTGTAGGCTACGTTATTCATGGTTCTGATGACATCTCTCGTAATCATCAAGCCCATCTCTTTTGTAAATGGCTCCTGGCTAGATAGGAGAACCCAGAGTTGACTCAGCTTCTTGATAATCAGCTTCTTGATAACAGTTATCTAGACAGCCAGTGCTGGGGTTAGTGAAGCAAGATATTATGGGTATGTTGAACTTGCTTCGTAGTACAGGGCCCAGATGAGTGTGTTTGTTTGTGACACGTAAAGAAAGGTGTTATTCTTTCATATTCTTTTTTAATACTTGATCTTAGTCTTGTACAAGGTCAAAAATCTCCCCAGAGGCCTGGAGAACTCCAGTCATGTTGACTGGATATGCAGCATTTTTCTGCAGTTGTTTTTGACCTTGCATCATTTTTTGTATTTGCAGCGTGTTTGCTGATGTCGATGTTCATAAGTGTTTTTGAATCACTGAAGCACGTTTGCTCTTGTTGGCCACCGTGTTTCTATGACAGCCATCACAGAGAGTAACTGTATGCATGCTCTTTTCCTGTGGGCGGAGACAGGAACAACAATACTCAAAATGAGAGGGATGTTGTGCCAACTGACACAGGCTCAGCTCTGCCCCCCTGCTCTCATGCTGACTGGGTTAGATCTGAGATGCAGTGTTCCCCAAACAACAGCACAACACAAACACTTGTCTTTCTGCATCAGAGTACATGGCAGAAGTGAAGAGCCCCCATCCACTGACTGCTTTTTTAATACTCCTGTTCCTCACCTTGTAGTGCTCGAGTGTGTTGAGCATTGTCACCTCCCCGATAACCTCAGAGCTCGCATCCACTTCCTGAAGAGGAACGAACGATCCATCTCTCTCATACTCTGGTGGGAAAAAGTTTAACTATGTGAAAAATCTTTTTTAAGACAGAAATGTTTAAAAACAGAGCAAATGCAACAGTGCATTTGTTGGGAAGCACTTTCAGCTGCCGATCAATACACATTAGATGCACAACCATGACAGTGGATGTGGGACTAAAGGGACAGGTAAGGGGACATATTTTTCCTCTTACCTGTAGTGCTACTTATCAGTCTTGATTGTTTTGGTGTGAGTTGCAGAGTGTTGGATATATCAGCTGTAGAGGTGTCTGCCTTCTCTTAAATATAATGGAACTAGATGCTCAAAACGGCAAGAAAATTAAAATTTGAAAAACTCATCATTCAGAAATCATGACCCGGTTACTCAAGATAATCCACAGACCTTGTTGAGAGCAGTTTGATGTGGGAACTATTTTCTATATCCCGAACTACACCCACTATACGTATCACCATGCAGAAGGAGGCGTGCATCTACTCAAGAAGCTCACACCGTAATAGCGCCCTTATTGGCTGTGCGGTGATACAGTTGACAAGTGTTGCTCCTACATGAGTTTGTCAAGTTTTTGCAGTACTCTGCCTTATTTTTATTCCTCGTAACATATTTATTCTATGTTCAATGTATGCACATGCACCAAAAACCAAAGCAAATTCCATCATGTATGTTTATATTACCAAAGGTTTATGACATAATCACTTCATGATACTGACTCCTGTGTGCACACGGTGAGAGAAGAGAGGGAGAGGCGCTGTCCTGCTGCCAGAGGAGCCGCTGAATGAGTTCCCTCTGAGCGGTAAGTCACTAAAAGAGTCTGAGAAGTCTGAGTCTGTTCATAAAACATTCAGGACGCCACAGTTTATTCCACACTACAGAAACTGCTTCTCTTTTTGGAACCACCACGGAGTCTGCTATAATTAAGCTTTCAGCCATGCTTGTTGTTGCCGTGGGTAACAGTATTACGTCAATATGTCAACAAGTCAAAATATTGCAAGTATCACAGTATGAATTTTTCATATGATATTGAAAATTATACCTGTATAAGGTTATATGGCACACCCATATTGGCAATAAATCCTTTCCTGATTCTAAATCAAATGTTTTTTGTTTTGTTTTTTGGGTCATTTTTGGAGGCCATCTAGTTCCATACATTGGAGAGAAGGCAGACATCTCTACTGCCAATATCTCCATCACTCTGCAGCTCACACCAAAACAATCTAGACTGATAAATAGCACTACAGCCAAGAGGGGAAATATGTATTTTTTTGATTTTGGGTTGAACTGTCCCTTTAATAAACAGATCCTATGTTCATTTACAGTAATGACGAGACAGGTTACTCAGTGCAGCAATGTGGCTCAGTGATGTGTTTCAATAGTTTTTATCTTTAGTGTATTCTAAGTATTTAAAGTCACAGGACTATAAGGACTGTCTGTTACTTACCGATAGAAATGTCCCTGAGGGGGGTGTTGTAGGGGAAACCAAACTTGGCCTTGAAGGTGGACAGAATTTTCTCTTTGACTTGTTCTATCGAGTCACAGCTGAGAGCGTTCACCTCCAGAGGCTCGCTGACCTCTCCGTCACTGCCCACTGCAAACAGCACCTTCAGCTTCTGTAAACAATAGACAGAAACATGGACACAACTGACATGTCATTGTATTTGCTAATTACTGGCAACAATCCTATTTTTATAGCCAGCCCAAATGTACCCAGCTATCACTGAATTTCTTTCTTAAAGTTCCTCATTCAGTCATGAAATTACTCCCTACCCTGACATGTATACACTCAGATATGCACATTGCAGAATTCATGCAAATGGTGCACATGTGAATGATGACTAAAAGGTTGACACACTAGCACAGTCACGCAGCTGCATGTGCACTATGCTTCAATTCGCACTTGTCATAAACCACTAAAATAACCGCTAATGCTAACCTCGGTTTTCCCATCATGCAAAAAACCCCTGATTTAAAGCCTCATCGAAACAACAGCTGTTTCATATCACAACACATTACAATAATATTAAAGATCAGTGTCAGACGTCATCCTTCATTTGTTGTTCTAAGTAAAACACAGCTGCATGGACCTTTGAGAGAAGGTGTGGTTAATGAAAGGCTTTCACAGCAGTGTTGCACGAGTTGATGTATCATAAGACTTCATCTTGTTTCCTTTGAGCAGTTTTGTGGCTAATGCACACTTTGTCTAATGGTTGGAATGAGCATTAAAGGGAGATGGCAGTTTGTTAGATTAGATAAAACGTTCATGAGTGCTGTGGGTAGAGTCACAGTAGCAGCAGAGAGAAGGAAATGAAAGAGAAGAGGGAACACAGAGTGCTGAAGATGTAACACAGTGAAGTGTGGCATCTGAGGAGCGCACTGGGGACAATTCAACAGATATTATTGTTGCAGGTTTGCAGACATTTGCAATGTTTATGTGTCGTCTATTGCAAATGTACGTTTATGTGCTAAAATCAAACTCTTTTTTCAGGTAGCACATATGAAGAAGTGTCCTTTAAATGCTTGACTGATTAGAGACATGCTTACTGTCAAACATTTGATTCTGAGTAGGAAATACAGGGTGACTGGCAGGGATTACTGCTGCAGTCAGCATGATTATTAAAATATTCAGAGACTAAAACATTGAAGAAAACTTGGTTTGAAATCTTAAGTATTGCTCTATAACTAAATATCTATGACAAAATAAGCCAAAATCAAAGTTACTTCAAACTGTGGGGAAAAAGCAGCCTTAGGTATCAGAGTTTAACACCCTGAACTCACGGACTGACAGGGTGTGGTTTGATCAGATTTAACTGCCAGGCAGAATAAGCAAACAACTTCACAACTGTCATCAGATACTCATTCAAATATTGTTATCAAATATAATCTATCAGGTGAATCCAACTATGGCTGCTTTTCATAATACTAACTTATGCTTCCTCACTTCTTCTCTCCTCCCATGACCCAGAAATCTCTCTCCCCTCCACCATAGTGAAGGATCCTCCAATGCCTTAAATGCACCTGAAGGCATCAAGAAGCAATGATGCTTCTGGAGGAGCACAGAGCAAAGAAACATAGGTGTATACTACACGGAAGTCTGTATCAAGTGGCGTGACCTATACTTGCCCCAGTGCCCATAAGTTGCACACAGTTTGAAGTAACTGATATTTCTTGAGACTGACACTGTGACACTGTGAGACTGACACTGTACGAGCGGTTCTCATAAAACACTGCAAGCTGCAATACCACAGGTCAAGCAATCAGCCTATTCTGAACAGGCATGTTTTGAGCATGAACTGCACTACTAAAACAAAACAATTCTATAAATATTTTATGAAACACCCCATCGCTCATAGTAAGAAGCTGAGTGAGGAAATATGTTTTCAGGGCCTTTAAGATTATTAAATCAACATATGCATGAAGCTGTGCATGTCAGCATCATTACATGTATGAATCAGGTCCACTGAATGCACCTTTAACCCACATTTGACCTTGTCCTGTGAGACTGATGTCACTGGTTAGTTTCCTGTGTCAGCATTTAAACTCCAGTGACTGTACTTCCACAAACTTCAGTCAAACCCACAGAATACAAAAGAAAAAGAGTTTGATTACGCAACTACAAAATAAAGTCTCTGTGCATGTCATGTCATGCTCAGCCACTTGACCATATTTTCCTGCTCTCTCAGTTTTAATGATATTTAAATACTTTATAACTGAATTACGTGTCCATCCCTTACAGAGATGACTGTTGACCAACGCTGGGCTGTGTCTGACTCGCACTGAACCGAAACAACGGTTTTGTTCTGCACGGGGTCTAAAAGAAACATTGGCACGTGTGCGTGTGAGTGCAAAAATACTGTATGTCTATGGCAGCATTCAGATTAATTATCTCTCATTTGTTGTCATGTAATGCTGTGGTTACCAACATTTTAGGATTGCAAACCTTTTCAGTACAGGCTCCTATATCTTAAAATTATGCCTCCCATCTCTCTCTAGAAGATGGAGTTTTTCCCATGTATTCTAATCTTGACATAAAGTAATGTAATAATTTGTACATTGAAGACATCATTGTATCCTTCCAACAGAGTACAGATAATATATTCTTGTTGTTGTTGTTGTTGTTAAGATATCTATAGGTTTGTCTGGGACACAAGCTCCCAATTTCCCTCTCAGCCCATAAGCCCCTCCACTGATGCTTTTTATTACCACTCCTTAAATCAAAAAGGTACGTGCAAAGATATGAGAAAATAAATGTATTATTAATATATATTTGTCTTGTTTGTAACTACTGCTTTTTGTCTTATTCATGCTTATATGCCATTATCTTTTTTATTTTTTAATGTTGAAATAATTTAAGAAAATGCTGTTTATAACAATAAAAAGAGTTTTGGAAGAAAAAAATGATGAATGATGAAATTATTTTTTTAACTTCTTGGTTGACTTGCTTATAACCCATGGACATATGCTACTGTTGATGACAGGCTCTGGACATTGCTTGATTTTAAAGCCCAAAATGTTAAGAACCACGGATTTAATGGATGTTGAAGTTTGGTGTTTTCCAAATTGTTAAATCATGCTATTCACTTGTCAGATACCTTCGTCTGCATCAGTATCAGGATCTCTAGCTCTGAGGAGCAGGGTGTGTTCAAAGGAAGCTTGTTCATACAGTGTATGTGGGTTCATTGATGTGTTTAATCTGAGAAGAGCTTAAACGCTCCACTTCCTTGAATGAGATGTTTCCGTGAAGCATATGACTGTGAGTAGCTGCTTCCTCAAACTGAGTCTGTCACATCATAAAATCTAATGTATAATGCGGTTTCTCCTCATCAGAATCACCTCATTAATATGCAGTGTCTTCCCACTTATAATATTGACTATTGGCACCTACATCTGTGGTACATGTGGCATTTGATTATTTAAATTTGGGGATATATACAAATGAGCTGCAGCGGTTATGCAAGTATTCAGTAAAAACTTCCACAATGAGGACATCTGTGTATACTAACAGGCTATTGATCAACCCATGCCTTACTCAATATTTAGTTTCCTGTTACCATACTTAGCACATCCCTCACTGCTGTGGCAAAACATCTCTCACTCTAATTTTCAGTCTTCACATTTGACAGCAAGCAGATTCAGTATTTCCTATCAGTGGAATGAGATGGTACCGTTTTTCAGTTTCACTTGTGTTGCAAAGGTCCTTGAATATATGAATTTTGAAACAGAATCCATGAAATGTTCTCTGCTTGATACTCGCTGTAAAGATGGTCTTTTCATAAAACTGGGCAGTCTATGCAGAGGAAAGACAAATACTTAATGAAAGTGGTGCTACATGACCAGAGAAAACAAAAAATGGCTGTAGCCTTTACTTTTGCTTAAGAGATAGAAAAACTACAACTGCCAGAATGCATTGTGCTGCACCACACCAATAAACACTCCTGCTGGTGGGTGATGTAATGCAAACTTATCTATTTTGATACAGGAAACAGTATGACTTAAATGGTAAGCAAATATATGTTTCTGAAACATTTGAGGTGAGAATTAGGCAACGCAGTAACAGAATCTCAGTTCATATTTGATCAACACTGCTTAGTTTTACAATTTTTCACAAAACAGGAAACAGTTCAGCGCCCACTTCTTGTTTACTAATTCTTGTATTACAGCCAAACAGTGCACTAAAATGTTTTAGTAGACATTTTAGGTGAGAAATAGGCAATACAGTGACAGAATCTTTGTTCATATTTGATCAGTACTGCCTAGTTTTACGGGGCGGCATGGTGGCGCGGTGGTTAGCACTGTCACCTCACAGCAAGAGGGTTCTTGGTTCATATCCATCAGCTGGCTGGGCCCTTCTGTGTGGAGTTTGCATGTTCTCCCAGTGTCAGTGTGGGTTTACTACGGCTTCCTCTCACAGTCCAACGACATGCAGTTTAGGTCAGCCCTGTGATAGACTGGCGACCTGCTCAGGGTGTTCCTCTTGCTAAATGTCACCTAGGATAGGCTCCAGGCCCCCCATGACCCTGTATCAGAATAAGTGGTTATGGATTGCCTAGTTTTACAGTTTGATCTGAGTTTGACAGAAAGAAAGAGAGAGGAGCAGCTCTTTCCCCCAATCTGCTTCTACACATGCAGACATATGAAAATGCAGAAGTACAATCTCTAGTCCAAGCAACAAACCTAAAGCCAGCAAAATCTGCCTGGTGACATTTTGGGATTTGAGCTGAAAGATGAGCAGGGAGATCTGGGTACTGGTTAGATGGAGGTACGTTTACCTTAGTTCATTTACACATACCGCCCACGTCTCCATGTCTAGCTTTTATAGTTGTACTGCTTCGGTGAGTAACAAAGGTAAATAAATTAGATTTATCTCAACAAAATCCTTGTTTGAAGCAGTGGGTTCAGTAATCAGATATATATTTTTGTCACTGTGTTTCAGGAAGTATTTCGTAACTTCTCCGTTGTGCAGCGTCCAGAAAATTTTCTTTCTCAAGATAACTCAAAACCATGCAGTAAATAAAGGCATGACAAGCTTCTTTAAGCTGTGCTGCTTTGCATGTTCAAAAGGGCCTTAAAATACATGGAGGAGGAAGTGGTTCAGTGTCAACTACTGAGGCACAGCGGAGCTTTGAGATAACATGCCTATAATGACAACGTTAACATGGTGATGTTTAACGAGTGTAATGTTTACCATGTTCACTATAGTACATATATGGTGAACATAAATATTGGTGTGTTATCATGCTAACACTTGCTAATTAGCACTGAACACAAAGTACAGCAGTGGCGGATGGCATTGTCATTAGTTTTGCAGGTATTTCGAATATAAACCAACATTTTGGTTTTGATCTGATGGTGGAGTCATGAAAGTATTACAATTCAACCTCAGGGGAACATCAATGCCTGTACCAAATTTCACAGCGAATCAAGAAGATAAAATATTTCAGTGGATAAGTGAAAACTTTGATCTGCTGGTGGATGTCAGAGAATGTTTTTCAGTCTCACTTGTGTTACTAAGGTCCTTAAAACTGTGTTTTAAACAAAAGCCATAAATCATTGTTTCTTACTCTGCTTGATTCGTCTCAAGATGAACAAAGTTAAATCATTTCAACAAAATGTTTATCAAGCAACAGGCTCAGTGATCAGATATATATTTCTGTCACTGTGTTTCAGGAACTATTTCAGAACTTCTGTTGCGCAAAGTCCAGGAAATGATTTTTTTCAAGATAACCTGAAAACAGGCCATAAATAAAGCCGTGTTTTCTTCTTAAAGCTGTACTGCTTTGCATGTTCAAGGGTGGCTTAAAATGCATGGAGGAGGAAGTGGTTCATTACCAACTGCTGTGCACTGACAAGCTGTCTTAATACTCTTAATGTGGAAAACAACCCTCACGCACACACACACACACACACACACACACGCACACGCACACGCACACACACACGCACACGCACACACACACACACACACACTGAGGATGCTGTCTTATACGTAAAGTGCAGAACTGAGTGAAAAAAATCTGACCTACTATCATAGCATCATTTTTATTAAAGTGTGTGTGTGTATTGGAAGATGGGAGGTACTGTGTATTTATTTTGAGTTACACTTTATATAAAAGGTACACATATTCACCATTAACTAGATGCTTATTAGCAAGTAGTGTATCAGCTCTTAACCATCATAAAGCACCTTATTTTGCATGACCATATTCTACAACTACTAGGCCATTAACTAAGAGTTTTTCTCCAATAACCTCTGAATTACTGCTTATTTATGGGTAGTCAGGAAGTTGTCATACATGACTTAGGATCTCAATATGCTTTGCTCAGTATGGGCCTTATAAGATGGTAGCACAGCAAGAATACAACCTATTTTTTTGTAACAAAACACAAAACTACAAGTGTGTACAAATAACTCAAATAATTAAAAATGATGTCTTTGTAACTAAGAATATGTTCCCCTTGTAAAGTAAGGTCTCTCAATAGACCTCTGTGGGGTCTGTTCACTGCAGTAGTTGTGCGCTATAAAGGATTTACTAAGTGTGAAGAGGAGGCGACTCTAGAAAAGGGAACCTGTGTGGGCTAAATAGTGTCATACTACTTGTGAATTTTTTTTTTTTTTTAAGATATTTTTGGGTGTATTTTTAGCCTTTATTTGATAGGACAGACAAGCGTGAAAGGGGGAGAGAGAGAGAGGGAGTGACATGCAGCAAGGGGCCGCAGGCTTGAGTCGAACCCGGGCCACGACACCCCAATACTACTAGTGAATTGAATGAGCAATACTTACACTATACAGTATTTATTAAGTGTTACTAAAGGAGACTTATCTTGCTGTACTACCACTTTAAAAGGCCCACAGCATATTAAGATCGCAACAACATCCTTACTTCCTATCAATACACAGTAATCAGCAGGTGGTTGAGAGAAAACGTAGTTAATGGCCTAGTAGTTGTAGAATATGGTCATGCAGAATAAGGCATTGATAAGTGCTTTATATTGACTAATAAAGAGCCAATATGCTAATAATAAGTAAGCTAATAAGCAACTAGTTGATGGTGAATGTGTACCTTAATATAAAATGTTAACTACGTTTTATTATAAGACAGAGCTTACCTAGGGTGACCATATTTTGATTTCCAAAAAAGAGGACACTCGGCCGGCCACGACATAGCCTACTTAAATGATACTCGCAGTTTACTCAAAGATGCCTTATAATTTTAATATATTTAAAGTTTATATGTATGGACAGAATATTCAGTTATATTACAAAATAATATCTCTCAAAGACAGAAATTCAGATAGGCCCCAATAGGGGACACATACACACACTAGAGGGTCCCGACGGGTCGGGCCGGGTTCGGTCAAAAATGTATAAATTGTATTCGGGCTCGGGTCGGATTCGGTCAGCTTTCAGTGAAAATGTAGTGTAAAAATAAATAAAACCCTATTGTCTGTCCTGTTTATTGCTTGGGGACTGTTATTTACGTGACAACACCTGGACAGAACACACACACACACACACACACACACACACACACACAAGGAAAAACAGACATTATCACCAATTTATAAACACCCCCCGGACGCCCTGGACAGGACGTCAAAAGTGGACATGTCCGGGCAAAAGAGGACTTTTGGTCAGCCTAGCTTACCAAACTAAAGACTAAAACATGAAAAGAGAACTAAGAATTGAGAAGTGTTAATTATGTCTTCTACATGTGAAAGCACAGCTGACTAAACTTGTGATGTACTGACACAGTTCAAAACCCAAATGTATCACACAAGGTTTCGTAGTTATTCCATTAGTGTGAAGTAAATAAACCATCAAACATGAAATGGACTCAAGTAATCAGCTCAAGTGTGCAAATGCCCTGGGATCTAAAAAGCGTGTGTGTGCTTGTGTGTGTACCAGGGAGCTGAAGTCCGGAGCCTGCCACAGCAGCCAGTCCTCGCTGAGTGTGTACAGAGCTTTCTCTGTCACACAGTCCACAGGTCCTTTGGCTGTCTGCTGCGTGAGAGCGCTGACCATCAGGAACAGGTGCTGGCCAACACTTTCCTGTACACAACCAGGAACAGGAACACAGCCAGTCAAACGAGGCACAGAAGTTGCGGTAACTTTGTGTCGAGCTTTCAAACAGAATCGGAATGTTTGTGGCATTTTTGTTCACTTTCGGTTCATTCGGATTTACACTGCCTAGTACCAAATAAGGCGAGGCTCGTAAACCAAAATTGGACGTTAGACACTACCAAAATACTGACAAGCACTCTTAAAAATAAAACTGAGACGTCTACACATTGAAACATAGCAGGCTAAAAATACTGAACTGTGAACTATATGTACAGGTAACATGAATAACTAGAGCTAATGTCCGTAACCATGGTTATGTTTTGTTTAGATGAAGCTCTTATTAGCTATGCGGGCAGACGTGGTAAACACAGAACAGATGTGGTAAAAAATGGCTGAAGTGAGACCTCTAGTTTCCAGGTTGACTGTTAATAGCTACTAACCAGCCTGTTGGGACCTTACTGAGAAAAACTCTAACAAGAACCGAATGACCAAATGTCAATTACAGGTCAAAAATACTGCAGTATGTTGCAACATAAGACACAACACAGAGTAGTAATAGACAAGGACAACAAGCCAAGTCCTTGCTTGTGCTCAGCATTAATTAATGCCTCCAGTCTTGTTGCATCCCAGGAGTTATTTATCATGCAAATTGGAAAAGACAACTGGGGTGAAGACTTACACCAAATACTATAGTATTGTATTGCACAAAAAACTCTTGCTTTAACACTTGGATTCTGATACTTGTTCTGCGTGTTGTAATTCTATGGTCTTTTTGTTGGCCTCACACATGTTCCCGTTACTTCACACGCTGCGTTGTGTCGACATACAAGTTTTCTCCGATATTTCATCTAACAATAAGATGAGTCAAAAGTAAAGAGTCACAGTCTGCAGCCACACAAGTGGCCCTATAAGGCTATACTCAGGCACAGTGATGCTTTGAGCTAATTGCTAACGTCAGCATGCTAACACAATGACACAATGACAATGTTACCATAGTGATGTTTAGCAGGTATAATGTTTACCATGCTCAACATCTTATATTAACATGTTAGCATGCTAATATTTGCAGATAAACACAGCTGAGGTTGCAGGTTTTGCAGGTATGTGCATTAAAAAGGTGTTAAAAAGTCACTAAAGTTATTACAGTTTTCTGAGGTGAACATGAACCTCTGTACCAAATTTTCATGGCAATCCATCCAATAGTTGTTGAGACATTTCAGCCTGGGCCAAAGTGGTGGACCAACTGACTGACAGACATTGCCATCCATACAGTCAAAACACTAGCATGGTTAAAATAGCTCAACTTTACAACTAAAAGGAACGTATGAGCAGCTGACCCTGAGGAAGCCATAAAGGCAGATGGACATCCAGTTGGTCAGCAGTTTCTCCACAGTGGACTCAGTGCGTCGTAGCAGCAGTTTGGGCTGAGTGTTGCTGTTCTGACGCATCAGATCCTTCAGCAGAGCCTCCATTACCTCGGTCAGGTATGACAAGTTGTTGTGGAGTGCTACCGTCAGTAATGACGCCAACGTACATCTGGAACATAGCATGAAAAATGTTAGTAATTTATTAGATGAACACATAAGAGAGCCAGTGGCGCCCCAAAGGGGGGCTGGGGAGGGCATGGCCACCCTGATACAATTGTGCTGGCATTATTGTCTTTAAAAGACTGCGGTGCGCTCTTTTTTTAAGATAGTGCAAGGATGGTAGCATCTTGTGAAACTAGACAACCTAAGACATCCATTGGTACAAACCAATTTGGAATGGTTAATTGGGAATGGGGCTAAATATCGCTCCAAATTTAGGCTAAATTTTGGCAAGGAAAAAACCACCATGGCCATTTTCAAAGGTGTCTGGTGAGCTCTAACCTCAAGATATCTGAACAAATTTGGGCTCTCATGAGTCTTCCCAAAAATTAAGAGGGCTTGTTCCCAGTAAATGTTTTCTTCCTTACAATTAATGTGCTCCTTCAAATTAAAGCTGTATATTTGTCTTTTTAAAGAAAAGGACAACCAGCCTATTAAAAGAACAATGAATTGCCTAACATAGTTATATAACATATGAAAACAGGATTGAACTCAAAATTTTGACTGACATGGTTTTAGTCTATGCACATCAGATCATTAGTAAAATTAACCCAAGTATAAGTATAAGTATGCCATTTCTTAACTCTCCATATTGAGATAGTTTTCATCTAACCTACACACTACAGTAGCCCAACTGAGTCCCTGAAATTCAGTATAGATTTTGGTTTTGGTGTGCCACTCCAAGATTTTCAGTTGCCCCATCCAGCCATCAGCATTAAATATTTCTGGGGGCACCACTGAAAAGAGTAAAAAGAGTAAATACTATAACTATTTGGCAGGTAATCAGTTGGACAAAAAAAAATTCGTAATCGATTCACTTATTTCTTAAGAAAAATACAATTTAGTTTTAGCTCCCTTAAATGAGCGGATTTACAGAGGATTTCTTTGTCATTCGTGAGAGTTAATTGAATATGTGAGTTTTGGACAGTTGGTCAGACAAAACAAGCAAACTAAAGACATTGTTATGGGTTCTAAAGATTTTATAGGGCGCCGATGGATTAGTGGATAGAGCAGGTGCCCGATGTACAAGGCTGTTGCCGCAGCGGCCTGGGTTCGAGTCCAGCCTGTGGCCCTTTGCTGCATCTCTGTCTCTCTCTCCCTCTCCCCCCTTCACACTAGGCTATCCTGTCCATTAAAGGCAAAATGCCCAAAAATATATCTAAGACTTAGACTAAACACTAAATGGATTCATCGAGAAAATAATATTCCATTAATCGATAATTAAAATATTGTTAAGTGCAACTGTGCTACTATGCTGACTGACATAAGTAAGCAACTAAAAATGATTTGAATCACAAAAAATACCACAAGGGTGAAACTGACGGCAAAGAAAACAGGATGTACAAGAAGAAAAATAGACAAGAGAAAATAATAAGTAAGTAATGGTAGTACTAGACTTCAGTAAAGGACGGCAGATAAGAATAGAAAATGGTGGAAAAACTGACAAGTATATAGGCAGTAAGGCAGGTACTTGTTGTATACTACTGTGTACAAGAGACAGTCATGCACAGTAAAACCTCACAAACTGACTTGTCTTTGATGGTGAAGCTCTTCTGCTCTTCCAGAGCATGCACCATGGATGTGAGGAAGACCTGGTCCTGGATCAGCCTGGACAAGCCCTGGCAACACTCGTCAAGTTGAACCTTCACTGCATCCTGATTTAAGGTCAGATACAACATCACATCACTGATTGAGTCACAAAGTGGCACCTTAATCAACAACAGTTGGTGTCAAACCTCACCTGGCCGATGTCTTTGATGCACAATGTCATCAAAGATTCACTCTGCAAAACAAGAAAAAAGAAAAGCTTTGTAAATCTGGCTGGCAGTGATTATCTATAACATTTGATATTTCAGTATTTACAGCATCAGTACAGCTTCACTGTACCTCAGGAAAAAAGATCCTGGAGGCAAAGTGCTTGTAGTCCAGGAAAGGAATCGCTCCAACATTTTCCATCAGGTCGGTTTTCTCTGTCTGCAGATCCACAAAACCTGTGGAGGACAGTTTAGTACGGCTGCTTTTATAGACTGTAGACCTGTGTGTGTTAAGTGACTGTATTTGGCATGGCTGAAGAAATCACGTTACACACAAAAACAGTATGAAGGCAAAGCAGAATATACATATTTCTCTTGTGTGTCAGGTAAAACAGCAAACTTGTGAGGCAAGCATCAGTTTGTAAGTCACAAATAAAAAGAGGAAGTAAAAATGAGTGACAAAGTGCTGCAACTGACTAACAGTTCTGTCACCTCTGCAGGCTTAAAGCTACTAACAGATAAGGCCCTGTGTAAGCGTGTGTGTATAACATTTATCTTTCTTAACATCAGTCGTATTGTGTGACAAGTGTGACATCAGAAAACGGAACAAGTTATGGGTATTTCACGCTATAAAAAGGAACTGCATGTGTGTGTTGAGACTGAGGGGACTGTAAACACAGGGGCCAGTGACTGAGGCTGCACTTAGGCAAAGTGACACGCACAACATGTTGATGTTTAGCTAGTATAATGTTTACCACTTTATTAGTTTACAGTGATATAGCATGCTAACGTTCACTAAGTAGCAATATAAACACAATACAGTTGAGGTTGATAGAAATGCTGTTAGTTTTGGAGGCATTTGGTCATGAAAGAACAGTGGAAACTGCTTAAACCAATCACAGTTACAGTAATCGACCACCAATACAGTGCTAATCAGAAAGCTTGGGACAGAATCATTCTGATACAAATAGTTTTTGAATAATTCGCTTATCGTAATCAAGTAGTCCGCTTACAGTATTCATTTTGGGTCTTTTTCTACATGAATACATATGGAAAACAAAATTAAAACTATTGTACTTTTTTTAACAGTAAAACAATAATTTGTCGCACAGTAACCCGTCTGCTTCCAGCTGGCTACCTAAAGTTGGTGCTGTGTGCACACTGAAATCGTGACGGAAAAAAGAAAAATGTAGTCTCCTCAAAGCTCATGAGAAACTGCCAAAAACCAGCCAACGAGATGCAGCAGCGAAACTTGGTGGCTACCTTGTCTGGTCTTCACAAACAATGAGACAGTCATGGCTGCTTGTGGTGGACACAGAAAACCAATGCATGCAGGAAAAGCACCTGTGGTTGAAGCCACCCTTGTTAAGATATTTTAGATTCAGTATGCTGTGTTCTGTTTTAGGGGTGAGAATCACCAGAGAATCCATGATACAATATTATTATGGTACTTAACTCACAATACAATATAATTGCGATTTTCAATATGTTGCAATATTCTGAGTATTGCGATAATATATTGTGATTTGTTACCTTTTTTCAACTGTAAATTATGTCCCCAAAGGAAAGATTTTGTCAACATTTGTTTTATCCATCTTATCTATAAGTTTTCACTCTGTTTATCTCACTTCAGCCATTTTTTTTTTGCAGCAGCAGCAAAATGTATCAAGTGGGCTGAAGATGCAATTGATTATATTGTTCTAGTAGGCTATTTTGTATTTGTAATGTGAATAATTTATATAATTAAAAAAAAATCAATACTTGGCACTTTGTGATACTGCCACACAAAAATATCGTGATTTTATGTTGTATCTGTTTTTTCCCCGCCCCTATTATATTTAGCACTGTATTTTAGTGTATTTTTATTTCACAGTTATTTGAAATTCCTGTTATAATTACATTTTTTAATTTTTGCAGTAACTTAAAAAGTGTGTTAGTAAAATTCAGTAAATTGCAAAGCTGTCTGTTTTATTACTTTATATTATACTTAAGACTAGACTTAAGACTTTCCTCTTTGATAAAGCTTATAGTTAGGGCTGGCTCAGGCTTGCCCTGTACCAGCCCCTAGTTAGGCTGACTTAGGCCTAGTCTGCCGGAGGACCCCCCTATAATACACCGGGCACCTTCTCTTCTTCTCTCCTTCTCTCTCTCTCTCTC
>NC_065528.1:9937172-9943356 GCF_006386435.1 Epinephelus moara
TCTACCGTTTTTTTTCCCCGTTAAAGGGGTTTTTTTTGGGGAGTTTTTCCTTATCTGCTGCGAGGGTCATAAGGACAGAGGGATGTCGTATGCTGTAAAGCCCTGTGAGGCAAATTGTGATTTGTGATATTGGGCTTTATAAATAAAATTGATTGATTGATTGATTGATGTTGTAAATATACAAATGTCTATTACGGGGTGGCCACTAGCTCACCACTAGATTTCGAGTTCGACTCAAACCCACAGCCCTTTGCTACACGTCATCCCCCCTTTGTCTCCCCCTTTCATGCTATATATGTGTGATCAAATAAAGGCAGAAACCCCCAAAAATCTTTAAAAAAAAGTCAATTACATGGTAATCTTCATGGGGAATGAATAAAAAAAGAGGTATAATAATTACCTGCTTATAGTGGTCAATTTGACCAGGACAGGATGATCACTATAAGAGGTTTCAACTGTTTTGACAACACACAATTTTGCACAACAGCCAACTCGATGCTCATGCAAATCCTTAAGTTTGAAAACAGACCTGCTTGTTGGTTTGTGCATGTCCACCTTCTACTTGAAGCAGCCATATTTTTGTTTTCTGCAAAATGTGAGCATTTGCGTACACTGAGGTATAGCAGCAAAGGAGATCATGCTTCAGGAGTGGCTTTAGAAGTTTCAGTAGAAGCTTTGGTTAGTTGGTTGGTTGGTCTTATCCAGATTGTATCTTTTTCCTACTGTTTAAATGGGTCAATATTGGAGTCAGTGTCAACCCACATGAATCCACAGCCAACGTTCTTCAAGAAAGACAAAACTAAAGATTTCTACTGGGGATGTATGGGCTTTAACTTTACCGTTATACTACAGATTAATTTGTGACTGACCTTGTCTAATGTCATTCCTGATGTCGAGTTCAAGGTTTTCCATACGCTTGTTCATCTTAGCAGTGAGTTTCTTCTGTTTGCTTTGGTAGACAATCACCACCACTGAAAGACAAAACCAAGCAGGCAGAGAAAATTTAGCAAATACATACAGAAAAAGGTTTTCATGTTAAGGTTTGACCGGTATGTGGTTTTTAGGCTGATGGTGGGCCAAAATGGGTCAACTTTTTCAACCCTGCTTTGTGTACTTACCAACAATAATGCAAGGTATCAGCAGAAAGACCAGCAGTATCAGGTACAGATGAAATGAAGATTTATTGTTCAGTAGTACTGTCTTGTTTCCATACTTTATCTGTAAAAGGGCAATAACCACACTACATTTAAAAGGAATTTCACAAAGCACAAATACATGGTAACATGTGTGACTGAAAGATTTACCATTAACTCCTCAAATTTAGCGCTGGGTGTGTTTTGAATTTCACAGCTGAAAAAGTCAGTGTTGTTACTGTGTTCTTTGAAAATGCAGGGGTATTGTTTTCCTTCCTTAACGCCCCACACTGACAGCTCTGCTGGGGTCATCTCCAGTTTGTCTGCTTTTTTCTGAAATGACAACAGAAAGAAATGCTAACCTTTGATGTATTCATGTCCTACATTTGTACATGTGTGCTAACGAAACGCGCATTACCTGTATATCGATGCGTACAACCTTTCCCGTCCTTGTTGATGTGAAGTTAATGAACTCGGGGTCTGGGTAGTAGGTCATTGTTGTGGAGCAGGGCAAGGTTTCATTGGCGACTCTCAAAAACACAGTGCTGGTAGAAATCCCTTTTTCAGCTGCAGGTGTGTCATAAGTGAGACTCTGCAGAGAATAAAAAAAACAAACATTCTGTGTTAAATATAAAATAATCTGTATGTAGCATACCATGGATTGTTAATGAGGGTCACATGTTAAACTAAGCACTGTAATGTGATATAAATATTATACAACCAAATACAATTAAACAAAGAGCATGTGTCATAGCAGGACGTGACATATAACATAACAAAGCAATATAAAACTTGCTTCACTCTGCATGTTTGTGCACATGTAACATACTAAATGTAGTGTTGTATGACATAATGCTAGAGGACTACATGTGATAATGTGACATGATATAAGTAATGTAAGACACCAATACATTGGGACTTTGTAGCGTCTACAGACCCACCTGAGAGTGTCTGTTTCTGGGAGATATGATTTTATGCTGGGCATGGCTGTGCATGACCCCTTCCACAAACTCCAAATGCAATCCCATGAGTTTGATATTCCTCTTCCCACTACAGGAAACAGAGCAGCAGCCAATCAGAGATGAAGAAATACCAGAGCATTTTCTTACGATGACGATGAAAACACATCTGTGGCTACCACCTTTAGTGGCTACCTACATATGAAAATATGAAAATAAAAATCCTTAGGAATCATCCTTTAAGGATCATTGATACTCATTTGTTGATATTCTGCTCTAAAAGACAAACCAATGTTGCCATTATGAGCTCCTGCAGCTAGCAGCTAAAACCAGCACATACTGCTTACTTGCATCTTTGCTCCTAGGGATGCACGATAGTATCAGCACATCATTGGTATCGGCCAATACTGGCATTAAAATTAACTATTAGAATTTGCCAACATGCTTTTTCTTATTTTGCACAATGAATGAATATTACATACACTAAAAAGCACTGTATTTCATGTCTCCATCTGCTACTGGGGTCATCATGATAAGAGTATTCATACATAATATATAATGTAATTCCACTAAAGAAGAGACTTGATGATCACAAAAAGTAGGTAGGGATAAATCAACAATATCAACACCAGTATCAGTTGTCAGTCAAGAGAGTTGTTACATATTGGCATATCGGATATTGGCAAAAAATCTACTATCATGCATCCCTACTTGTTCCCTCCAGAATTTGCATCATAGCCATCAGCACAATGAAGAGAGCACACTTTTCATGCTTACTGGGGGATGTGAATGACAAAGTACCATTCTGGAAACTGTAATATTATCATTTTGAAGAAGGGCTGAGTTTCTGTGCATTGGCAGGGTGCTAAAATGATAAAATTGGGGGAAAAAAGCCCCTTTCTTTTTGAATTTTGTTGTGACTTAACATGGTGCAAAATGTACTGACAAGACAAGAAAACCATAAAATAAGGTTGTCACCATAATGTGAACTTAAGTCCAAGTTCAAGGTAAAACAGATAAATGCCTGTGTCCCTGGGATTATCAGATTTTTCATGTGCATGTTCCAGTTATGTACGTACGTCGGGCACATTAACAAGCAACAGTGCCAAAAGAAGTTTTATGACAAAGGCAGAAGTGGTACTTTCAGTTGCTGCAACTAAAAAGGGAACTGGTGCAATGGTGAAAGACAGTGCTTTTAGGAAGTGTCTGTCTCTCCCCATGAGATGACCCTCTACTTTTAACTGTTCCTTACTTACTAACATTGTTTTTTAGAATAAGTCTCAGCCAAACCTATTGAAGTCAGTGACACGGCACTGGGGGCAGATCCCAAAATAGCCTACGCAAGTTTTCACTGTCCCTTCTTGATAGCTTTTAGTGTTGACAGTGCTGTCAAGAGCAATTGTAATGATAAAGCATCAAGAACAAATTGTCAAATTAGTCAAATAACTAATGTAGATCATTGTGTTACCACATGACACCTCTCCATTGAAAGGGGCTGCAGAGGCAGCTTCCAGTGATGGTTTTGTTTGTTCATAATAAATATTCTGCTGCTTCAATAATTATTAGGTTGTGACTGATTGATGGCAGCATGCTGTATGTGTCACTTTAAATATCTTCTGACCTGCTGAGAGATGCTTTTGTTGTTCAATCTCCTGTCAAGCTCAGCAATGTCTTGCTAATAGGGGTTTTCACGCTGTGCAGTCTGAGAGTGGAAGTAGGCAAAGAAAGCAGAGACTTACATCTAGTTGTCTACAGTTCACATTGAGTAAAACTACCAATACCACTGAACTAAAACTGAGCTAAACCATGGCGCAACCAGTTGGTACAAGTCACTGTAGTGTCCCGTATTGTTCCAGCAAAAAGCTAATGCATTTTTGTTTATGTTTCCACAACTTTCAATCGGATGATGGATTGTAAGCTCACTGGGTTACAGTGATCAGAGGAGATGAGGGCGCCACGCTCAAAATCCTTCATGAAACCACATGTCTGCAGACTTCATTTTTATTAAGGAGGATGTTTATTCAACCCCAAAAGGCTTAAGATGTATCAAAAAGGGTGCTGTTCCATTGAATGTTGTCTGGAGCGACTGAGGAAGAGGCCAAAAACGGCAGTCGGTTTATGAGACAGCCGGTGAGCAACTTAGTAATGGTATCAGGGCCAGGTGTCAGGAGGTTGTTACCTCAGCAGGTGCAGCTACCGCCCGTCGCCCTGACCATGACTATGCTTCACAGCCTCCACCTGTTAAGTTTAAGTGCCACCCAGTGAAAGTCGATATTATACTAAAATCTGAATGGAAACTTGTTATAATAGACAAAGATGAAAACTTGACTGTGTGCTAACTTAGCATAAGAATCGTGTCGCTGATTTAAAACTCGAGTATGTGAAACTAGCGTGCTGCAATACTGCAATGTCCTGATGTTTTGCTGGATTAACAGGAGCCTGTGTGTGCAAGAGGGGTATTTGACATGCATTCAGACTGGATATGCTAATATGTCTGTAGATGTCGGAGCAGATTCTCTATGTTTATACTGATTGGCAAGTAGACAGAAGTAAGTCTGTGCCGCCGCTGCCTACTTCCGCTTTCGGAAAACACAGTATGTCCTTATCCGCTGCGAGGGTCATAAGGACAGAGGGATGTCGTATGCTGTAAAGCCCTGTGAGGCAAATTGTGATTTGTGATATTGGGCTTTATAAATAAAATTGAAATTGAAAATTGAAAGCACCTATAGTTCAAATATTTTTACATTTCTCCACTTGGCACTTGAGTGCTAAAGCACAAAACATGCTTAACTTTTTTTTTTAAAATTAACTGTACTAAACAGAAGTTCTTATTAAACACATTGCCAAAATGCTAAATTAATACAAGCTTCCTTTCTCAGATCCTCTTTCACTGTAGGCTGTATACGTTGAGTAAATGAAGCTCTTGCTCCTTGATTTGGAGAAACTGACAAAAAAAAGAGATGTCAACCACATTTAGTTTGTTAAAGCATTTTCTGCAGCACAGTAGCTGCTAAAAAATATTTTATCTGAATGAGATCAGATTTCACGTTGTCACAGTCATCAAAGTATTCTTGACTGATCCAGTCACATCTCCCTCAGAAAAGCTTTCTTTAAAGTCTGTATATTTATGTTGGGAAAATACCAACAAATCCAGTCATACCTGGTCCAGGTGCTGCTTGGTGCAATTTTGTTGCAGGATGGGGATGAGCGGTAGGTGACTGTAGTGTTGCCGTGGCAACTACCGTCTGGGAGGAGAACACATACTTTGAACACGCCTTTGTTATCAGCACTGGGAATGTGGAACGTCAGTTTCACACCGGTGTTGTCCCACACAGGAGATCTGATCAGAGGACACAGGATGACAGAGAGAGAGAAACCAGTTAATCTCACTGAGATCAATTCACACTTATTTGGAGGGACTATTTTCTTTCTATTGAACTAAACCCATCACCATGCAGAGGAAATCTACTGCCAGCTCACCTAGCACTGTTGAGGTAGCTAACATTACAGCCCAGTGAAGGAGAATGCCATCAATGGCTGCATCCCAAGTCCCTTAAAATTACTGCTAACCACCTTATCTAGCCACCTTATCTAACTGTTTAGTCCCTCCCACTTAGGAAAACATGCAAGGAGTCAGGAGTGGGGAGTGAGGAGCGAGGATTGCTGATTAGAGACATGAGACGGCCTTACTCTGAAGCGTCACGTAAAGCGACGTCCTATTCTGGTGATGGCGCGACAGCTGGATCTGCTGCATAACGGAGCCAGCGTTTGGCGTACATCCCAAGTCCCATTATATTCGCTGATCAAAGCCGTAACAGGACTGGAGTGATGTGAGTGAACTTATGAGATCTGGACAGAAGCCTGGCGGCAGCGTTCTGGANAACGGAGCCAGCGTTTGGCGTACATCCCAAGTCCCATTATATTCGCTGATCAAAGCCGTAACAGGACTGGAGTGATGTGAGTGAACTTATGAGATCTGGACAGAAGCCTGGCGGCAGCGTTCTGGACTAGTTGGAGGCGGTCTAATGAAGTTTTATTTAGACAGGTGAAAAGAGAATTACAGTAATCCAGACGTGAGGAAATAAAAGCATG